>NW_027122347.1:600000-933746 GCF_030686945.1 Centruroides vittatus
CTGAACTTTACTGGCATTCTTTATTTGTTTTCATCCCTGATAATTGCTATCATCATGTCTTCAGATTGGTTCTGAAAGTATTAAGTGGGTGGGGACCATATCTCCCGAACCAATGGTCCGATTTTCCTGAAAATTTCTAGAAACATTTCTCTCTAAAACACAATTCTTCTCACAAAATTTCGGAAATTTTCGACTAAAGGAATAGGAGTTATTAAGCTTTAAAGTGGGTAAAAAAATCGACGTTTCAAAGTCTCCTGAGTCAAAAAACGTAAAAGTTTGGGGGGAGGTAATTTTTGTGACTCCCCTCTATTATATTAATATAATATCAGAGGTATAACATGGGTAATATCATCATTATTTTTCCATATTTATCACACAATTAATCAATTAAGAAAAAAAACTCTTCTTTTAGTAAAAGAAATCCAATGACGAATGCAGCATTAAAAATTCTAAATTGCAATTTTTATTCAGGAGATATTTATAAAAGACATTTAATTAACCAAAAATTAATGGATAAATTTAAATTTAGCAATATACACGTTTTATTATTACGAATTCTTTCAAGCTAATTTCTTAAGTCAATTAAGAAAAGTAGAAATGCTTTCTAAATTCTACATAAAAGAAAGAAAAAAATCCATCCATTAGGAAGCCATTTTGCAGCAAAACTTAATCCATTTTATAAGACAAAAGAAGGAAAAGAAATATATAAAATTACATCTTAATCAAATAAATTATTGGCCAAAAAAAAAAAAATAAATAAATAAAATGAAATAAAAATTACGATTCAACATTTTTTTTTTGGAAGAATATTCTCATTTTGAATTTATTATGCCATTCCTTTAAGATGATGCCATTTACGTCATTATTGTCGTCACATATCTGAAGATATTTCTGATGGGGGAAACACTGAATGGACGAATTTTATCTACGTCACAATAACAGGATTACTCATAAAAAAAATGGCGGAAGAAAAGGTAAAAAAATCATTCATTTTTACTTCAAAAATATTAGAATGAAAGTTCGTAAATTCATATCTTTATCAGCTTTAAAGTACTAAAAGATTAAGAGAAAAAAGAAAAGAAAGAAAGAAAAAGGTGAAGACGATCAATTTGCTGCAGAAGACTCGCTTTTATCAATTAATATTTTTAAATTGCAGACAAAGGGCGATCATATCCCAAGTTAAAATTCATACATTATTCAATAATTATATTTCCGTTCGAGAGTATAATCCATTAGTCGGCCATTTTTGAAAGTCAGATTCCGTTATTGATGTATGGCATCCCAGAAGATTCGGTGGCGAATTTATATAGGTAATTTCGATAGAGGGCAGATATCAAAAAGATATAAAAGCAGGGATTTGAAACTACACGATTCCATCACAGATAACAAACGTGGACTAGAGTGATAATGCCAAAGCATTAGAACAAAATGTCACTGGCTTAAATCACCGTGCAGCTGAGTAAATAAACAAATACTGCTCTTGGATAAATTAACTGTTTACAATGGCATATCCCTGGAATGTTTCAAGAGTTTGGGCGGAGTGGCATGCTCTCGTTTTTGTACGAAATGAGACATCACACGAAGCCCTCGCGTGACTAAGAGCTGGGATAATCTACATGCATTTCATAACCCGTATGTAAATGTCATTTTTCAAACTAAGAAATTACTTTTATATATATATATATATTCTAATTCGAAATGGAGTTGTGCAAAGGAGGAGAGAGATCAAGCCTGGCTTACTAATTAATTCTGAATAGTAATGCAAGTTGTAAGTGGTTAATCCTTAAGGATTATTACAGTAACTAATTATACAGCTGTGTTTAATGGCACTAATTTTACAACTGAATTATCACGTATTATTAAGTTAATTAATTTTTTTTTTTTTTTTTAAATCATTCTTCGTCTTCTAAGGATCTATTTGGAAGAAAAGGATTTGATGGAGGTCAGTTTTAATAAGGCAAGAGAAAAACTAGAGCTTATAAAACTACTTTTCTGTCTCCACCCAATGTTTCTAAACTAAAAATAATCTTTCCAAGACATCACCCATGATTAATAATAAATATTTGTTCTGCAAAAAGTGTATTTTTTCCACTTACTAAATACGTTTTATTGAAATTTTATTGAGTTTTTAAATCAGTTTAAAAGTGAATTCCACCCAAATAAACAGCACGAACTTTGTACTACTGTATTACAGCTTTACAGGGATGGAAGTCCACCGCAAAAATTCATCGCCAGTTTATTTTTATTCTTACAAATTGGGCGGAGGTGCCGTCATCCGACTTTCATTTGAATATATACTTAACAACAGTCTGTTAGAGAGACGTTTCAATTTGAATAAATTCGAATTTCACTCCGCCCAATGACCAATCTCTCGGGATGAGTGCCATTAAGAATTTTCTTTCAATATTTTTGAATTGAAACTTCTTTTACAAACAGCAAAAAAAAAAAAAAAAGTAAAAAAATACTTCTTATGTAAAGGTATTCTTTCCTGTATTTTTTGTATTATTTAAATTTGCAAATATTCAACATTTTTAAAGTTGGGAATTTCTCGCTAAAAGGAAAAAGTGTCCAACTTTCGAGTGGATGCTTTTTAAAAATACGTTTCGATAAATTGTATTATGAATAATGTATTTTTAAGATATATATTTTTTTTCTCCTTCTTATTCTTCTTGCGTAAGTGAAAGTAGCCCTTGAATGCTACTTTCACTTTGTACCGGATGGGGAACTTGTAAAATTGTAATGATGTCAAGAATTATTTGGATGTGGACAGAGTTGTCACTCCAATTTACTTTTATCTATGGAGTAAAACAAAACCGGAATGACATTTATTCAGTTTGGGCCATTTAGCCGGTTTTGCCGCCATTGTTCAATTTAAACAAGTAGACGATTCCATTGTGAAAACTTAATAAAAAAAAAAAAAAAAAAAAAAAAAAACTTGGCAGAAATATTTATTCAAATCGTTGTATAAGCATTTTTATTTGAAAAATATTTATAAATATTCTACCAAATACAGTACTCTCTTGCTAATCCGGCACACACCTATTATAATGCTTTTCTTGTTCATTTTTTTTAAAAAAATGCCCATAATGAACTTTAATATTGAATTTAATTAATAATTAAACTTATAATTTCCGTGTACACTCAGTAATCCGGCACACCTCTGCGCAAGGAATGGCGGATTAACGAGAGTCTAGTGTAATAATATATAAATATATATATATATATTTTTTTTTAGCTGTTGAAGGTTTGCAAAGAAATTATGTATAAACGTTAATCTGTAATTAACGACACTTAATAATCCTAGAAATTAAAAATTCCCATTTTGCTAAAGCTTATATTATTTGTTACAAAATTATAAATGTTAAATTCAGGAAAGACAGTTGTGTGTACGTATACAAAGGCAGACAGAGAAACAATAATGGAAGCAGAAACCAGTGCGACAGAAACAGTTTAATTACATAAACTTGGCTAAATAAATTGGATGAAACATTCCAGCTCTCAATAACAGGAAGAATATTCTTTAGAAAAAGAACTGAAGAGAAAAATCTGACAAAAGAAATATGGTTGCCACAGCTGAAATTCTATATTCTGTCAACATTACTCTAGGCGTTAAAACATGGACGATAGACAGAAAAGTTTGGTAGGGATTATTCGTTTCGACTGCTGATTCAAAGAACTTTGTATAAATAATGATGGGTTAAAATATTTTCAAAGACAAAAAACGAGACTTCTCAAGTAAGTTGGCAACATGGAAAATTGCGTGTAGCATACACAAACGCAATAATTACACTGTAATTAAATTCCGATTATGATTAATGGGAAACTCGGAATGCTTTTAAGTACTGAGAGATGTCTGCAAATAAATGTAAAGAATGGAAAATATATTGCAAATATGCCTAAGAGATACGAAACGAATACGAAGAGCTTCCGGATGTTAAGTGTATTCGGGACATATAAATTCAAAATTTATAGGCACTTCCCTATAGATTCTAACCAGAAAAAAACCGCATACAAGAACACGCTATGTGCTAGAATGATGTCACCATGCTGCCATTCTGCTTATAACAAGCAGGCGACGTAACGCGACGCGTCACAATCGAGCCGCTACCGAACCCAACAATTTAAAATTAAAAAAAAATTAAAATAAAAACTCACCTTTTTATTATCCAGGGGGCGCGCTTATATGTCCTAACGATTGATTAAAGGTGTACTTAAAATTATACCTAATTTATTATCTAATTACTAATACTTACAATAAATCATTACATCCACTCGAAAGGGAATAAATAATTACAAAAGTTTTTAGAGAAAAAGTCATAAAACTTTTATAAATTAAAAAAAAAAAAAAATTTAAATAGTAAAATTAACTCACTGCCATCTGCTGTATAATTTAAGAACTAATTAGTTTAACAACAGAATTATTATTATTGTTTCTACAAGAAAAAATTTATAAACTTTTCAAAAATTAAAAAAAAAAGTAACTGGAAGAAACATAAAAAGGGGAAAGCACATCCTTATAACTTTCTATTGAGTATCGACATGGGGTAAAGGGACTCCTGTCGAGAAGGCGCCATACTTTCAACAATAAATCGACACACCATGAATTTTTTAGGAGACGTATTTTATTATAAATATATTTAAATGGTTTAATCTAACATTGAAATTAGATAAGCTTTGGTGATAAACTGTAATGATTTCCAATAAATTGTTATTATTCGCTCGAATGTCTTTGTGCTTTAGCTTGATAATTCGACTTCTATGAATTAACTCCTTTGTTATCACCAATCAATACTAAATCGGGTATATTTTGGATTAGATATTAAAAATATATATTATTATCTATACACAAAATTTAAAAAAATATAACCTCCTATACACTTGCAATTAAAAAAAAAAATAATAATTTTGGAAGCCCGCCTTCTTAAAATCTAGATAAATTAAGCCTAATTTAGCAATTGAAAAGTACAACTGCAGGCCTTTCTGTAGTAGAAAATACAACAAAATTAGTGAAAATTAACACTAGGAGTCTTAAAAGTACAGACAAGTAGTAAAACTGTAATTACTCTACTAAAAAATCCACAGAAAGTACAGGAATTAGGCCAAAATTTATACAAAAAACTAGCCTAGAATAACAATAAAATCTGTAAACAAGGAAATAGGAGCGCCCAACTTGTACAAATAATTAGGGAGCACGGAGGAGAGTAAAATAAAAAACACCACACGATCGTAAAAAAAAGACCCCTTTCTAGTTAACGTCATCATAAAAGACACCTTTCCGGACGTTTAGAATTTCGAAAGGTGGTTACCCCTCACTAAATATATATACACTAAAGATCAGAATTCAATATAGTAAATCCGTTCAAGATTTACTATAATCGGAAGGGAAAGCAAAATCTTGGAGAGCGGATCATCTTCTGAACTAGATTAAAAAACAACATGGCGACTAATCCGAGCTTATAAAAAATAATAAAGGAGCCAACCCGATTGTTTGCCTTTCTTATAAAACTTATCGTAGCGGAAGTAAAGCAATAAATGTATCAGATGTTAACTTCAATATACTGTTAATGGAAGTAATTGAATCTACTTGCAGCAACAGACAGTCTGTTGTTTTTACAAGAAAAGTGACAGCAGCTGTCTCAAAAATGGTCCCAGTCAATTGGAGAGTGACAGAAACGTCAACACATCATTAACTACACTTTTCTCTAACTTTTTTCCTCTCTCTCTCTCTTTCTCCACCCCCATTTTTCCCCTTCTTCTAGTGTTTAATATTATCGGAATCATCCCATTGACGAAAGGCTATAAAAGGTAGCAGTCAATAAAGATTTAACCCAGATTGTCTAGACTTTGCGAACTCACTCCAATAAAAAAGGGGGAAGTTTTTGTAGAAGAGGTGCACTTCTGGAACAGGTTTTCTTTAAGAAATTTTATATAGAGGAAGGGGAGAGAATAAAAAAAAATGGAGCCTGCCATTCATTTACATCTTAATAGCCAGTGATACTACGCCATGTGACACTAGAAAACGGTGCCTGTGCCATTGCTGCTTTACGATGCTATAACAAGACCGCAGTTTTAGATGTCTATGAATTATTCAGAATAACCCTATCTTGCGAAGTCAGTGGGTAAGTTAACCACCCATAAATCACTCCCCCCTATTAAATTTTGGGAAGGGGGTTTTAAATTCTCTGGTTAACATAAACTTCACTTACCTTCTGCGCTTTGCACATGGATCCTAATGCCTGTACATCGTGACTCACATGACGGCCGTCTTGCAAACACAATACACAAACGGGTGCTTTGCACATCATGCAGTACATGCTAAGAGCTTCCTCCACGTGTTCGCAGCATTTTGGTTCTTTACTCTTATTTTTAGCTTTGATTCCCGCTTTACCCTGCTGCGGGGTGAGTAAGTTGTGTTTGGCTAAAGGCCCTCTCGGGGGGTGGCAGTTGTCGCGGCAGGGCGTGCAGTAGAACACCTCACACTGCTCGCACATCACGGCAGCCACCTGAGGGTCACCCTCGCACAATTGACAATAGATGGGAAGGTTTTTGCTCTCTCCATACTTGTCCACTATATTCTGCAGGGCTCGGTTTTTGGGCAGATTGTGGGCACCGTTCTCGTCGAAATATACCACCTTACGGCACAGAGGGCACGTCAGAGACAGGGCGCTACTCTGAAAGGGCGGAAAGAGTATGCCTTGGATGTTGGGGGTGCCCACGTAGCTGTTTGGCCTACTGCTGCACACCACCCCGCTGTCGGTTTCGCTCAGAAGGCTAAGTTTGTCCACGTCTGGATAATCGGCAATTTCGTTGATGTTCGACTCTTCCGATGGCTGTTGAACATTTTGAGCCGGTTGCTGTATGTGAAGGGCGCAATTGAGACACAGAGAATGGTAGCAGGGCAACAGAACGGGGTTGTTGTAGAAGTGCTTACATTCGGGACAGCGCAATTCGTCCTCCATCTCCCATCACAGCACACTACCGAGTGGCGAGTGCAGCAGACGACGGACTCTGTACCCGGCGCATGCGCCCTGCTCATCTAGTTTCGGTTTTGCTAAACAGGAAGTGACGAAGGGAAAATTTTCGAATTTTAAAACTACAAATTGTGTTCGAGGTTACACGAGAGTTATCCGGTATTAACTATTATTATTTTAAAATGTTAAAATATTGCCGATATTTAATTTCTTAAGCAAAGTTGTTTCATTTTTCTTAAAATTAATAAATAATTTAAAATAAACTTTAATATTTGCATCATATTCCTAGTGATAAAAATAATAAGTTAATAAATTATATTCTGCATTTATTATTGTTATTGCTTGAAATATCAATTATCACTCAATTATTTATATAACTTAAAATCGTAACGACAGATGGCGACACATGCGTACAAGAAGTCTGGAGTTTCGAAATTTTTTTTTTTTTAACAAATCCAATACTTTTGAAAAATAAAATTCAGTAATAAACGTAGGAATTATTTAAGTAAAACCTTAATTATTATCGTATTACATTAAATTTAATTTTTATTTTTGGTAGTGGGCTAACGATTTCTTGTAAGCCTACTTACTAGCCATATGAATAAACTAACACCACTAAAAAATCCACGTGAACAATGTCGTGGCCCCCATTGTACTGTACACAATTATAAACGTTTCGTGACCCCCTTTAAAATTTACATGTAGTTAACGGATTACAAACAATCTCTAGCACAAACAGATAGAGGAAACAGGTCCATGAAAAAGTCCAGATCCTTCTCACATTTTCATGGACCTGTTCTCTCACCTGACCATTTTCTGTGGATAGTTACAAAGGATCTAGTCCTGAATCTTGTCTTTACAATGGCAATGCAGAAATTTATGTAAATACAGTAGAGCATCGATTATCCGACTTAATTGGGGACTGAGGTTGGTCGGATAACCGAAAAGTATGAAAAAATACATTATTAGTATAGTGCAGGGGTGGCCAACAAGTCGATCGCCAAGCCAATTTTGGTCGATCGCTAGCGATGTCTTGACTTAATGTATTATATTTGTAACCAAACGCAACTGTATGCATGCAGTTATGACTCGACTCACAAGCAGTGAGTGCACTTCGTACTGAAACAGTGTATAAACATAGTATGTATTTCACACTTCCCCTCCCCACTTAGACTATGCCTATGACAACAAGTCGATCGCGACACATTTTTCCGATAAAAAGTAGATCTTATGTGCACAAAAGTTGGCCACCCCTGGTATAGTGTATTAGGCCTGGTTTAAATACTAGCCTCCCTTTCATGGTCGAGCCAGTGCTGCCAGCTAAAACATGCAAAAATTTGACAAAAATAATATTAAAGTAGCGGAGACATAACCAAATATTGTAGCGCCACATCACTAGTGGACATTCGAATTTGCTGACTAGAACGCGGTCGGTTAACCGATAAGTCGGTTAATCGGGGGTCGGATAATCGATGCTCTATTGTATTGTAAAAAATACAAAAAAATGTACTTAGAGGGATAAAGGAAGCATTAATCTCGGCATCCTCTAATGACAACAGTTATGCTGCTAATACCGTACAAGGAGCGTTCCCTATTTTTAATTTACCGCAAGTTCTTTGAGATGTCATTTTCCATGACACTTGGAAGTCACAAAGCAGTGTGACAACTGATTTTATATCTTTGACTGTTGTATGAGATGAGAATATTGTTTCGTAATGCCCCGAAGTAAACTGCATATGGTTATAACTCAAACATTTCCATTGTGTATTCCAGTAAGTGTCTTACTGAAGCTATGGTAAAGAGACTTTGTGACCATACTGTACGAAGGAATTAGCAAATTATGTCGCTCGAGACTTTCGTCGTCACAGAATGCAATAGTTTAGGTACAAATATACACATTTTAACAAAAATTCATTGCTCATTTTATTGACATTTAGTTGTATATACAAATATAATCTTTTGTGCAAGAAATGCAGAAATCATAAGATAAATACAATTCGACGAAACAGATAGTCGATAATTCAGTAAATAAAAATCTTCTACGAAGCCGAGAGTATGCGTATAATATTACCAATTTTTCACTGGATAAAAAATAAATAAATAATTTTTATCTCTTATAAATGAAATCCCTTCACAATTTCTGTTTTCACTTGATACGAGAACATAATTGTATTATTAACAGTTTCTAATTACGCAAAAGATAATTTTGGCTTGAGAGAAACTATTCTTGATTTCGGAAGAATTTTCAAAGTTCAATTGCTTGAACGGAAGAATTTGCAAAATGCCTAAATATAAATTTGATTTTATTTTGAGGAACTTAAAATAATTTTCTCGTTAATTTCTTTAGGAGTGATAGATAGTTTCGTATTTGATTTTGTTTATGGAAGTTTGCATACTCCTTAAGAAATTTAAATAATATTTTTGTCCCTTAGGAAGTTTAATTTTGAAAAACACACCTAAAATCCCATTGTAAATTATGATACAGAATGTTGTGGAGTAAATGTGTAATGACATAAAAATTACTCAGAAAATAAATAAGATTAAACGAGGATTATAATTAAAATTTTCAACTTATCCAATAATACAATACCAAGAAAAGCACTGTTAACTGTAATTACGTTTCTTTGCCGTACTAGGTATGGAATGATTGTCAGCATATTTTCGTCCGACTTTTTAAATTTTAAAAATAAACGACTAACCTTATCTGTAATTAAAAACATAATTCACGTAAACTGCAATGACCACAGACATGCTATTATTTTTTCTTATCGTTTAAACGACAAAGAATCAGTGATGATGATGTACTGACAACAGCATTGGTAAGAATGCGCCGACTACAAGCGCCAACAGTTCCATCTTCCTGAATCCTTTGATATCGGACGAGATGTCGCCATTTATGGAATGAGAGTGGCTTCGGCTGGAAATCTCGGGCAGCACGTGAACCGTGGCCACGTATAAGAAGGTTCCTGCACTGAACAACATGGCCATTCCGGTTGCATTGTATGACGACAAAGCTTCTTTGGCTGACTGGAAAAAAAAAAAAAAAATCAGATTAAATATTAAGTTTTCCTTACTTTACAGTAAAAAGTTTATTTTTAGGCTATTTTGCCCTCCTGTTTGTTTCAAAACCAAAATAAGTTTAAAAATAATTAGCATAAAAACATTGTAGTCTACAAATAAATTCTGCAATAAAATTCAAAAGAAATATATTTCCTTTTGTTGGTCTATTGCATTTGAAAATGATGACTCAGATGTATTTAAATTTTGGCAATTTAAAATTATAATAAGATGATTCCTTTTCCTCTAGTTTATGTAGATTTTCATTATCTGATAAAAATCTATATAATTTTCCTCGTTACTTGCATTTTCAATATAAAACTGCTGAATCAGGTAAGTTATTCTAACTTACCTGATTCAGCATAAGAAGCAGCAAATGAAAATTGAAATGTATTTATTTTAGAAATAAAATTATTAAAAAATATCTTAATCATAATTAACTTTAAACTGCACATTTTAAAAATTAATTCTTTCAAAGTACTATTTGCAAATGTATGGAAAATATTATGTTGATGATGATGATGATGATGATGATGATGATGATGATGACTGTAAAATTTAATTATATGCTAATATATAATGTAAAATTATGTTTGTTATTTTGATTAGCATCAATATTTTCTGGTACTGTGCAACAAATACACTAATCTACATATTATACTCATTAGCGTAGCCAGGATTTTGTTATGGGAGGGGCCTAGTAGAGGCTGTCATTTTCTGGAGAGGGGCACCAGGTTAACTGGGGGGGCCGTGCCCACCCAGTTAACCTGGCTATGCCCATGATTATACTACATATAAAATGGAATGTCTGTCTAAATATGTTCTATACATACTTCTAAACTCCTCTTTGGCTAATCCCGACCAAGTTTTTCATAGTTACTCTTTAAGACCTTGAGGAAAATAGACACTACCATGAAATGTGAACATCTACTTAATTTCCTCTCCTTGATACTTTGTGATAATTTAAGATTAGTAATGCATGCATTGTGTAATAATGAAGGTATCACGGTCCACAAAATCTTAGTGATGATTTCAGAGTATAGGACCTTTGGATTTGGAAGCTTCATGTAAATAATGCTGCTGATTCAAGTTGATTTAAAATAACCAAACTTAACATGGTTTTAATTTTAATGTTTTCCTTAATTATTTTTTACCCATGCAATGCTAGCATTTTAATGAAATACTGCTTACTGTATTAAACTTTTAATCAACTATTGTATTTCTAAGTTGAGTTCTTAATACTAAGGAATATACATTAGTTTAAAATCTATGTTAATGTATGTTGTAAGTATATTTTTCTCCTAAGGTACTGGCAGCTATTTGTTCAACCCGGAAGATTCTGTGAGTTAGTACCTCGAATTTTAGGAAGGTATGTTAAAATATTTATGTGAAAGAGCTTTCTATTGAAGGGATTAATAGGCAGAAACTAGACTTGTACCATCAATTACTACAATTTTGACAGAGTCTATGTCTGTTCAACTTAGCAGGTGATACAAAATAAAATCACAGATTTGACATGACAGCCCTGATAGTTAAAAAAAATGACAAGTTTTGAATGATGTAATTAAATCCAAAATATTGGTATATTTTTTAAAACTATGTAAATCTATAAATTAATTTAGTTTGAAAATTAGACTAGATGAAACAACAACACTGCCTAACTCCAGTACATATTCTGTAAATAAATCAATTTATAATCTTATTACAGCTTGAAAAAATATACCAATATTAAATTACATACTGTATCTGACACACTTAGATAAGAATTACGATAATACAGTTTAATATACAAAACAATTACATTTAAATGACATTACTGACTAATATAATTGTATTAAATTCAAAAGAAAATAATTTTGTTATTTCACACTTATTTAATGTTTGCGTACAGCATTTTAAATGAGATAAAAATTTAATAAATCTAAAAATATAATTATGGAAATATTTTTATTTTATTTTATAATGCCACAAATTTTTTAAATTTCGTTAAGAAAGAAACCTCGTTTTTATCAACTGTTTTTCAAAATAAAAGCACTCCATGTAATTCAAATTAAATTGAAATAAAATTAATTTATTGTTAAATTAGATTTTAATAATGTTTTGTGAATTAATTTATTGCTAGAATTTGAATAAATTAATTAAATTTGTCATCATTGATTATTTTTCAGAAATGTTAAAAAAACACTTCAAATTTGGAAAATAAAATGTATGAAGAATATTTTAATTATCATGTCTTAAGTTAACATTTTATTATGTAGGATAACCCAGATTTCAGTCAACAGTACTCTTGTGTTCTAGGTACACTTATGAATTGAGAACTGAATTTAGTAGTTACAAGGTGTTTATCTATCATCTTTTATAAATTTGATGAATACATGATAAAAATACTATTAAATTAATTGTAAATTTTAGTTAATGTAATTAGTGAATTGCAATTTAGTCTTTTACCATGAATAACTGACTTTTGTGTCCCATGTATATTCATATTTCATGAGAAATTTAATAAACCAATTCTTTTTATAAAACCATGTTTAAAACTTGTTAACAATAATATGATGAGTTCAAATTAGTCTTTTTTTGGTGTTTCAGTACTAACTTATGAGTTTGTTTAGCTTTTGTTAAGGCGGCTCCACACATTTGGTATTCACTGAATGCTTCACGAATAATATTCGGTATTTGCCATCCCATTCTGTCAGTATATTGAGCTGAATCAAAGGGGATGAATAAGCACTTATTTAGCAATCAGTAAATACTGAATGTATGGAGCCACCTTTAGTTTGCATGTGTAAGTTGAGCTATGGAAAAGGAGTAAACCTGTATGCACTGCAATAATTTGTAAAAAAAAAAAAAAATCTGCTGCAAGTTAATATTTTATCAAATTTTAAACAGATTATAACAGATTCTCATGTCTAAAACAAGTTTTTGACTACTTTCAATATAGCTATTAATGAGAACTTATGAAACCAAAAGAAGTGTGACCAGATTAAAATTTCTTTATTCTTTTAATTAACTCCAAATGTACATTTCCATGTACAATTTAATGGTCTACGTTCAATAAATATGGAAGAAATTATTATACAAATAGAAAGTATTATAAATGAAAATCAAAAAGTAAAGAGATTGCCTACAGTTTTTAATACTTATTTAAGTAAAAAATAGGAAAAGAAAGTATATTGAAAAAATAAACAGATATAACGATTCTTAAATGAAAACAAATTAAAAGTTTTATGAGTTGATAAAAGTTAGTTATAATGGAAAATGATGGAGGAGGAAATATTGAAAATATAATTAAAAATGATGAATATGAAAACATTAATAAAAGAAAGAAAAATAATGAAAAATACTTTTAAAATGCCTGAAATTAATACAAGAGTAAAAATGCATGATTCAATAAAATTTATATCAATTATTGGTATGTTAATTATCCTTTATATAATTTACAAAAATATGAGTTGTCCTTTATAGTATAAAAAAATGTTGATAAATTTGTTGCAGGTACTGAAATCTTTTAAAATTAATAAAAATACAAGAATGTTTTTTTTTAGACACAGTATGTATCCATCTATAAAATATGGTAATGTAATAGAAGTGTTAGAAGAGTTAAAATTTGAATAATGGTTAATAAGTTTAATTGTGTATACATTATAAAACAAAAGTAATTATTATTCAAATAACTATTTCAAACAAATAAAAGGCACCCCTATGGGATCATGCATTGTACCGATTTTGGCAGATATTAGAATGATAAATATACATTAAAAAATATCACAGATCCAAGAAATAAGTTATTATGAGATATGTGGACAATTGTTTATTGTTATATGATAAATCAAAAATTAAAAAAGAGGATATATTGAGTATAGTTAATAAGATTGATAGTGTTAAAATTTGAGAGAAAAAGCTACAAATTTACTATATTTGGACATAAAAAAAGTAAGAGATAATAATAATAATAAAATGCAAATATGGAAAAAAAACCATGAAATGTTACAAAGTTATTACTTATTATTTGTATAATCCACTATACATAAAAGTGTATAATTGCTAATAAAACTATTTTTAAGGTGTATGTAGAAAAAAAAACATTTAACAGAACTATAGAAGAAACCTATATATATATATATAAAAGAAAATAAACAAAAAAGATAAATGGATGGATAACATTTTAAATATAAATAATAAAAGTAAAATTTTCTATATATGAAATTTTATTTATTATAATAAATTAATTTTTTCCAAATTTCAAAACATATTTAGTAACTGTAATTTACATTTAGTTCCTGAATATACAGAGGTTATGAAAAATAATAATAAAGAAAAAGTTTAATAATTGTGTAAATGAAAATGAAGGAATAAAGACTGATAAAATATTACCATTTCTGTAAAAGAGTTCAGTAGAATTTCTGATTAGACAATTAATATAATGCAATTTAAGTGATCAGTTTCTATTGTTCGATTTTTAAAGTTTTAAGTAATCAGTCTTGTTTTTTTAAAAAGTTAAAGAAATACAAAAGATTACTTACTAGTTTCAAACAAGCTAAATTTGTATTATTTATAGTCATATAAACGTATATAATATTGTAATTTATTTAACTGTAATATCTCTGAAAACACACCCTCAGCAGTAATGTAAATCACAAACAACACCTTATTTTTGCCAAGGGAAATGTTTTTAATTGCAAACATTTTTGGCTTGTTCTACAAACCATCTTCAAGCATTATATTCTAACAACAGAATGTAATTCAAAGTTCTAACAAAATTTCAAATACAACAAATTCAAATATGAAGAAAAGAATAAAACAACAGAAATGCCAAAGGAACTAAAATCAAATAATAAATATATAAAAATTTACAAGTAAACAATGAAAAGCCAAATATGAAAAAATTTTACAGAAAACATTTCTTTGACAAAAGGGAAATCTATAAATTAGCATGTCTTAGTTTTTTCTCCATGATGTACTTCCATGCTGATGATAATACTGTGCATTTACCATCCTTAGCAATGAACACCGTTTGTGCCTGATCCTGTTTGGATACTGCTCAAGCTGTCACCCATCCTATGCCCTTCTCAAGTCATCAAAACACTTCCATCCTTTTCAATTCATCGAAGCTTCTTCCTAACCACCTTGTGGACCAGGAGTACATTGATCGGCCAATTCTGCGATTCTGAAAACGGACCAACTTCTACTAAGGTATTTACCGACGTATGAACAATTGTAAACTCTCTATCTTGCGATCAGGGACCTGTGATATTAATGACAAGGGTTACCTTTTTTCCTGTAATTGTTTTATAAAATTAGCACCAGCTAAACATCTTAACCAACTTCTGTATATTATTGCTATGTAAATAAACAAATATTATGAAATGTTAAATTCATAGTGGAGTGCACTCACTGCTTCTGGTTGTCTCTCAGGCCATCTCCATCCCGAGCCCAAGCACCTACAAGCGTGACCGCTCGTGCATAAAAGCAAACATAATGGTTTCTCTGTCTGTCCTGATGAACTAGTCATCACCAACGTGATGTCGACCCTTCGATCAAGTGGTGCCGAAGCATAGGGGACACTTCGGCATTGTCACAATATTTAGGTTTATACATTTGTGTCATATATAGGAAAATATTGCTTTAGACACCCTTTGTTAGCTCTAGAAATAAATTATATCAAACTGAATGTGGTTCATAGGAAAAAACATATAAATAATGCTGTAATGTTAACTATATTCTTTTTTTTTTTCTTATTTTCATAATTTATCATAATGTTCTGTTTTAAAAAGACATTAACTTAGTGACAGCAGATTAACAAATAGTTACACTATTTTCATATTTTTTAAAAAATGTTTTATAATTTTCCTTATTCAATATTGCATTTTAAATGAAATATCTGTTAATATATTTGATACTTTGGTTTATTTCAAGGCTTTGTTTTTGGTATTACTGTGAAGTCTTGAATAAAAGCTAACATATTTCCAATTCCTTAACAAAAATGTCTCAAAACTGGATTAAAAAAAAACTTCTTAACTGAAGTCTTAACTTGACATTACATAAATATTTTCAGAATCCAGTAATAACACTTTAATAGAAAGTAAAATGTTATTACTGGACTTTTAAGGTTCTTAAGCACAAAGTATATTTTCAGAGTTTAAGCATCAATCTCAAATGATGTAAACTGAAAATTAAGCTTAAACTTCTATAATGATTACGAAGTGTTGAATTAAAACATCTTAATTAGCTGTTTTTATAAAGGTATCTTGGCAATCTTTTGTTTATAGTTTTACTATAAGGTAAATGTACCGGTAGTGGACACTGCGTTAGTAGTGGAAACTTTGAACTTCAAATATGAGTAATAAGGTTGTAGATGGCTTCACTGTTCAAACATACAAATCATTCAGTAGACAGAACCCTCTAGTAGTGGTAACTCACAGTGACCCTTTTCTAGTGCATCATGGGATGTTTTCCCGTGCTCATTAGTGATGGCGTTCCTGCTGACGTATGAAGACAAGTGAGTCTGCTGTCCATTTCCTTAAGGACTAGGTAAATGAAATCACACTTGCTGTATTAACAGTTAGTTTCACGGAAGTTTTTTGGTGATATACTATTAATATGAGCTTCGTTGGTATGTTTTAAGACCTTCCTGATAGTAGTTTTATTTCCCAAGTCAATTTAATGAGATGTCCACTAATGAAACAAAAATATCGTATATTTTTAGTAGTGGACAAGAGGTGGCCACAACTTGTAAAAATAAACTTTTCACTTTTAATCAGTATCAAGTCAAACATTAAATCACCTAATGTTAAGTAACATACAGTGTTGATTCGGGCATTTTTTGGTTACTCTGTCTAGTCATGAACAGGGGGTGTCCACTAGTAAACTGTGAATGTCCATTTATTGAAATGAGGTGTTTCAATAGTGGACAAAACATGCATTAACAGTGGAGATTCACACCAAAGTCTCCAGTAAAGATATATTTTGATAAAAGGTTATTTGCATCCTCTTCATTCAGTTCAGTTTTAAAATAAGCCTTAGATGCACATCCAATATTTTTTCCAGATCGAGAAACAAGCCATCACAAAAGCAAAAGTGGTGGTCTTATGAAGAAGACAGAATCAAGAATGCAGTAAATGACGTCCATCGTGAGATTCCACTTAACACAGCTACAAATAAACATGGAGTTCCTCCGTCAACACTCCGGAGATTCGTGAAAGAGGACTCTTACAAATTTAAGAAAATGGGACTCGCTCCAACATTATCATATATTCATGATATTCATAATGACTACCACTATCAAAATGAAGGACCTAGTACTTCAAACACTGGCAATACCATTGTTGTCACAAGTACGCACAACAGTCAGATCTCTGAAACAGTACCTAGTCCTTCCAAAAGGTGACTTCTCTGGCAAGAACCCAGGGAAATCACTAACAAAAGAAAGAAAAAGGAAATCATACCTTCTGTAGTTACATCAAAAGCTTGGCAAGAATATTATGAAAATAAGGAAAAGAAGAAAATAGCGGAACTAGAACTGAAAAGGGAAAGAGCTTTGGCAAGACAGAGAAAGAAGGAAGAACAGACTGCTGAGAAAAAAAGGAAAGCTGAAGAAAACACTATGAAAATGAAGACTACAAGGCAATGAAAGAAGAAAATGAGAAAGGAAGAGACATCATCAGAAGATGAAGGTTCTTGGATTCCATCGGACAGTAGTAGTACAAACGACATTATGTTAGATGTAGAAGGCACTATGAAAGATGAAGAAGACATTATGCAGTTTCAGGAAAATATTGAACCCCCTTCAAATGAAACTACTGGACCAAGTTCAGCAATTAGGGAATCGAAAGATACAGAAGAAAGGGGAGAAAGTATTGAAGGGACTTTAAATGGGACTCAGAGGAAGAATATGTCCGAAAGTCACAGTCGGAATACCATTAAAAAGGAAAGGGAATCAAAATCCTACATGAGAATGATTTTGTAGTTGCCACCTTGTCTGGTAAGAAAAGAAAGTACAAATGTGTGTGCAAAGTTACCAGTTTAATCAGTGATAATGTTGCGGAAGTGATTGTGTTTAATTCCATAAATAGGATGAAAAGCGTATTTGCTAAAAATGAAAAAGATGTACAAACGATAAATATCTCTCATATTGACTCGAGGCTTCCTAAGCCTCTAATTTTTGGAAGAGATGGTCGCTGTCAGTTCCCAAAAGGCATTGACATAGATAAGTAGTTTGACACAAATTAACAATATTTCCTTAAACTATGCTGGAGTTAATATTTGAGTTCTCCTAAATGTAACTTAAAAATAATAGTATAAAATTGGGTTCTAAGTGTTTATATCGAGTGTAACAATAATCCATTCCAGTATGTTAAAACTGGTCTCGTTTACTTCAAAATTTGTATTCGTTAAGAATAATGCAACAATAACAAAATAACAAAGTTTCTTATACTAACTTTGTAATGTTTTATATTTATGTTTAATAATACTTACTAGTTCAATTTTCATATAAACATTACAAACTATCCACATGCAATTTACATTTGTACAATTTGATATTTAATTAATTTAATTTAATTTAATTATGAGTTGCCATTATAATTAACACAGAGTTCTTGTTCTTTATAGTAAATACTGTCAAATTCTGCAAGTTGTGAAAAATAAAAACAATTTCATCTTGAATATAATCATTTCTATATTCCTTGTCCACTAATGGTGCAAATGCCTGTCCATTACTAAATATCTCAATTTTTTCAATGTTCACTACTGAAACATTTTCAACCTTACAAAATAAATTAAATTAAAATGTATTCTATGAGACCAACACAATTAAAATCCTTAGAGTGAGTTAAGGAAGATTTTGTCTAACAGACAATATAACTTTTAAGCCATAAGGCTTCTAAATAGGGGTCCAGTTTCAAAAAAATCAAAAAATTTCCCGTAAAGTGTCCACTACCAGTGCATTTACCTTAATAATATTTAATACTTGTTTTGAATTTTTGAAATTACATTGATTTATCTAACACATTTAACATGTAGTTAATTTATATACTGTATTTTACGGACTATAAGACGCACTTTTTTCTTCGAAAAATTGCCTCCAAAATTCAGGTGCGTCTTATAGGTATTTCTTTTTTAAAAATTGTTTAAAAATTAAGGTGCGTCTTATAGTCTGTAAAATACGGTATATATAGATTACTTAACTCAGTGATTCTTAACCTTTCTGAGGCCACAGAACACCATTCATATACTTTTTATTACATGGAGCATTAGCATCAATACATTGAAAAACTGATAAGTAATTCCATGTTTACTATTCTCAGGAAACAATAAAGCAATAAACTAATAAACTTTAATACATTGAATAAAATAGAAATATGGAATTATTTACGAATTTAGCAATGGGAATAAATTTGAATAAAAACTTTAAAATCTTTTCTTTCGTGGAACACTCGAGCTAGGTTTGCAATCAATGGTTCTTAACCTGTGTTCCATGGAACACTGGTTAAAAACCACTGATAACTATTGAAGAAAATGAATACAACTACAATTGCACATTTTGAAATAACAAAAAATTATACAAAAAACAGAAATCTCCTAATGCTCTATATTATTAAACTTCTTATTACACTGCATTAAAATATAAATCTTCTTACTGGAAACCAATTAACTGAAGCAAAATTTCTGAAGTGCAAACGTTTTTGATGCTCCTCCTGGGCTCTTCTTCAGGCATTCACTCAAAACCATTGCAAGCTAGTTCTTAAACTTTTGAAGTTCTTTATAAAATGTTTGATTTCATATTCCTAATGCACAGCACTCCAAACTCAATCAAGCATATGTAAGATTCAAACCAATATAAGATTTGAAATGCAAACTGTTTATAATTCAAATGTTTATAAACATAAAAAAATATATGAAATAAAAAAGCTAAATTAAATGTTATCATTCACCTCAGGTCTTGTGCCGTTAAGAGGTAGAGAAGATAGGAATCATCCTCCATCTCCTACCCTCGGTTAACCTCACACTAGCTTGCAACAGTTTTGAGTGAATGCCTGAAGGAGGGGCGTTGAAAACGTTTGCACTTCAGAAATTTTGCTCTGGTTAACTGGTTTCCAGTAAGAAGATTTATATGCTCTATTAAAAGTTTTTATGATCCAGACAGACAAATATTAATGTTTTATAATTTTAATAGCTATATATAAACTTATATGCACAGAAAATCATAATTTATTTTATATGAAATAATAAATGTGGAACAAGTATAAATTGAAATAAAAACAGTTAATAAAACAAAATTTTGACCCTGTTTAAAATTCTGTGAAAGGAAAATATAAAATTTTACCATTCTTGATGTTAAAGACAAAAATATTTCTATGAAGTAAACATGTACTGTTGTGCTTGTGAACAGTAATAAGATATTGACAACTCATTAAATTTTTACTGCGGTATGCAAATTCTGATCTGCAGACTTAAAATTTTTATATTTCCATTGTTTATTATAAGAAAATTATACAATTTCATACAAGTAGAAAGTATAACATAATAAAAGAAGTGATGTTTCTAAATTTTCTATTTAACATTTGTCATTAATTTTTATAATGTAGAATTTCAAACAGCAAATTATACTTAATTTTATTTATAATACTAGAGTAAAGAAATTAGTTGTGTAAAAGTGAGAATATAATATAAGATTATTTATTTAGTACTGTCATCTAGTAAAAAAGATAGTAATATTAGAAAAGAATCAAAAATTTGTTGCAAAATTTTGCTGTGATTCATTATAAATATATTCTGTATTATTAGTAATACAGATGTAATACAGTAACACAGTAATACAGAGTAATACAGTAAAAATATGAATTGTAGTATGACTCTGCAAAGGAAATAGATTTAAAAAATTATTATTACATTGAATACATAATTTAAATAAAATTTATTGTTCTAAAACAATTTTATTTAAATTATGTATTCAATGTAATAAATAATCCATATCAAAATCAAACTGTTGGAAAATTTTGATTTTAATCTAAATTTTCCAACAGAAAAAAATAAATGTAATATAATTTTTTAAATCTATTTCCTTTGCAGAGTCATACTACAATACATATAATTAGTAATGAATATATTACTTTTATTAAAGAGATTTAGTTGTTTTTTAATACATAGTATCTTTGTAAAACATTTAAAATCAGTTGCTAATATAAAAATTTGCTAAACAAATAATACTTCTACATACCTGACTAATACCAAAATATGTTACAATTGCTAAAACAGGTGCTGCTAGTGCAAATATGATTAAATGTTTTCGTATTCTTGTTCTATCTAAACCTTCGTGCATCAAAAATGTAACCAATCCAAATGCTGCTGGTGCCTATAATAAAAATACGTATAAATTTTTTTTGTTAAAAATAATGACATTAAGTAATTAATTATAAAACAGGATATCAAAAGTGCAACTTCCATATATTTTAAATTTTACAATTATACAGTATAATGCATGACAATACTAATATAGTTAACCGAAACACAAGCATAAATAAACTAACTTTACTTTTAGTGTCCGAGTATAAATAATTACTCAGAGAGAAAACATATTTTCTGTAATATATATTCTTGAATGCATTTTAAAGCAATTTCTCTTAAAATTGCTAACTATTTTTGAGCTTCTGACCAAAATAATGGGATAATTGAAATTCAAAAATAGCATTCATAGTCTAATTTATGAAATAAACTTCAAATTTTATTATAATGATTCAAATACATTTCTTTTGTATTTACAGTAAATATGCTTAGACATTAATTGTTATTCCAAATATTAATATTAATTAATCTAAAAATTAACTAAAAAAAAAAAATATCACATTTTATAATATAAACATATAATAAAATCTTTTCTAAACCAGCTTTATTAATAACAATAATTCCTAAAAGCATTGTTCTTTGTATTACTATTATTACTTTCTACTTCTTACAATTATTGCTAAATAGCCCTCAATAACAGGTTGTTTCACAAATAGTTGCAAGAACAAGTTAAGGTTATTTAGCAATAGTCATGTTCAAGTAATTATGTAATTCTTGAGAATAAAAAGTAAATTAGAAATTTGCAGAATCATATTCTTATAAATATTAATTGATGCAACCAACTTAAAATTTGCAATAAATTCAATAAGCAAGATTTGTATACAATGTGTAATCACTTAACAAACAGTTTGGACAACAAACACTTTTGCAAAAGATTTTTATGTTCAGACAACAAACACATGTTCAAATAACGAACACTTCACCGAACAAACGAGAAGAAACAATGCTGAATTTAAGATTTGTAAAACTATATTTTAATGGCATCTATGAATGGTTTATGGAACGAAACTTCCACAGTTGTATACATAACTTTGTTGTGCACTAGTTGATTTCTGTTCTCTGAATTTTTGTAAATGCTTTCTGAACTTTTTATTTAAAAAAACTGATAATATTATGGGGCCTAAAAAGAGTAAAGTGTCAAGAACTGTGTTCATTATAGAAACTAAGCAAGAGATAATAACCAAGGTAGAGAGTGGACAGAAGATGTCTGATGTTGCTGGGAAGTATGGCTTCAACAGATTTACAGTAGATACAATCTTAGACTCAAAGATAAAGGAGTAATAAAAATCACATCTGAGAAACAAAGATGTACCATCCATGAAAAAATAGAGGATTGCTTTTAGTTTGTTATTACAGGTAAATAGACGTAGTAAGAAATTATATAATTTATTATTATTTTTTTTGGGATCACCAGAACAAATTAATCAAATGCCTATAAAAATCTATGGTAAATTAATAATTGGTTAACAAACAATTCAGGTACTGAACATTATTTTTGAATAGATGATGTTTGTTAACCGATCACTCACTGTACTGATAAAATAGTAGTATTGCAGTATCTGCTTGAAATTTCAACAGAACTGATAATTTTATTTAACTAATACTAACATAAAACAAATGGTTTTATGTTAGTATTAGTTAAATAAAATAACAAACAGCATAAAACATAAAACTAATGGTAGGGAAATATCTATAAAACAGAACTTCTATTAATCATTCTAAAAGCAATTTGTTATAATAATACATTGTGTTTCATGACAAATTAATTGTAGTAAGGTGTGTGTAGAATTTTCCAACCATTTAAGAAATAATACAATGAATGGAAATATTTTTCTAACTTCACTTATTTAGTGTTAATTCAATTCTCTGATATACACCATACATGTATCATAGGACAGTAATGTTGAATTGACAATATGACTTTTCTATAAAAATAAATCTATCATAATATTCCTTAACATATCTTGCTTTTATAACATACAAACACCGAATTATTAATAACTAAAACCTGATAAATCCTCTAATAACTGGTTTAAAAATGATAAATCCTTCAATTATTTTGACACATTTAATATCTTCAAAAATAATAACTACTTTTAAATTTGTTGCATAAAAATATATTTTGGCATCATTAAATATTTAACAATGCAATGTGATCAAATAAAATTCTTTAGCTGACTGATATTTTAATTAATATACAACTTAAAAAAAGAAACTAAATCTATTTGTTTGATTTTGTTACCTTATGAAGCATAATTGCAGTAAAAACAATAATTTCAATGTCAGCATGAGATGTAGTTGCTGCAGCTCCTAATGCTACTCCATCAGCTAGAACAAAATTAAATATTTAATTATTTAATCTCCATCTAAATTAGAAATTTTTGAAAACTTGTATAAAGTTTCATTACTTCGAGCAATGTTACTAAGAATCAATTCATTAAGATTTTTATCAAAGTTAACATTAAATTATAGATGATAAATGATTATTATGAATCAGAAATTAATATAAAATAAAAGTATTATCTAAATTAAGTTTGTTTATCGATTGACATTAATTTACCTGCTGCATGAACAACTAATCCCAGAGTAGCAGTAATTTTGTATTTATCTTGTTTCATGCCATTTTCAACATCTAAAAATATTAAAGTTTTGTTTAATAAAATTTCTGTACAATTTTGATTAAAATTTTACACAGATATAAAATATAATATAAATCACCAAAATGCTAACAGTTGAATAATCCAATATTTTAGATAAATTTAATTGTTGACGATCATATTTAACAAACGGTTCAATACTAATATCGTGGGTTGGTTTTAATCTTCAACTGAAGTTAAGATTTTGATGATATTAATACAAATGTATGAATGAGAAACTAAATAGCTAAATATATTTTGTTATTTGGAATCAACAAACAAAATTATTAGTTTGCAATATAACTGTCAAAAACAAAATTTCTGTTATTGCAGATCATCTTGTCATTATGTTTGACAATAGTTATTTTATAGTTTGAATAAAAAATTTTATTTGTTCAAGTTAGCCTTAACTTTACATGTATACAGTTTGGTGATAATTAACTTAATATATATATATATATATTCATATTTTAATATATAAATACTCCATCCTTAATGTTTACAACTTTGAAGTCAGCTGTCAAGTAAACTGAACTAGTTTTTTTTAGCTTTTTATTGTTAAAAGTCTTGCTATCAAATATTTAACTTTTTCTTATTAGAAATGCCAAATAAACTTGAATGAACAAAGTAAATTGTTTCTATACTATCTGCCATTATGACTTGACTCTTATCACCAAAATAATGTATAGAAATACATTATTATTTATAATTCTTATTCTTTAAAGTTCTGTATTTAGCACCATTTTCATTTAGTGCTAATTTCTGAGGTAAACAAACAATGGCACTAAACTGAGGTTCAACTATATATGTATAAGAACAAGAGTCTGGGCAACAGAAAAATATCAAGATTAATATAACAAAAGGTATGACAACAACAAAAGATCACAGACTGGAGTTTTAAGAAACCTATTCTTTTATTCCATATAATGAAAAATAGCCATATCATATGATAAATTAATCTAATATAACATGATTTTTTTTTAAAAGAATGAATAGTTATAACGTTTTTCAATGCAAATCAATGATCAGAAAAACTTAATTGAATGCAAAAATTACAAATTATTATTAAATAGAAAATACTAATTTTTCAACAACGGTATTTAAAAGTCTTAGTGGATGTAATAAAGATTCAAATTATTATTGTGAATGTAAAATGTTAGAATTAAAAAATGTACAGTGTAGAGTACATACAATGCACAATGATATTCTTTAAGTAATTTTATTGTATGAAAAATATATAAGATTAATTTATAAACATATGAATTATATAAAAATAAAAATATCTGTTATATATTAATAATTTTTTAAATAAAAATCTCTTACCAGATTGCATAATTCCATGTGATGATCCTATTTGATCAATCAACAACATAAAAACAAACCCTAACACAAGTGCCACACCAATTACTGAATGTGTTTCAGCAGTATCGTCATGCCTGTGTATATGCGCATGTTCTACCAATGTATCTTGGACACTTTTAGTTAAATGTGACTCACTTGAATGAATCATCTGAACTTTCTGCTGAAGAACTTCTGAAAAATAAAAAAAATTTATATTTAGCATTTTTCACACTGCAACACAATAAAATCGAATACATAAAAGATGGATAAATAAATTCTTATACAACTAAAGTGTCAGCAACTAAACTTTTAATTTGTTTATCTTTTTATTGTATTGTCTTGAAGTGGAAAATAGTTAAAATATATCACCAGATGTGTAGAATATAATTGTGCAAATGAAATTTGGAAAAAATAACAACATAGCAATAGCTGCAAAAAGTTACAATAAAAGCATCTAGGCTAAGTGTAAAGATATTAACTAGAAAAATTCACCAAAATAGTTTTTAAACAAAGTTTCCCTCCATCTGAAATTGAAACATTATTTTATTTCTGGTAAGTTCAGCTGCTTTTTATATTGCTGTCTATATACACAGTTACGTGCTTCCAGTCCAATGAAGGTAATGAATAACACGTGACCAATGATGCAGAACAAAAAAAAACATAAGACTACATAAAATAAAATAATACATTACATTTTTACATGTATTTAATGATCTCACACTTTACTTTTGTAACATGTGTATGTTAGGCTCAAAGAACGAAAATGCTCACTGAGCAAAAAAAAAAAAAACAACCACAATGCATTGTGGTCTCTCTAAATCATCCACAATGCGAAATTTGCTTTGTGGCACTTGTAAAAATAGCCACAATGTGTTGTGACTAACTCAAAGACCACAAAGCAAAATTTGCATCACGGCTTTCATGATATTTGAACACTATGCATTGCGGTGATTAAGAAAAGCCATAACGCATTCTGAACGTTAGCTGATGCAACCACAATAGAGTGATACGACACACAGTGGTTTGTAACTTTAAAATATGGGTTCTATCCTTGAAACATTTTTATTTACAATTTTTAATTCTGAATAACATTAGTTCTACAAGTTTTCCTAGAAATTTAATTTTCATATTTAAAAAAAATTTCAAAGAAATAAAATGTATGGAGAAAAATACACATTTGGTATTTTTGTTTTGCTTAAAAGTGCTAAAGATCAAACTACATGTACTTGTACATGCTTTATGTACTCTATACAATGACATAAAAATCAGCTGTTGAAGTTAAAAACCACTGTGCGACAGATTTATTATGGCTAAAAGTAACTACAAGTTCTGGATGTTAAATAATAACAAGGTTATGATAAGAAAATAACACTTTCTTTTTCATTATGATTTATTTATCTTCAATGGTCTTATATAAGTAGGTAAAAAAATTATTCACCACATAACTTGGTTACTTTTCAACAACATTTAATAATTCATGAAAATCTGTTGCAGTGTTCGAGATGTCAACATTTTCTAACAACTAATTTACTAAAAATAATTACTTTGTCAGGAACTTTTATCAATAAATTAGTCTTTTTTATGAGAATCAAGAATGTTGCAGAGTTATTTATTTTTACAAGAACTATTGATATTTTGTGAATGATATTTTTATTATATTGATATTTTTGAACTAGTGATATTTTGAGTTGCTTTTTATGTTCTTTGAGCAACATTTTCATTTTTTATCAATACAGTATCTTTTACAGTGAGACATTATAAACTTTTGCTTACTTCCAGATGTTAATATGGATGCTGAGCAAGTGTTAATGAAGTTGAGGGTATTTCCTGATACTGTAAATTCAGAAATTGTATTGTAATTTCAGAAATCCAGAAATTGTAAATTCATTATGAGCATAAAGTCAATCAAGAAGACCTTCCTTGTTTCCTAACTGATAGAGACCCAATGGATTAATGCTCATAATGTAAGGTTGCCAATGGGGGTGGAAATATGTCAAGAGAGTTGAGGGGTTGTAAAGGGTTCATATGTGGGTGATTGGCACTGACAAGTGAGACAGACTCTATGGTTACAAGAAACTGTTTATTTAACATGAAAGGAGCTTACAAGATTTCTGCAATCTTGGAAGTTCTAAGTCAGTGGCGTCTTCTGTCCTTTCCAAGATAGTTCCAAATGAACAAGTGTCCCTGGTTTGCGAAGGACGGTTCCCTCAACGTCTTGATGACTCTGGGATGATGCGGTCAACTTCCAGTGATGGGAAGATGTCGATCTGAGGCTGGGAGACAAAAACAAAGATGGGCACGAGACACACACACAACAATTGGTATGACACTTGGAACTTTCGGGAGAAGAAGCTGTTGTATCGTCGAATTCCCAGGGTTTTATTCATTTTCCTCCAATTTCATTTTTCAATTGGTCTCTCCTCATCACCTGGTGACAATTTGAAACCTTTCAGGGCATGGGAGAGGTCAAAATCAAAGTTTAATTCAATTCCCAACTGGAGATAGTTGATCTTTGTTTTTCCATTGTTTCATTGTTTAAAAGTTTGTGTCACATTTTCATGCAAAAAACTATTTCTAACTTCTTTTTCTTTTCAAAAATATTTTGTTGTGAATTTCAGTGAGGGTACAGACCTTCCAGAGCCTCACAATAACAACAGCTAAAACATTTCTGGGAGCTGTACATCCCCTATCAACATCAGGCACCCTAACTAAAACATTAAAATATTTGAACCAATTTCAATCTGTCCGTCACATTGTGGTAGCATCAGCTAACATTCAGAATGCATTATGACTTTTCTTAATCACCACAATGTGTAGTGATCAAATATCATGAAAGCTATGATGCAAATTTTGCATTGTAGATAATTTAAAGAGACCACAATGCATTGTGGTTGTTTTTTCACTCGGTGAGTGTTTTTGTTCTCTGAGTCTAAACATATACATGTTACAAAAGTAAAGTGTGAAATCATTTAAATACATGTAAAAATGTGTTATTTTTACATTATAAAATTGTAAATCATTGGCTAATTAATTTATCAAAAGTGCTTTGGGTTTCACCATCAATTAATAATTAAAATTTTAATAATTTATTAAATAAATATTTAATAAATTATTAAAATTACAATTATTAATTCAGATAAAGAGATGGCACCTAATGTCTACCTCTAGTACCAAATTACTTAGTATTTAATCATTAAATTAGCAAATTTATAGCCCAATTATTTAAGGCACTTGCTTGGTTAGGGTGTTCTGTGAGGTAATGACAATATTTTTAATGCATGTTCTAAAGGCCAGCGACCCAAGAAATGTCTTTTAAACACAGCCCTTCAAATGCATTTTTTTGTCCCTGTACGTTGCTGCTCTGCAACCATTTCTAATCCCTGTGCTTCTTACCTTCAGGACCTTGCTCACTTGTCTTTCTTAACTCTTTCTTGCTTTTTATTGAAATGATGTGTTTGGAGAGCTATGTTTGTAGACTAATTTTGGATTCCCTAGGCATCTAGAATATGCTGTAACAATATCATGATTACTTTGCAGAACAACCCGTATATTTAGTTTATTAATATCCTCTACAATATATTTTGTTTATATTGTCATTACTGACAATATAAACAAAATATATCTACAGAAATCATATGTAAAAATCACTGATTATATAATAAAAGGTTAGTTAATATGTAAGTGTGCCTATCCATTGAGGCAGATGTCACTCATTCTAGAAGCCTGTAAAGAAAGGCTTAGAAGAAATTTATGTTTCATTTTTGCTAAATGGACTACCTATGTATGTTTGGTCAGTTTATTACTTCATACAAAATTCTGAGATGTATTTGGTTAAGTATCAAAATAAGATGTGTTTTGAGAATAAAACTTCACTTTTCTAATGTTTTAAAAGATTAATTACGCTTTAGTTTAAAAATAAACTGTTTTTAATCATTACTTATCTATTTGCTATCTTTATTATGCATATAATGTATTCATTAAAAAATTATACAATAGAATAACTTATCAACTTTATTGAAAACATAGTGGAATTTGCTAAACTATTTTCGATAAATATTTTAACCGTATGCTTTAATGTTTAACAATGTAACTGATTAAACAATATAACCAGAATCTTAGTATTTTAATAATGAATTAGCTCAGTAAGTAATACAGACTACAGATAGGCAGTTAAGCCATCATCTCTAGTCTAAATTACTTAGTATCTTAATAATGAATTAGCCACATTACAATCCAAGATACTAAGTAAATTGGACTAGAGACAGCTTAACTATCATTTCTAGTCAAAATGATTTAGTATCTAAATAATGAATAAGTTGTATTATAGTACAATAAGATTCTGGTGTATTGTTTGATTATTAACAGATATCAAATTTGTTTTCATATAAAATAATATACCTTGAGAACCATTTATAATATAGTGTTTTTGTTTTCGGTAGAGAAGTATTAGTGTGATTTTTTAATTAAAAAATACATTCATAGGAATATTTGAATACTTCCACAAATGTGTGATATTTCAGTGAAGTTAGTTTTAATTGATGAAAAATCTTCCAGTTAATTTCATTTCATTTACTGTACATATTGACATAATTAAATTTAAGTATTTAATAGTATTTTTGGTTTTGTTTTTTAACTATAAAGAAATTTTTCTTATATTTAATTTGTTTACACATAACTTCTCTAATCATATACTTGAGATACTGATGATCTTAAAATATAATTATCTTATTAGGCAATGTTAACAACATCCACATACATTAAAAGTGTTATAAAATGACAATTTTTAAATTATGACTAAACTGTATAAGCAATTAGCAGCTTTTTGTAGGTATTTCAAAACAGTTGCAAACATATTTATGTATGTATATAATCAATATGCACTTGGTTTAGGATAAAGCCAAGCCAAATACAGTATAACATCAAATTACCAAATTATGATGTATTTTTGACTTAATTTTTAAAATTAGGCTAATAAATTTTTCTATTGATCAGATAGAGCTATCCTCTGATCTATTTTGACCAGAGATTTATTTTTATTAGAAAATTGCTTAATAGATAAAATATGTAATACTAAAAGAAGAAGACTGAATTATATTTTTTTTTATTGATTTAATAATTGATAATGATGTGTATCTGTTACAACAACTTTCCAATCCCAAAAAGTTTTTACATTTAATTGTAAAAATAAATAAAAACATGTTAACCTACTAACTTTGACATAATTCAATATATTTGGTTAATCACGTTGCATGTGGCAACATATGATACATTTATCATCATTTGTCACTATCTAACTAAAGAGCTTGTGTTAAATTTCTATGAGTTATGGCTGATCTGGAACAAGACACATTACGAGATGACCTGATGAATGTATTGCCGAGTTCAACAAAGCTTTTTAATTGTAATGTTTTTGCAATATGGGTGGACAGGAAGACAATATGGTTGAATTTAGACTTTACTGATAATGATTCTTTTCTTGTAACTAATATCAATAAAGTGTAAATTCAGTCGTATTGTCTCTTAAGTTCCTGTTTGATAAGCCTTTAAAAGCATTATTATAATGCTTGAAACCGAACCAGTAAAATATTAAAAGTAATGTGTGTAGAAAAGCTTTGGTCCTTAGTAATTCTGACTGAATTTTGATTGTTCTTTTTAAGTGTAAATAATAACATTAGCTTTACACATTTGTGTTAGTAAGTAAACTTATATAGCAAATAACAGTATCTCAATAAAAATGTCATACATCTCTAGTTAAACATGAAACTTATATAAATTAAATAAATAATGAAAAAAAAATCTATAAATTTCAAACATATAGTGAGAATTAATTCTCATGTATAAAATCTCAGAGAAACAGGATTTAAATTTATTATAAATTTAGGCCAAAACAAAGCATATGTTTAATTTGAATAAATGAAAATTATCCTGTTGTCAATCTGCCATCTATGACATGATAATAATAATTATAGGAAATTACGTTTTTGTTTTTGAAAATTATAGATTTCAACATCTTCTCACTTATTTGTGTTGTATACAATGTGTTGACTCCCTCTGGAATGATGACAGACAAGGCAGTACCAACTAACAGACCAGCTCCCAAGACAGACACCAGTTGTAGTTTTTCCTGCAAAAGTAAAAATTTGATATCATATTTTTATATTTTAAATGATAAAATTAAAGTTTAAAATAATATACGTATCAATTATAACTTTTATTATATATTAACATAATATTTTTTCAAAGTTAAGTGATTGCAAGCATTTTTATTTTTGCTAGTAACAGCAGATGTAGATGTTAGGCTAATTTATCATTTTGTTTGCTGATTAATAAAGAAATAAGAAGAAAGTTTGTTATCAAAACATGCTGTTGTAAGTAAATTTTCATTAAAATGTTTCAATAAATATAAGTTACGTTCTAAAGAACGAATTTCAAGTAATAAAGCCTTAATAAAAAGTTAATTAAAAAAACAACTCAAAAGTTGTGCAAAAGATTTAGTTTAATCAGCATGAAATTGACAGTGAATAACAACTTTAGAAAGGATAAAAAAAGCCTTTAATTAAATGAATGATTAACATAAATATTCAAAAATTCTATGAAGTGGAGAGACAAAACATCAAACAGATGGAAAACATTTTGAAGATTTTATTCAAAACTCATGCATTTTTATAAAACTTATTTGTAATAAATACAAAATTAACTATTTTCCTCTTTATGTGAAGCAAGCAACTTGTGTTAAAACAGCACGTAATTCAAGAAGAATACATTCTTTGGCATACGTTTACTAGAATTGTTTTCGTTAACCTTGAATCTACTATTATTCAACCTTTTCAAAACATTAATACACAAAATATTGTTTGATTTTTACTGTTTTGGTAAATTTATACATAGCTTTATTATAGCTCAATAATTCAATACCCAAGTTAATAATTATTAGATACAAAGTAATTTGTCTAGAGGTAAAAGGTTACGCTGCCATCGTGTAATAATTTTGATAATTATAGTAAAATTAGCCTTATTATAGCCTGATAATTCAGCAGATCGTCTGGCTTTAATATAAAATTGGCTTTGTGGAGTTGTTTATTTATACATGTATATTTTCCATTAATCTTTTATATATTCAAATATATTACTCCACTAAACAAAAGATGAGGTTAAACACACATAAATTCTGCTCTAAAATAATAAATTAGAAAGTTATTTCATGTTTAATTTTTGCATATTTAATTACTTGACTAGTTACTAATTATAAAGATCATTAATTTTTCTCCATCACCAATTTTGTAACACTTAATTGACCATTATATAAAAAAAACAATGCATTGATATTTTTTTTATTTAAATAACAAATAAACAGATAACTTTTTAATTATTATTTCCTTTGGTAAAGTTCTATTTATTTATAATTAAAATATAATAGAAGTAATAAGTTTATGAAGCATAAACCAAGTTTTTTCTTTAATTAATTATATATGTGTATGTATTTTAAATTTTTAAATTACAAAAAAATAATTTTTTGTAATTTAAAAATTGAAGTTTAATCATGGATAGCATTTTTATTTCTGTTTACTGAAAAGTAATTTATTAAAAAAGTACAGCTGTCATGCCCCTATCAAACAGGATTTTTAACAATTCAAAACCTAATTATCATCATGTATTGCATTAATTAAACATTAATCTCATTCTCGTCACAATTTTGTAGAATACTTAATAATAAAAAAATCCCTTTAAAAATAATCCAACAGTTTCGACTTATGTTTGGTTAAAAATTTAAGCTTTAGTTATTATTCTATTGTAAAAAAAGCATTTTTGAATAAAATTAGCCAAATATAATAATTTAGCTAAAAGCAGGTGGCCTCCATAATTAGAAATTGATTAATTTGGAAAATAATTAACCATTTTGTAAATAGCTCAATTATAACTCTAATGTAATCCAGCTTGTAGATGTTTAACTAATAGAAAATTGGCTTTGATTAAAGAAACTCTTCTAATTTTCGATGCATAAGATCATGTGCGCTAATATGAAATTTGAATGTTTCTTATGTTTGAGTTCAGAAATGTATCTGACAAGTAAGGTAACATGTAAACCTCTTTATTGGAATAGTGTTTTCCCCCCCTGTATATAATGTAGCTGATGTGGCTTTGATTAAATTAAATATTTTAAAATAAATGTTTATATGATCAACAAGACAATCTTTATAAAAAAAGTAATCTTGTATAAACTATCAGCCATAGTACAAAGTTTACATAAAAGTTTATTACTACTAAAGCATGCAAATAAAATATGTAGATGATTTGCTGATGTGTCTACTGAATATTAAATAAAATACTGTAAAAAAAAAAAAGTAAATTAATATTCACTTAAATTTATTTTCCTTATAAAAATCTAAGTAATAAAAATAAGATATCAAAATATTTCATTCCTTTCACTTCAAGGATTATATTATCTGACACATATCATTAATGTTGTCTAGACTGAACAGCAGTAAGCTCAAATATGCTAACAACGAGGAAAAATAAATATTTATTAAAAGAAAGTTTCAAAATATTTACATTTTAACTTAAACTATTATCAGATTTGAACAGAAATATATTATTTATAATGAAAATCGTGCTTCTCCTTTGACAGTAACTATAATTAAAACAAGATAATCATCATCATAAGATCCATAAAATGATCCAAATATTCTCAAATTATCTGATAATTTTAATTATCATCATCATTTTTATCAAATGACGACGATAAAGAAAGCGAAAGTAAAGCTAGTTATCTGTATTGATTTACACAAGTAAATATAGACAGTTAAATGAACTATATCTCCTATTCTTAATCAACAGCAAATGATATTCTGCCTTTTTTTAAATCAGTCCATTTCTTATCAATTAAATTATTTATGGATTATTTCGATTTATAATAAATTTTAACTAACAACCTTGCACGTAAAATAATACAATCTTATATAAATATTGAATAAATTAATGTATTTAATGACAAGTAACCCGATGTATATCTTCTAAAGGTTAACTGATTTACAGTTTGAGAATCAGTATAATTATTAATTGTTTTAAATATTTTTACTTGAAAGAAAAGCATGCATTATGATACTGATTAAAATATAGAACAATAAATTTCTTGTTGCAATGTTAAATTTATCACTGCTCGTACAAAACTTATTCATACAAACATAGTAATCTGTTATTTGTACTACTGTTGATAAAATGACATTATATGGTTGCTAAGTGAAGGAGCTACTAAAAAGGAATTGTTTGAATATTAATACTAATGATGCAGATAAAGCAGTTTTTATGAATGTATACTAAATCACATTTTTCATTTGCTATTAAAAAATATACTGCAACAACATATAAGTAAATTTAATATTATGAATTATTTCACTTTAAAAATCTTTTTATGTACGAAGATATTCTTTTACGAGTCGTAATAAATACAATAAAACGCATTTGTTTTTAGCTTAATTGTAAATTGTCTTTCATTAATACGAGTATTCAAAAGTTGTCGTGCTTTTGTTCTGCATAATGTTTGTGTAACGCTAAGTTAAGTCTTCAAAAGAAAAATAGAGAAAAACTCTGCTCTAAGAGAAACAGTAAACAGAAATTTGTTCCTTAACTGAATTTCAACTTGAAAGAATATATATAGGGCCTATATCTTTATCCAGCAACAGTTTTGTTTTGAAACTAACGTTTTTAATTAAATCTGTAGTCATTGTATGGTTTCATTTTCAAATAGAATTAGATTAGTTCAGTTAGAATGTCATTTAAATGACAAATATCATATTTGTCATTGAAATGACATTCTAACTGAACATCATATTGGAAAATAAAACATGTCATCTAACTGAAAACTGAGATTCGTAAATTTGACAATACTTTTGTTTAGAATTACATAAAGAAATCAATAAATTGATGAGAAAATTTCAAATTATAACTCGAAGACATGAAGAAAAAACAAAAAATACTTATCAATTTGTTGATTTTATGCAATTTTTAACAATTAAAATGTCATTCTATCATTTGAATGTAAATGTGTATGTATTGGGTTGTTTGGAAAGTAATTTCATTTTTTTTTTATTACTAGGGGAATTAGATGTATTTTTACTAGCCAATTTTATTTTAAACCACATTTTCATTATATACTTCGACAGCTGACATTTTAAGGCTTATTTGTAAAAAATTTAAGTTTGATTCTGTACAATTGTTTTTTTTTTCGGTGACCCATCAAATATGGAAAATCGAGAGAGTCATATTTTGCTTTTTTATAACTAAAAAATCAAAATGCTGTTCAAACAAGAAAAAAATTGTGGGACATGTTTGGAGAAGTGGTGTTGAGAGAAAGACAGTACCAAAACTGGTTTACAAAATTGCGTTCTGGCAATTTTAATATCGAAGATACACCACATTCTGGATGGCCATTTGAAGCCAAAGAAAACAAAATAAAGGTACTGATTGAAGCAATCTGCCGTATAACAACACGTGAAATCACTAAGAGATTAAATCTGTTAAACTGAACCGTTTATTATTACTTAAAACGAATTGGTTTCGTTTCAAAGCTCGATATATGGATTCCACGTGTTATTAACAAGAGATGCTCTCTATGATTGGATTTTAAAGAAATTTTTTTTTTGAGTTTTTACCAGACAATTTAACAATTGATTCGAAAGTGTACCGCCATCGAGTAAACAAATTGAGTAATATCATCAAACAGAAAAGGCCAGAATTGATCAACAAACAAAGTGTAGTGTTTTACCATGATAATGCCAAATTTCACACAAGTTTGGTAACTCGTCAGAAACTGTTATAGCTTAGATGGGATGTGTTATCCCACCAACCATATTCGCCAGATCGGGGACACTCAGATTATTACTTGTTCCGGTCTATACAAATTTTTTTTAACTGTAAGACATTTACTTAAAATGACAATGTCAAAAATCACTTGGATCAGTCTTTTGTAAACAACGATCAAAATTTTTATGAATATTAAATCATGCTACTACCAGAAACGGTGACAACATGTATTTGACCAAAATGCCAATATATAATTTAATAAAATATTTATTTATTATAAGAATATTGCATTTATTTTTCTATGGTAAAAACGAAATTACTTTCCGAACAACCCAATAGTAATTGAAACATTCCATATATGCATTTGCATTGAAAGAAAAAATAAGACTAGAAATGTAAATAAAAATTTTTTAAATTGACTATTTGATTAACATAAGGCACAAGAATATTGTATGCCATATGGATAGATCTGACCCGCAATAAGGCTAACATGAATGAGGGATAGAACAGTGCTCTACGTATTACTGCATATCATAAATGGATCTGGAGAAGGTTTGAACATAAATTTCCAAAAAAGTAAAATAATGTATTATTGTTAAAAAACAACGAAATCAATTTTTTATTCATAAATTTCTTATGTATTCTGAAAGGCACCATTTTACCTCCCAAATGCTTTTGAGCATAACAATATGATGCATCTGGCTGAGTTTCTTTTAATGAAAGATTTATTAAGTGTATTATATATAATAAAATTTCTTTATACTTATGAATTATATTACTTCTTAATATTGTTTCTAATTTTAATACTTTAAATGCTTAAAGAAAAAATTCTCATATACAGACTGATTTGCTTCTAATCATAATAAATCATTATTTAACAAACAGATTTTAATTTAAAAGAATATTTCTAATTTTTAATATAAAAATATTAGAATTTTGTAATTTAAAACAGTTTAATATCCAAAATATAATAGAAGTTTCATTTAGTTGTAACAATTTTAATATCACTTAGAATTATTTGTTGATTTATTTTATAAATTAAGATTGTTCAAACTTTCCTGTATTCACGGCACCTACACGACTCTCTGGGATGCCCCCATTGTGGCGCAGCGGAAACTACACTACATTACTGGCTTCGCTGCCCCAAATACACTACAGCCCGCAAGGACCTCGGTAACACGATGACCCTTAACATGTCTCTGGTGCGCACAATGATGCCTATCTACTGGCCACCGACCTCCATCACTTCTAGTCAGCACGTGGCGGCACTGGAGCGCTACATTAGCCTCACTGGTCGTTTCGCTTAGCAACTGGCAACGTTGGTCGGAGAAAGAGCCGCAAAGGCTATAATCTCCATATTAAACTGTGAAAGAAGAAGAAGAAGAACTGATTGGAACTCCCCCTAACTCTGGAAAAGTAACAGTTTGAAATATGGTGGACACTTTGCAGGCTGTAAAGTACACAGTGCTACAGAATCTGATAAATTTTCTGGATCTCGCACCTAGTGATTATGCTCTGTTCGATATAAAGAAAGAGACAGTACATGACAAGAAGTTCTCTTCCAAAGACAAGCTTCAGTCATCAGCTGTCCAGTGGTGGTGCTGGGGTAACCCAAAGAATAGCTTGCTGCAGCAGTACAGAGAGTGCTGGAACTATGGCAATAGTGCATAGACGTTAATGGAAATGCTTCTAATGTAAAGTTCACTCATTTGGTCCTATTAAATGGTTAGTGTAAAGTAAAACTTTGTAGTGCCAATCATTTCTGCAAATATATTTAATGTAAAAATAATTCTGTTATTTCTAAATAATTATAAAATAATAATGACTTATTGAAATACAGCTTTGTTTTTGATTACAGAATTTGATGTAGAATGCAAAAATTTTGCTTACCAGCAATTTATAATACTTTGTCATTAAATTTTAGTACAGAATCTATAAAATGTAAGTTTAATTTATGATGAAGTATCATAAAATTGCTAATTGTGATTTCTAATTTTAGTTAATAAAAAGTCACTTGCAGCAACCAATATTTGAATGACTATATAAAAAGCAACTTGAATTATACTTATCAAATAATATATCAGATTAATTATCAATCTGGCCCAGTGTTTTTTTTTTAACCTTTTTTAATAGTAAGTAGCATTCCTGAATTGGTAAATTTTTTCTTGCAACTGCCCTACTTCTTTATCAGAATGATTGCACTCTTAGTAACACATGTAAAAAATGTGTGGCACTACTCAGCACTATTTCATGGCACCAGCACTCATCAGCGACCATGTGGATAAAACCACTGAACACTGATAGGTTATGGGTTTAACTTTATTAACAGGCTGGCTGCTTAGTTTTCCATGTTTTTTCCAAGTGTGTAACACCTAAATAGGGACTAGTTTCCTATAAGAAGTTCTGGGGCACTCATGTTTGGTGTATTGCCCAAGTGTTGCATTACCTTCTTCCACCAATCCATATCATGGGGCTCCTGAAGTGTCATTGCAACACCTGGCTGAGATCTACCATTCTAGCAAAGGAGAAGAAAAAAAAAGGGAGATCATTCAAAAAACTGAATTAACTAACTAATGTAATTTCATTCTCCCCTATTTTACAACATAGGTATATTTATCTTGAGTTAGCTATAGCAATGCTAACAGAATGCAAGTTTATAGCAATATGCAGGCACCTTCATAATTATTAAATAACATAATCATAATGTACAACTTATTAAAGCAGTTAAAAATTTTAATAACGTATTTTATTTAAAAATTATAAGCCATTCTCAGATTTAGAATGTAAAATTTTATTCAATTATATATTTATATTCTGTTACCAAAACTTTAATCTAGTTTAATAAGGTTTAAATTATTATTTATTTGAAATTTTATTCTTTAAAATAAACTTTGAACTATATAATATAACACTGAAAAAATAGGAAGAGAAGATATATGTTTCTTAAATGTAAAATTTTACAAATCATGTCAGAAATTTTATACCAGAAATAAGAGAGGAGGTCTAACTTAATTGGTTTAAAATTGCAGAATATAAACTGTATTTTATCTAGTTCATATAACATGCATTAATATATATTCTAATTTTCATGAAATAAATTATTTATTTTCAATTTTCTACAGAATTATTAATGTATAAAGAAGATAATTCTTATCTATGAATAAAACATTTGACATTGATATTTGTTACAGTCGAATAAATCTTATTCATATTATGTCACAGTACAGAAAGAAACTGAAAACTGAACAACAGAAAGTGCAATAATTTTCTCTATTATTTATTGCAACTAGAGAGTTTTTATAAATCATTAAAAACATTTAACTTTTATTTTCAGAATATTGTATTATTATTAATCTTAGCAACATGATTATTAACCACATGCCTTCAAGTCAAATTATGCAATTAAATCATTTAATAATTAAGTATAGCACAAACATAATATGACTTTTAGGCTAATAGAAAATGGGACTTTGGCTATATGAATGTATCTACATTTTAGAATGTATAATATTAATATAAATTATATTCAGATCAACATTTGTAATATACAGGTACAGTAGTTTGTTTTTTCCAAATTTCTAGTAAAATTGCATAATCACATTTCTATGAAAGAGCTTTAAAACTGAAACTAATCTTTTATCTCACAAAGTAATACAAAAGGAAAAAAATTAGCTTAATTTTTCTGATAAAGAAAAAAGAGGCTATTTTAAGAAGCATTTTTAAATTTTACTTAAAAATAAATAAATATTGCTATTCATGTTTTAAGTATCTTAAAAATATCAGGCTGCAATTTATCGGAAACCTTTAAAAATGTTATTTCTGTAATTTTTGAATTATTCAAACTAAATGAGAACATGGACACTTATTTGAATTTTATTAAAATATGTTACATTAGTGCTATCATTTATTAATTCATTATCACTACTAGGTGCATATACAGATACTTGGCAATTTTATCATCAACTTTCATTCGGGAATTTCTTATTTGCCCAGATGCGTTTCGGGTCTTAACCCCTCTTCAGTTCGCTACATATAAAGAACTTATATTTCTGTTTTTGTCATCACATAGTTTTGTATTATGGCAATTATAACATACCATTATCTCAGGATATCTTGTATGATTATCGAAAATACGTCTTACTTTTGATTCACTGTTGAATACATTTCATTATTAAAGTACCTTTACATTTAAAAATATCATATAAAATAATTTTTTACAATTAAAACTATTCTTACATTTAAACATTTTTGTAAATAAACCATATTGTATCCATATGCCAGACATCTCAAAGGTACTTTCATCACAAACTACCTATTCATTGTAAAATACATTTTAGGATATATTTTACAACGAATAGGTAGTCTGTGATGAGAAGTACCTTTGAGATGTCTGGCATATGGATACAATATGGTTTATTTACAAAAATGTTTAAATGTAAGAATAGTTTTAATTGTAAAAAATTATTTTATATGATATTTTTAAATGTAAAGGTATTTTAATAATGAAATGTATTCAACAGTGAATCAAAAGTAAGACATATTTTCGATAATCATACAAGATATCCTGAGATAATGGTATGTTATAATTGCCATAATACAAAACTATGTGATGACAAAAACAGAAATAGAAGTTCTTTATATGTAGCCGACCAAAGAGGGGCTAAGGCCCAAAATGCATCTCGGTAAGTAAGAAATTCCCGAATAAAAGTTGATGATAAAATTGCCAAGTGTCTGTATATCAACCTAATAGTGATAATAAATTAATCAAAGAAAAGAAGACAAGTTTGGAATTATACAGCTATTATTTATAATACTGGTAAAATCTTAACTACATTATAAATGATGAGAATAATTATAATTTATAAATTATAAATATATATTAAATAAACCGAATGCATTAAAAAAATTCATTTATTAATTTCCAACCAACCAGCAAAGCATTTAGAGAGCCTTTCCCCCCGTACCTTATCAAAAAAAGATTCAGCCAATCCATAATGGGAGTGGGTTGGTTAATGAGGAATAGGACACGACAATCTGGACATGAGCGCAAGTCACCAGAGTGACTAATACCTTTTTTAATTTAAGCGTTATAGAATATTGTTTATATAAAACTATTATTTTATATAACAATACATTATAAAATATACACTAGACATTGCAATAATATAACCCAGAAACTTCTGAATTGTGATATAATTCATAATTATAAATGTTAAGAATAAGTTTATTATCTGAAAATATTAAACGTAACAGATAATTTTATACATGAATAATATTTTATATTACACAAAAAAAATAATATATTCATTATTTAAAGTTTCTGAAATAATTTTTTCATATTTCAGAATTTATAAAATTTTGATTCATAAAGTTTCAAAATTTATTATTCACAAAGTTAAGAATTACTAAATGTCTGTTTTTAATACTGTAATTAATTTATTATTAATACAGACACTAAGAAGATTTTCCAATTACACTATCTGCACCTCAGTCTGACATTGCTTATATTACATATAACTTATCTTCCTATATATTAGAAACATTCAGCTTGACAGAGAAAAAACATCCCAGAAATGGGAGCAATTAAGCATAACTTTTTATTTTTATAAAAAATTTATTTTTAAAAAATACAGTATACTTTACATAAAATAATTTTCAAAATTTTCCAAAACATGAAAAAGAACAAGCTTCTTTAAGAAGTGCATTCGCATTGAGTAGATCTTTAAAAAATGAACTGGGTCAAGTAACACTCCATTTACCTACGTTAAATCAGTTCAGTGGTTCAGATCCTCTGTACAGATGGCACAGAATTTTTTCACAGGTAAAAAAATAATTGTAGATAGTGTCAGATAGTGTTTAAATTTTGTTGTTAAATTACTCCATCTATATAACAAACTATATAGAATTTAAATATAATTACATAATTGAAAATAATACTAAAAATTATAATCATTTTTCCTAAATATTTACAGTAATTTAACAATATACATTTATATATCTTAACTGGAACTTTAAATATTAAAAACAAAGACAAATCAATAGAACAAAAAAAACCATGAATCATCATATTCAATTATAAGCTATTTATGTAGCTAGATATTTTTAAAACTAGTATCGATAAAAATAAATCAATAAATATCTTTGTCTAGTCACTAAGGTACAAAAAGTAAATTGTTGCATACTTCTTTGAAACAATAATAAATTTTTTTTGAAAGTATTTGTTTGTGTAAATTTAAAAGTTACAAATACTTCATTTTAAATTATATTTTTCAATACTTATTAAACTTTATTGCATATAAATAAACATCATCAAACCTGATATATTTTAAAGCTATCGTCCAACTAAAGCCGAATATTATCGGGCCGAAGGTCCGGGTAGTGTAATTGGCAATGTATCTGCACGGTAAGCAGGAGTTGGGGGTTCGAGTCCCACTCCGGGTTGATTCTTTTCTTCTAGTACTTCTAAATTATTAAATTTATCAAGAGATGACACCTAATGCCTAACTCTAGTGCCAAACTGTCCTATAAATTATTAATATTAGAGCCATTTCTAGCCCAATAATATTTGGCTTTAGTTGGACGATAGATATTATTGCTACTATTAATAAAAGAGAAACGTTTACTGGACTGTAAAACAAACGTACTACACCTTTTAAGTATCAGTAGGAAGTTTTATTAGAATAAAAACGTTTTCGGCCGCATTAATCAGCCTTCGTCAGTTAACGAATATCAAAAACGAACAAAATTCGAAATTACAAAAAAACGGCGTTCGAAATTTACAAACAACCGCGCTTGCGCATTGACGGGTTTTTCCACGACAGAACGAATTTGCTGGTCCGGCTTGTTGTCGTCTTCCCAAAAGCAAAAATTTCGTTGCTTGCCGGAAAGACGCACAAGCCGGGCCAGCAAATTCGTCCTGTCGTGGAAAAATGTCGGGCACCAACGTTTCTTTTGGAAAAGAAGCTGGTTAAGTTCGTACAGAATAATCTCCAGGCTTACCCCTTTAGCATAAAAAGCTCTTTGCAACTGGTGCAAAAACTGGAGGATGTTATGTTGACAGACAGAGAAATCATGACCGTTACGGACTTTAAGTCCCTATACCCATCCATCAAGCTTCCACCATGCTTCTGTGCATTAAGAGACTTTTTGTTCGCCAACGTAGTGAATTCCCTCAAGTATCACATGCATATCTTGAAATTAGCGGATTTAGTCTGCCACTCTTCTTTCTTCGAGTTTGATGAGAAAATTTATATACAAGGAAGGGGTGTCCCCATGGGAAGCCCCATGTCCGCAGTCCTCTGTGAGATGGTGCTACGCAAACTCGAGTGCGATATCTTACCGTTATTCCGCAACGACATAGTAATTTACACCAGGTACGTTGATGATATTTTCATCCTCTGGGCTGATGATCGCAACATCCAGCATTTCATAGACGTAATCAACCACAACCCATACGGTCTAACGGTAGAATTGGATCAACAGAGTGAGTTCCTTGTTAACTTCATGGACCTTTCCATCGCCTGCAAAGAAGGGGAGATAAGAACGAGTGTCTACCGGAAACCAGTATATCACCCCCTTGTCATCCCCAGTAACTCTATAGACCCCGGACAGTTTAAGATGGCGGCGTTTCGTTCCTGGATCCGGCGAGCTTACACCCACTGCTCAAGTATTCAAGACACTTTAAAGGAGTTGGCCTACATACGAAAGGTGGCTGCACAGCATGGTTACCAAAGAAGTGTTGTTGATCGCCTAATAACTAAATTGCAGAAGAACAGTCGGCAGCGCAACGATGGAAATTCACAGAAAGTAGTTGTGTTGAGCTATATGCCTTTTCTTAATAAGGTTGTCAAAAATGTGGCCAGAGAGAAGAACTTGCGCGTAATTTACAAACGCAATCCAACGATTTACCGTTTACTGAGAAACGACAAGAGGAGAGATCGCTCCAGTGAGTTAACAGGGGTATATTCTATACCGATAAAAGATCATCGTTTTAACACCGACATTGTATACATAGGTGCCACTTTACGTAACCTCAAACAAAGAATAAAAGAGCATAAATACTCAATAACCTGTGGCAGTGACAGCACGGTCCTAGCGACCTTTGCTAGACAACAAGATATAACGGTGCATTGGGATAAGGTCTCCATTGTCAGAGCCACTCGATCCAGGCAGGCTATCAAATACTTGGAAAAAATGGAAATACATAAGGCGCACTTATCTACGCTTTGCATCAACCACCGGGATGCGAACGGCCTATCATCGGCCTGGAAATCTCTTGTCGACTAGCATCACGTTTTGACACGGAAAACAGGGCTTAAACCCGTCAATGCGCAGGCGTGGTTTTTTGTAAAATTTCGAACGCCGTTTTGTAATTTTCGAATTTTGTTCGTTTTTGATATTCGTTAACTGACGAAGGCTGATTAATGCGGCCGAAAACGTTTTTATTCTAATAAAACTTCCTACTGGATACTTAAAAGGTGTAGTACGTTTGCTACTATTAATAATTAAATGCTAAGTAATTTGACCTAGAGGTAGGCGTTAGGTGCTTTCTCTTATTAAATTTAATAGTTATAATTAAATGAATGTTTATCAATTAATTTATAAGGACCTAGTAGAAAAAAAATTGTTCCGGAGCAGGACTCGAACCTGCAAATGCTGCTTACTGTGAGGATGTGATGCCAGTTACGCATCGGTACGATAAGCAGCATCACAGTTCGATTATTAACAGTAGTAATAATATAGCACAATCTAATACAGCAATTATTTGGCTTTAAAACATATCTACATATTGTAAACATAGACAATTTATGACTCATCAACAATAAAAACAATTGCAATATAATATTTCAAATTTTTAACTGAAGATGAAACGTCAATTTTGAAAAATATTAATGTAAAATATATAAAATTTCTTAATCTATTAAACTGTATTAATAAAGCAACATCAAGTTTGTTTTTGTAGCTTAAAAAGTGCCATTAATTTGAAAATAACAACTTTTTTTTTTTTTCAATTTTATATTATAAAGAGCTAACTTCAGAGCATAAACATTGTATATTTGTTCAGTCAATATTGAAGAAATATATAGTATTTCCACTTGTAATGCTTAATTAAATATTTAAATACACTTTCACTTATTTATTTAAGCTTCTTCACTTTGTTTTAATATTCAATCATAACCAGAAAAGTAGAAGAGAAAGCTTTCGTGATATGTGAAAGGTTGCTTTTATAATGTTCATATTTTAGCTTTATGCAATATGTAGAATATTATTCTAATTTTAACTTACTGTTAAGAGTTTAAATGGCTCAAGAGTCAAAATTTGAAAAGTAAAGATGTTCAGTGATGCAGTAATTGCAATGATGATTAAATATTTGAAAAGGTGTGATATGACTTGGCTGTTTCATGACTAGTAACGTCACAAGTACAGTTACATTGAAAAACATTAATGGATGAAGTATTTCAATTTATGTTTGAGACATCAATTGCACATTATTTAAATGACTGTTTTATATTTTTAGGATATTCAATAGCTTAATTTAGAGTAAAATTAATTTATGAATAAATATTGAAGAAATTGGACTTACATATTATTATAATTTTCAACATTTCTTTATAGTAAGTAAAACTTTTTAAATTACCAATTTGATAGTTAGATTTAATGCAAATAATCTTGATAAAAAATTAAATTTTGCTATTAAATTATTATATTAAAAATTATTTATTTGATGAGGAATAATTCATTCATTTTTAAGATTAAACTTGAAGATGCATAAGAATTTTTTTAAACCTCTACATTAATTTCTTGATGATAAATGTTAATTGCATCATAACTTGTATCGTCCTTCCTTTAAAACAAATTTTTAAAAAATTAAATAAGTTAGTTTATAAACTTATAATAAATTATATTAAATCTTAAACAATTCTACATTAACATTTACAAAAATAGTGAAAATTGTGTCTATCTTATGATTTTTTTTTTTAAATTAAAAGATTTTGATCAAATCTATCAGCTTATCAGAAAATTCTCAGAATTGTAAATTTTATATTTAATGAAATTAGATATTATTTTTATAATTTACTGCAATGTTGTGTTTAAATTATTCCTAATAATATCAGATAACTTCAGTTTCTGAATTAAGCAAGAATTAGATTTCACAACATTTTTAAGTCTTTAAAACAGGGTTACAATTTATTTTATAAAAAAAAAAGTATAAAGTACAATGCATTTGTATTTATCAATTTGCATAAGTAATGCATATTTCTTTCATGTGTATCAAAATTCATATTACTTGTTATTAAGATGAGGTATAGTCACAAACAATGTGACACTCTATTCAGATATAATCACACAAGGAGTAAAGCCATTCACTGCTTTGGAATTTTTTTTTATTGCTATTAATTTGTCAAAGATGCATTTCGGGCGAAGCCCTTCATCAGTTTGACATAGTTTCCATTCCAGTTACAAACTGACTTGCATATTTGTTTTTAATATGAAAAAAAAACTCAGTTTGATGTTTCAAAAGATATCTTCAATTCATTACACTATTCCATTACCTCTAAGGAAATTTTGAACTAATTTAAGTTAAATAAAAATTGTGTATTTTTGTTGAATAATCTAGAACAGACCAAATTCCTTTACTTTTATTAGAAAAGTTTTAAATTTCAAAAATCCTTTCAAGCATAAAATAAATTATAAGGTCATTTGACAAAAATTCTTACCCTATTTTTTTGTTTTGAAGACATAATTGATAATTAAATTATTATTTCTTTTCATCATTTCAGTTTTATACATTTTATTTACATTTAATTAAATTATATAAAGACTTTTAATCTTATCAAATTTACAATTTAAACAACTCTCAACTTATATAAATGAATGTGTAGTATTATTTTTATCTAATAATTACTAACGTAAATCATTTAATCACTCTATAAGGATATTAAAGTATTAATTCAGTGATTGTTACTAACAATTAAATTTACTAAACAGTTTATCAAAATCATAACTTAGTAACAAATGCAAACAGAAAATTCGCACTCATTTTGCTCTGTTCAGAATATTGCACTTCACTTATTAGCAATGCACATAAGTTTATATAAAAGATAACTGATAACGAATGCTACAGCTACAACAAGAATGACTGAGTCATTCTTGAATGTAAATCTTCAAGAATGTATGTCAATAAATGCATTAAAAGAAGATTTATTTAATAGTTTTCCTTAATCTTTGTTAAAAAAGAGAAATTTACATTTATGTACTTTATATAAATGAAAATTTCAATGAAATGTATCAAAAACATAGGATAAAATGTAATTTTGTTCAAGGAAACTTCCATACCAACATATTTTCAATTGTGCAGAACAGTATATATTTATTTCTTTGATAAGAATAGCTTAGATTCTATTGCATAAAAAAAAAATGCTTAAAATCAGGGTAAAATTGACAATTGTCTACTTTGTTCCTGGTCATTACTCTATGTAAAAACCAAACACAGTATATCTTAAACTATTCATAGTGCTGTTTAAGTTTCAATGGATCTAATACGATCCAAATATCTTTTTATTTGAAACTCATAAATCTTAGGTAAACACTTCAAGTATAAACTCGCCACATTTTATAAATCTGATTTTGAGTGAGTTGCTCGTGCAAACAAATAACAAGAAAGATGCTAACTTAAGGAACTTTTATTTATTAACATCCCAAATGCATTTTGCAAAAGTCTCTCAGTGGTAATAACCTTGCAAATCCCGTTCCTGTTATACTGGGTAACTTGTTCCAGCAGCATCTATTTGCATACCGTCACTGGATCAGATTTACATAAAATAAAGCAGAAAGCAGTTATTCACTCTATAGAAGATTATTCCACAGTCTATAACATATTTTACATTCATTCTGTCATTTTACGAATGACACATGTTTACAGGACCAAGCCACAATAACAGAAATTTATAGACCCAAACTTGAATACTTTTTAAGCATTTTCATCGTGATGACCGTGACTTTTGTTTTCTCTTTCTGATTGGATCGGATCTTTCTGCAGGCTCACATAACTATTTCATTTTTCTTTAACTGTAATTCCTCTTTTGTCAATATAACTAATTGGTGCAACTTATCTGCCTTTACTATGGAAAGTTTATTTTTCTTAAAAAACTTTAATTAATCTTTTTGATTTTTTGATTATTTTATTTGCTTTTTTATCCATTATATAACTATTTTTACTTTTGTACTTTTCCAAGTACAAAGGTAAAAATAGTTATATAATTACCCCATTAAGCATTATAATTAAAATCATTTAAAATAGTGTTTAAATTGACTTTTAAGTCAAGTACCAGTAACTTAATTTACAAAATATTGTTGACATAAAATGTTTGTTGGATTAAAACGGCATGAACTATTTAATGTCAAATGTTACCTAAAAATAAAAAATTTCTAGAATATTGAAGCAGATAAACAATATTTTCCATAAAATTTTATCAATTTGAAACATTTACAGCTTCTCAAATTGTTTACTAAGTAATAAACAATCATTATAGATCTCTGCAATAAAAAAAAATTAGTTTTAACTAATTTAAAAAAATAAAAACTAACCTTTTTTTGTTACTCAAATGGTTATACTGGGTGGGGCAGAGAAATGGAAGACTTTCAAAGTCAATTTTCCCAGACATTCATGAAATTGCACTAGCTTGCTCACTGATGCGGTGTTGTCAAAAGTATAGCATTTAGTAATCAAGAACCAGTGGACAGGTGCACAACATGCATTCACTATTAGGACATATAAAAATAATTGTTTCGTGGCTACTCAACAGTTATTTTGTCACCAATTCAACATTCATCAACCATCCATGGATTAAAAACTTTAAGGAAATCGGTTCTGCACTAAGAAAAAAGAAGCTTCCTGGTGCAGCAAGAATTGTACATACCCCAGAAAATATTGCAAATGTAAGGGCCACCATCGAACATAATCCATTGCTCTCTGCATACTGCGTTGCAGTTTCATTAAACATTTCAAACAGGAGTGTGTGATGCATTTTATAGTGATGATCACATTAGCCAAACAAATTTTTGTTGTCAATTCCTGAATGTTTTGGAGAACGAAGATCTTATTCACAATCTATTTGTCAGTAATGCAGGTCATTTCCATTTGTCAAGTTTTGTGAACAAGCAAGATTTACAATACTGATTGCCAGAAAATTCCCATGAACTTCATCAGAAGTCTTTGCACAATGCTAAGGTTATGGTATAGAATGCAATATGTATTTTAAAATGAAAAATGAATTAACTAAAAAAATGTATTCATAAAAACTGAAGATGGTTTATAGTGACGCTTCTCAAATTTTATGCTCATGGACTAGCTTTTTTCATTTCAATCCTTTGTGGATCAGTATTTTGGAAAATTAAATAATAGTTATAAAACAGAAAGAATGGAGTTCAAATATATTTTTTTATTATTTTAATTTTTTAGACTGAATTAATATGAAAAATTCAACAAAATTTGGTTCTAATCATTTTGAAAAACTGGATTTGTCGGCCAATTCTCATCACCAGTTCTCCTGTGGTACCAAGTGTTTAATAAAGAAAAATGAGAGTAATAAAATAATATGTTTTTAAAAGACTTAAAGTCATTGTTAAATAGTTTTAGGAATGTAATACAGTGGGTGATTGATTAATGAACATAATCCGTTCCTAGACTTTGCTCGCTATCCAAATTGTTCGTTAACCAATTATCGATTTACCATAGGTTTTTATGGGAATTTGAATAATTCATTCTGGAGACCCCAAAAAATAAAAAAATATATACTTTCTTACTACGTTTATTTATATGCAATAAATATATATATATATACAGTAGAGCATCGATTATCCGACCCCCGATTAACCGACCGCGTTCTAGTCGGCAAATTCAAATGTCCGCTAATGATGTGGCGCTACAATATTTGGTTATGTCTTGGCTACTTTAATATTATTTTTGTTAAATTTTTGCATGTTTTAGCTGGCAGCACTGGCTCGACCATGAGAGGGAGGCCAGTATTTAAACCAGGCCTAATACACTATACTAATAATGTCTTTTTTCATACTTTTTGGTTATCCGACTTTTCAGTTATCCGACCAACCCCAGTCCCCAATTAAGTCGGATAATCGATGCTCTACTGTATATACATACATATATATATATACACACACACACACAGTCTTGCATTTTTATTAGTCATGTTTTTTCTGTTTGTGGGGGTTAAAGAATCTGTCTAATGTCAATTGCTTTTTTCTATTCTTCAGGATTTTTCAGAAGTAATTAATAGCATTGTAATTGTAGAGATCCCTAAGCCTATTAACCTCAACCTGGTTTAGATGCCGTTCTAAGACCATTGTTCTGACATCTTCCCACTTCTTTTAAGATGTTTAATAGCAGATATCGGCATTAATCCTCTTTTTCAGAAGAAAACATAACTTGCCGAGTTCTTAGTGTTCTTCATTCAAAAGTTCTTGGCATTCTTCTGTCGTCAGATCGGTTTCAGATTTCATTATGAGCTCTTCAATGTTCTTTATTTCTCAGATGTGATTTTTGTTACTCCTTTAGCTGCTTGAATCATCTTGATTATACTGTATCTTTCTTAGATAAGATTGAACTGCAGCCTACTGTAAACCTGTTCAAGCCTTACTGCCCAGCAACATCAGACATCTTCTGCCCACTCTATACCTTTGCTGTTATATTCTCACCTTTCAAAAATAAAAACCCACACAATACTTAATGAGTGCCCGCCCGACAATCTCATGAATACTATAAAAGAATTGTTTGTCAGAAAAATAAAAGGTTGGAATTACAAGGGAGAGTCTCAAAGTTTGGAGGAATACTATCCAATCAGTATATACTGGGTTAAGTGTCAATGCTGACATCTCCTGCACTCCGAAAAGTTTCAAATTGTCGCCTGTAGACAAGGGAAGACCAATTGGTATTCATTATTTTACATCACTTTTCTTGTGTTTGTTCTGTGAGGTGCATCTTGTCCAAACAAAAAAATCTTTTGCAAAAGTGTTCATTATCCAATCACCCACTGTATATAAAGCTTGAAATGTTAAGTGAAATCTTGTTATGGCCTAGTAAACTATTCTTGGACTAATGCTGGTCATAGACCACAGTTCGAATAGAACTGGCTTAAGCATTTTCAGCTGGAATGATTTGTGGCCTTTTATTTTTCTGGCTGCTATGTATACATAACAAGGAAAAGTATGGAAATCATGTCAACTTTGACTCTCAGAATTTTTTGCTTTTCTCCATGTTTCGAAACCTTGTGAGCGGGGAGAAGCAAAAAATTCCATGGATGAGTATATGTTGTCGTCTACTTTGCTTAATATCTCAGGATGGGGTAAAAATTTTAAAAAAATTTGATCTGGTGGCTTGTATATGAGGAGCATTAATGTTATTAAATTTGAGTGGTAAAAGGTCGAGGGGGAGATAGAGGGAGCATGTATCTCAAGAGGGGTAGAACTTAATGAAGATTTTATTTGTTATTAAGACTTACACTTTTTTTTTTTATCATAAAACTCATTGCTACCCTCAAAATTAAGTTTTTTGCCATTTTATAGTAATTAAAAATATAAAAGTTTGTTTTTAATAAAGACTTTAACAGCCAGGAAAGTTACACAATTCTCGTTGCTAGATTTTTTAAAATTTGAAATTACATACGTATATCAATAAACTATCCACCTTTTTCTTAGCGACTGCAACTAATTATATCAACACACCTGAATTTTTTGCCAAACATAAATTATTTTATTTCTCAAACGTTTTCAACCTACTTATTATAGGGCATCTTCAGGCTTATGATTACCATTCCAAAATGGAACGAAACATTTTTCGAATACATTTCATTTTAAATTTAACCAATAATTGTGTATAATAAATAAATGAAAAATACATAAATGCAATAAATAAATAACAGTAAAAATAAAATAAAATAGCATAAATAAATAAACACAGTAAACAAGGCTAAGTATAACTACTACAAGCTTTAAAGGTTTTTAATCCCCATGCTTTTTTCTATCATGTACAGTACTTCCATGCTGTTGGAAGCACATTAGCATCCTTGGCACTTAGACAACGGTTTTCATTTTACTTTTATATATTTCCATCTTTTCCATTTTTAATGCAATGGATGGCAAGTGGACTGTTTTAATGATTTTTGCCTGATCCTATAAGTAGGTTGAAAACGTTTGAGAAATAAAATAATTTATGCTCGGCAAAAGGTGTGTTGATATAATTATATCAATAAAGTTTAATTACCTCAAATACATGACACATTGTTAAAGCTGATAAAATCAAAGTGATAACTATTATTTACTTAACTAAACTTGCATTCATTTTGTAATACTAAGGAATTTATAATGTAATATACTACACAGGTTAATATGAATTAATCCACACAGCAAAAGAATTTTGTGTCATAAACATTCCTCAAAAAAATCACTAGGCAATATATTATTAAAAGAAATTCTTATAACAAATATCAAAAGTGTAGCATTAATTAAATTAATTTTTTAAAAATAAGAACACACACAACAAACAATTGCCATAATGCATTTTCATCGTGGTTTTGAACCATACTTTCGAAAAATTATTAAATTTGAAATTACATTCTTTCAAAAGTGTTCTTATTGCCTAAGAATCTAACTACAGTAGAGCATCGATTATCCAACCACGTTCTAGTCGGCAAATTCAAATGTCCGTTAGTGATGTGGTGCTACAATATTTGGTTATGTCTTGGCTACTTTAATATTATTTTTGTTAAATTTTTGCATGTTTTAGCTGGCAGCACTGGCTCGACCATGAAAGGGAGGCTAGTATTTAAACCAGGCCTAATACACTATACTAATAATGTATTTTTTTATACTTTTTGTTTATCCAACTTCTCAGTTATCCGACCAACCCCAGTCTCCAATTAAGTCGGATAATCGATGCTCATCTACTGTATATTGCAGTCTAATTAACTTACTAATTTAAGTTTTCTTTTAGCACTGATCCAGATAAAAACATGACAATCTGAAACCACTAAAAAACATTACAGAATAGGCCAAGAATGATATCTAGCCTATGCCAAGAATAATGCTGCTGACCATCAATCTCAGTTCTGTTTAATCATCTCTACTATGGATTAACATCAGCTGTTTCTGTCAATAGCAACTACCTAATTAATGTTGCAAATGATTTTTGATTTCTATAAGAAATCCTACACATATTCAAATTTATATACAATTATGCATATAAAATTTGAATTTTAAATATTTAAAAATAAATATATAAAAAAATATATTTGACATTTGTCTTGTTTTCATTTGCATTTATTTATAGTCAAAAATAATATCAAGAAATATTTAAATATACAAGGCAATCCAAAAGGCAGATACCAAGGATATATTAATAACAGTTAAAACTGGTTTGGAATGGTTGCATAATGTTCTTTGTAATTTAGTCACTTCCTATAAAATCATGAATAACAACATGCATCTGTTCCAAACCAAATTTAACTATTCTTAAACTTAAAATATATTTCAGTTAATTTTCTTTTAGGCTACTCTGTATTTTGTTGTTATTTTGCTTTAACTCTAAAAATGAATGCATGGCTTAGAAAAGAAAATCTGAAGACATACAAGATAGTAAATATGTGATCCAAGCTGCATGTAATATATAGTTATGAAAAATACATTAGAAGATAATGGCACAGATAAAACTACACACTAATTTCTTTTAAATCGTTTTTTGTTTGACAGAAGGTTCAATGGATGCTGGACCGAAACTTGTTTGTCTTTTTAATAAATGAAAATCTAGATTAGTTATGACAGTTACAAATAACCAAAGCATAACTGTAACTATGAAAAATCTGGCTTCTACCAAGACAAATTTTATCAACATGTTATGTGTATCCAACTCTACACTGCCATTTCTGGCATCTGCCATATCATTGTGACATTACCTTATGTCATTTTGTTATTATCAGGAAGATAATCTAAGCATCTCTAATAAAATATTTGTAATTACTTCTTGGAAGCACATCCTGTTCTCATTAAAAATTATATACATTTAATCTGAATAACTGAATAATTAGAAACTTTATAAGAAAATATTATAAGCACAAATGTTTTGTGTAATGTTTTTATTTATTGCTATCATATGTTATAATTTACATGATGTGGAATTCCCTATAACTTAAAAAGCTAAAACAATTATAATCAATTTTGGACCATTGTAAAAAACAAAAAAGATTTTTAAAATTTAATTTAAAATTAATTAGAAAAGCCAATTTAGTTTCAAAACAGTAATATTAACAACCAGCATAGGTCTATATACTTTGACAATTTGACTGTACATTTCTATGTGAATGCAATATTTCCTTGTATAAATTTTTATTTTATCTTTTATAATGTAGATATATATAAATAAATTTTTTTTTAAATTACAGAGCAAGTTTTTCTTAACTTCAATTACTTCATTAAGGCTTATTACTCTAGTCACATTACAAATATACATATACATATACATATAACAAATTTATTATGAAAATTTGTGTATTTAAGTCTAAGAGCACTCCTCAAGATAAAGAAATTCACAAAAATCAATAAAATACATATTTACGAGACTAAATCTCATCGCCAAGTCAAAAGATTCATTTTGACAAACAATCTGATAAGATTTGGTCTCAAAAATGTTTATCTTATTGCTTTTTGTGAACTTCTTTATCTTAACAAATGCATTTAAATTTATCATAAAGATTTGAAATGATGATATGCCAATCATTATATTGTAAAGCATAATGTTACAATGGTGAAAAAAAACTGGCAACATTGCTCCTACTTTTCTGGCATTCTTTGTTTTCATCTCATAAAACTAATGGTAGCAATTATTAGACTGGTTTGGAAATATTAAGGGAGTGGGGCCACATCTTCCAAAAAGCAATTTGATTTTCTTGAAAATTGCTATCAACATTTCTCCTTAATATACAAACCTCCGTGCAAAATAGGCCCATCAGTGACCATGCAGTTCCATTCCCCGAGTCCGTTCAATTGTGGGTTCACACTTCGCCAGGACAGGCCAGCCAGGTAGAGTTTTCCAGGTTACCTCCATGTCTGTAATGCCCGAATAGGGGCCAGTTACCCTTAAAAAGACCTCCCAGAAGGCATTTCCCTTAAGCAGATCGCCAAAATGTTGCATTGCCATAACTTAACCAAACCAAAACTGTGCAAAATATCAGAAATTTTTGACAAAAGTAGTTAAGCTTCAAAGTGGGTAAAAGAACATGTCCCATACATACAAAAAAACCCTCAACTTTTTTGCATTTCTTAAAGTTTCATAGTCCCCAGACCAAATAATGTAAAGATCTCGTAGCACATTCTTTTGAACGACAGTCGTAATATCCCTCCATTATATAACAGCTGGAAGATAAAATGCCAAATTAATGGTAAATGTATGCTTCCATTCCATTACAGGAAAACACATTAAAGGCACAATCCTGAATGCATTACCTTCAATATCTTTCTCAGCAGTAGAATGAGAGCCAAGTTTAGTGAAATCATATAAAGACATTATGAAAAAAATATTCTGTATGTTTACATAAAAGCAATCTCAATAGATTAAAATTAAACTGTTGTAAAGCATTATCACATTTTCAATCTAACCTGTTGCTAATGCATAAAAGAAGAAACAAGAAAGATAATCAGATTTACATTATAAAAACGATTATAATTTGTAATTTCAATCATATTTTGCTTTATTAATTCATAACAGATTTAATATTTAAAAGTTTAAAGTCAAACTTATTGATCTACTTACAGCTGATAGAGTAACTATCAAAGGTATCACACCAGCAAAATAACAACCTAATAACATGGCCAAACATAACAATAACAACACAACGATCTCGTTCATCTTCTTAATATAATGTATGTACGTATTCTTCAAAGAAAAAAATAATATTAAACTCTTTCTGTGCAATACACAATTCCACGTCTACACAGCATGCTTCCCTAAGTAAAAAAAACTCTCGTCTGCCTCGATAAATAACGGTCACGTGGTACATACCAACCAATAATACTTCCCATTACTGATACGTTACGTAGATTTCGCGGAATTGACCAATAACCCGTCGGTTTACTTAATTAACAGTTTATTTGCCAAACGATAACGAATATTAAAAATTTTAAAGAAATTTTTCTTTAAATGTTTATTAATTATACCGAAGATTATTAATTATCAAGAAAAATATTTAAGTAATAAAATTGTATCGATATATTCATTTAATATTTAAAGAATTGATTTTTTAAGCAACATAAAGAAAACCGCACCATTGATATAATACATATGTATTCATTTCATTTAATAAAATCAACCAATGACAGATCGTGTTACTTAAATAATTTTTGCCGAATGATTACAAGTATAATAATCTTATTACTTAAAAATTTATAAATTATTAATTATTAAGCAAAATAATTAAGTAATAAAATCGAATCGAGTCAATTTGTTATCGATACAAATTATTTAGTGCGGTACTTCAAAATGGAGCAGACGGTGGAGATTGTTTGACGTTTATAAAGATTTTGAAAAAAATTTATTTTCTTGCCATATTTGCACTTGATAATGGTAATTATTAAGAAGTTTCCAAGTGTTATTTATCGCATGAATTAAGCATACGTCATTTTATGTGAAATGTATAAGTAATTAAGTTTCACATTTATCATTGACTGTTTAAATAAAAAATGAAACATTTTAAATTAGATTCTGAAGAGATGCTTCTTGATTTAGCTTTGAATTATAAAAGTGTACGTGAAATTATTGCGAATTATGTTTATTTTGAGCATGAAATTACCATAAGCTTATACCACAGGTGCCATAAGCATGTACTGCAGTTGTCACAAGCATGTACCGCTGTTGTCACAAGCATGTACCGCTGTTGTCACAAGCATGTACCGCTGTTGTCACAAGCATGTACCGCTGTTGTCACAAGCATGTACCGCTGTTGTCACAAGCATGTACCGCTGTTGTCACAAGCATGTACCGCTGTTGTCACAAGCATGTACCGCTGTTGTCACAAGCATGTACCGCTGTTGTCACAAGCATGTACCGCTGTTGTCACAAGCATGTACCGCTGTTGTCACAAGCATGTACCGCAGTTGTCACAAGCATGTACCGCAGTTGTCACGTGGTCTAAGCTTATGGCACTACTTCAGTGACCACAAAGCCTCCCAGTATGTTAGAAGTAGTTGCGTGTTATCGTATGGGCAAAAAGGGCAATTGTCCCTAAACCAATTTTTTATAAGCTCGTTACTGTAATAACCATTCATTCACGTGGCATCCTCTTTACAGAGGTTTGCAGTTGATGGATAGTTCTTCTCCACTCTTCACGGTTGTAGACTTTTTCCAAGCTTGAGCCGGTCCATTTTTTTGATGATGACCTGCCACGTTAGCCTAGGTCTTTCCTTTCTCTGTCTGTCCTCCACCATTCCTTGAATTGCAATTTTCATCAGTTCCTCTTATTATATGCCCATCATATTGTATTTTTCTTCTCTGGATGCTGACTGTCAGGTTTCTTTCCATTCCAAATCTACTCATATCTTCCTCACTGGTTATTCTATCTATCCAACTAATTCTTCCCAAGACACCATGTCTCAAAGGAATTTATCTTTTTAACTGCCTCTTGGTTTATTGTCCATGTCTTGCATCTGTATTTAGCCACATGCCAAATCATTGTTTTAAGTATTTTTAGTTTCAATTTTTTGCATACATTTCTATCTCTTAATACTGAGGTCATTTGTGTGAAAGTGGCTTTAGCCTTTCTTACTCTGTTTAATTTTAATTTCATAATTAGATCTGTTATCCTCAGTTATTAAACCTCCTAGGTACTCAAATATTTAGTCTCATTAAGTAATTTCTTTTGTCGTCATGTTAATGTTGTATGTTTGATTGATGCACAACTTTTTTATATTCTCTTGTTCATATCCTCTTAGGTTGTTGTAACTGCAATTGACCATTGATCCCAGGCAAAAGAATCCACTCATATTCATTGACAAACAAAACAAAATCACATACATTATAGATATAGCTGTACCAAACAACCACGAAATACAAAATATATACAGTGGAACAATTAACAAACACACAGAACAGAATGCTGCAGAGCCTTGAAAGAGTAAGAAAATCGAAAAAATTTAAATAGAGAAAGATTCAATGTAGATAATTTGAAGTATATTTGTTGTCTCTGACATTTCTAGATGCCAAACTTCCATGCAGATCATAATATGGCATCATTTCCAGCAGGAGCCATACCTGCACATTGCCAAGCCTCAACAATGGAAAAATGGCAGTATGGCTCTTGCTGGGAATGACGACATATTAGATGTAGAGTAATTAAGTGGTAAATAAGATAATTGCTGTAAATGTTATTAATGTTGACTTTATTAAAACTCTCCAATAACTTATTTAATTACATGCATTCAAGTCTATTGCTTATATCTTATTCACTAGAGAATTAACATAAGCTAAACTTGACAGTCTATAAGTAGTTCTCCAAGAATTATTATATAAAAAGAAGGGAATTACTGAAAATTTATCAGTTTTTCTAGATATGGTATGAATTTTAGTGTCTAATAATGGCAATTAAAATGATTGATATATAAAAAATGGGAGAGAACTAAGATGAGGAATATTGTAAGAATTTGCAACTTGATTTTAGTAGCTTATTACTGTCCTGACAGTAATTATTAGGGGCTCTCTTTGGAATATAACCAACTGCAATAAAAAGGAATACGAGGAGATGACAAACATATGTGGGAAATTGGGCTACTAGGGTAGAGGAGGGGAAGAAAGAAGAGAGACACTTGGAGCTAGAACTGAAGGGAGAGCAGATTGCGAAGGTTGGCTCTCAGGCAGTCTAGCTATAAATATGGGTGTCCACTAGACTCTTGTCTCACATCTCTGGAACTATTGTTTTTTTTTATTTGTGTAGTTTTCATTTTGTCTTATAATTTTTACTTACTAGAGAGTGGAAAATGATTGTTTTCTGTTTGTATTGGTATATTATTTAAAAAAAAGCACAATGCATGTAGAGAAAACAAACAAGCATAGGAAGAGCAACAATATAAGTTTAGAATGCAAAGAATTGTAAACTTATATTGTTGCTCTTCCTATGCTTGTTTGTTTTCTCTACATGCATTGTGTTTCTATTTTTTTTTTTTTACTTACTCCACTAACAGTTTTTCTTCCTCCCATTGATATTTACTATATTTATTATAAATGTAACATTTGACAATTAATAGCATGTTTATGCCATAAGAAGACATATATACTAAATTTAAGCTTGTTTTTCCTCAATTAGGAACAAACCTATGTGAAAAATTTGAAATGAGAGGTAAAGTACAGCATTATTGTAAGGAATAGAACTTTTATCAAAGATATTGCTTTAAGCTTCATTTGTACTTGTTAGGAATTAATTGTTAAATAGCAGAACTAATTTTTTCTGTAAGCAGAGTTTCCTTGGTTTTAATATTTTTATTTGTAATACTTCTATTCATGGTTGGAAAAATAAAAAAAAAAGAATAATTCTAAAATGGCATTTGCATCTTCTTCTTTTTTTTTTTTTGTAAAAATAATACCATCTGTATCAGGAGTGTGCTGAATATAGTATAGATGCACCAATTGATAAAGCACAAAGCTTTTATATTTTTAATTAGAAATAATTTAAATATGTCATTAGTTGCCCCAATAATATAGAAATATGCCCACAATAAGACAGTGTTTTTCAACTTTTTGCCAATAGTGGCATTTGCACTTGGTAATTTTCTCTTGCTGCATACCTATCAATGAGCTTATTGTGCCTTGTGTACTTTTAGTAATATACATGCAAAATGTTATGACACTACTCGGTACTATATTTCATGATACTCTTGAAGTTATGGCACCCCAGTTGAAAACTACTTATAATAAGAGAAAGAGAAGTATTTGACTTGATGTGGTCTTGCTTAGTTTATTCATTGTAGCAGCCCCAAGTATTTTGCATGACTCTATTATTTGCCATTGTAATTTTTACATAATAAAATGAATGTTTATTTTTTTTTGCCAAAATTAATTTTATTGGCAGGTCCCTATATCTGTGTTTCCCAAGTTGGCATTTTTTCCAACTAGAACTGTGTATTTAATAAGAGTAAATCTATTGTAATTGTTGTTATACTTACAAGTTATGCAATTAGAATCTGTGTGATGAGATGATCCTTCTAGTTCTCCTTTAACTCATATGTACTGGTACTTTATATATTGCTTACTGTATCATTTCTTGATCATTCTGTCAATTATTGTAGTCATATACATAGTAAAATCTAAAAGTTTCTGACTTTATCCAATTTACTGGATAAAAATTTAAAAAATTTTTTGATATAGTCTCCTTGTACAGTACATCAATACTTTTCTTATACCGTATTTTACGGACTATAAAACGCACTTTTTTCTTCGAAAAATTGCCTCCAAAATTCAGGCGCGTCTTATAGTCCGTAGCGTCTTATAGGTATTTTTAAAAAAAAAAATTGCTTAAAAATTAAGCTGCGTCTTATAGTCTGTAGTGTCTTATATAATACAGTAATTCTTTACTAAAGTTCTGTACTCTCATAAAAATGGTCTGAATCTTTCCCTTCAAAATATGTCATTAATGCAAGCTGCACATTTTTATTAGTTTTAAAGTTTTTCCCCTGTAAATCTGATTTCAATTTCAAGAATAAGTGGTAGTCACTTGGGACCAGATCAGGGCTGTAAGGAGGACGTTTTAGTTTTTTGAAGCTTCATTTTTGAATAGCAGCCCTTGCAAAATGTTGTGTGTTGCATTGTTTTGCGAGACAGCTTTCCATGCCATTTTTCTTTAATTGCATCTCTCAATTGATGCATAATATGTTTCAGTTACAATAGTATTTTGTTCTTTGAAATCAGTCAGAAGAAACCCATCAGAAACGCAAAATATCTTGGCATGATCTTTTGCTATCACTAATCATTATAAAGAAAATTGATTTTTTGAGGTGGAAAAGAACTGGAGGCTGCAAACACAATCCAATTAGAATAATATTAACCAAATTATGTCTTGCTTATATCAATTAGTCTATGGTAAATTACATTGTATAGTGTCATTATCTTTGTTTTTAGTTAATGTCAGTTTCAAGAACCTATCAACGACATTAAGCAAGGATGTTTTGTACTTGTGATTGTTTAAATTTACATGAAAGATTTATATTTTTAGCTTTATAGTTATTTAAGTATTTATTAGAATGTATTTGTTTAATTTTTTTTAAATGTTTGTTTTAGTCACATACAATATTATTGATTCAACCTGGAAAACCTGAAACCAGGACTTATTCAGATTACGAATCTGTCAATCAATGTATGGAAGGTATGTTTAAATATGTTTTTTATATCTAATTAAATAATTTTATAAAATCATTTGACTTGAAAACTTTCTTTTATTATATATTGTACTTTTAAAAAATTAACAGCTTTTACGATTATAACTTCAATATAAAAGGTAATGTAATTCTAACTATAAAATTCATTTCAGTTTTATACACAATTTCATTTATTCCAGTTTTCATTCCAATATTTATGAAGTCAACATTTATAAATTAAAGCGAAATGATTACTGGATTGATATAATGCTAATGATATCAGGCTATATTACTACCAGTGGTGTGCCGTCCATGGAAGCTGTGGAAGTGTAGCTTCCCTTGTATTTTCTAAAATATAAATACATATTGTGCAGTTATCTTCATATTTTAACACAATTTGAATTATTTAAAATTAATATTTTATTGTAACCTGCATTATGTATTTTATTAGTAGTATTTATACATGCAAAAACAATGATAAAATTGCTATTGTATACTTTATGACCGAGTTCCGTTCCGACGGCTATGTCGTTAAGTGAATTGGTCGATAAGCGAGGAGCTTGTGCCGGGAATATAAGATTGTTGTAAAATTATACAAATTATGCAACAAACTTCAAATTTATTCATAAAAAGACTATTATAGTACGCTATTAGCCTATTATAGTACTATAAGACTATTATAGTATGCTTAATGCACATGTCACCATTTGCCACTGACCGACACTCAAGCTGAGAAAGGGGATTCCTTGAATTGCAAATCAAAACTCGATTGGTCGTAAGTGCGAGTGGTGGTTAAGCAGGTAGGTCATAAAGTGAGGAGTACCTGTATTTGAATATAAATTCGTATATGCATATTTCCAATGGAAGTGCTGTATTGTCGAATATGGGACAGCTTCCACGGCAAAAATATTTGAATGGTGTAAAGCAGCCAGATTACAGGCATTTGCGCATGCACTTTACAGAGCACCAACTTCACGCAGTTTAGCTCGTGGATGCTACACACCAAAATATCATATAACACTTCCAATGATTCTATCCTGGGCTGGCACAGCTTCCCTATCATCAAATATCACTGCACCCCACTGATTACTACTACTATTATTAATTAAATGCTAAGTAATTTGGCACTAGAGACAGGCATTAGGTATCATCTCTTGCTAAATTTAATAATTATAATTAAATCAATATTTTAATAATAATTTGGAAGGTTCTAAAAGAAAAGAATTGGCCCAAAGCATGACTCAAACCCACAATTCCACTTATCGTGCAGTTGCATTGCCAGTTATGCTATCCAGACTTTTGTCTGATCCTCGCTTCCAGAACTTATTAATTTGAATATAACACACTTGGTTACTTACTTCACTGACTGGAGACTATTTATTGTCAATGGCCTGTAACTCCTGCTACGGCACTCAGCTGGTTATTTTACCTACCTGGCATACATACATGCCATGCCAGAGTAGATGTGATATGAATTATTAAAATATTAATTTTATTATAAATATTAAATTTAGCAAGAGATGGTACCTAATGCTTGTCTCTAGTGCCAAATTACTTAGCATTTAATTAATAATAGTAGTAATATAGCCCAATATAAGCTGGCAATTATTTGGCTTTAATTAACTATTTGGTTTAAGATGTTTATATTTATAAATTAATGTTACTTTTTTTTTAAACAAAGTTATTATAAATCATGATGCAGTGGCAAGTAGTAAAATAAAATAAAAATACAAACAAAACAGTGTTTAAGATCAAAGAATATAACAAATTAAAATTTTCTAGTACAGGTAGTTATATATATACCCAACTTTCAGATATAATGGCAGTTCCACACATTTGACTGAGCACTGACCCGATACTGAGTAATGTGGCTAATTGCCTTTTCTCACTCCTTGTTGATATATTGTGCTAAATCGAAGGGGATGAATAGGCAATTATTTGACAATTGGCAAATACTGAATGTATGGAGCTGCCTTGACATGTTCTAAAATGTGTACAAAAGTCAAATATCTGAAAGTTGAATGACAGAACTACATGTTATGTAGGGAGTTTATTTTCAGAAAACTGAAAAGAAAAATTATAAAATCTCTTATTAAAGTAAGAAAGTTTAATGTTTTACAGTAAATATGTTACAATGCATAACATGTTATCAAAAACATTAAAATCATAGATTAGACAGAAAATAGACAATAATATAATAAGAAAATTTTTAAAATGATTTTAATGTTTGCCAGAAATGTTTAATAATTTACCAAAACTAAAATTAGCATAATTGCAACTATGCAGAATATTTTCAGGATCCAAAATTTCTTCGAAACAAATCTTACATACAAAATTTTCCTGAAAACTGTTGCATGCTAGCACACAAAAGAAAACAACATTTTATGAAAGACTTAATAATAATTACCAAGTAGTTTGAAATATTCTGATTAAATTATATAAATAATTAAATAAGCCTACTGTATTGGATTACACTAAACTGATAAATTAATTTAAAAATTATTTAAATTAATAGAACACTTTAATTTAAGCACATATCATCACATTTAAATTGTATGTACAATTATAATACATTGATTAATAGAAATGAAATTAAAGTTGAATGGGACAGGCATCCTCAATAATGCCATGGATGACCTTTTTTAGTGTAGGGTGCTCATTAATGAACTTTTTGACGTCCAAAAGATGTTTACTACAATGATGGTTGTGTAATTTTTTTGTGTGAAAAATTATTTAAACAACACATGAATTTTTTGTAAATGCATAATAATTTTTTCAGAGTTTTTGACTGACTTTTTCTTTATATTTTTTATTTTTGAAAACACAATCTTGTTTTTTATTAACTTTATTATTATTTTATTTTAAAGCTGAATGATTGCCGGATTAGATTGGACTATACTGTTGCTAATAATTACTAATTAAATGTGAAATAATTTGGCCTAGAAGTAGGAATTAGGTGCTTTTGTAGCTGAGACTGACACATTCCTAAATGCACTCACACAGTCCTATAAACAGGCAATGATGTAACAGGTGAGTGAACTGATCAGAAACAAAGAAACATTATTTCTTCCATACTATCTCTCACTACCAGAAATCTGTTAAGAGTTGGGGATTTAGCACTGAAATGTGTGCCAGGCACTACAGCCAGCACTGCCTCATTATGGCCTATGGTTCTCACACTTAACATCTGTCCATTCTTAATTTTCTTTCTTTTTTGAACATCACATTTAGATGTTGATTTGTTTTATTGTGTTAATTTGTTAGATTGTGTTTTAAAAATGAAATTGAAACAATTTCATTTTTAAAACACAGGATCTCTCTGTGTTTTGGCAAATTTCTCCTGTTAATATCTATAGACTTAGCCAAGACTACTATTATTATAGCATTGTTGTAACTATTTCTCTAATATTAATTTTTCTATTGCAAATTTCCCCAGGAATGCTTTAATTTCCTCAAATTTTGTTTGTGTGTTTGGACATATTCTGCATCCCTGTCATATATTTGTTCAAAATATTTGTTTCTCAGCTCAAAATGCATAAAAGTGCAAATTTTGCCATAAAAGTAATTTACAGATATCAAAGCATTATTTAACATATAAAACAACTAACTCCCTTATCAATAATTTACCCAAAACTGTTTTTCTGGCAATCACCATCTTTGTTATCTTAGTGTTTTTCTGTTTCTACATCTTCAGTGAAAAAAAAAAAATCACACCTTCAAGTAAATCTTTAAGAAAATAATATGTATCCATTTTACACATACCATCTTTTAATACAGAGAAGCTGTTCTCTGTATTAAGCTCATCATCTAAACTTCTCCTCTGACCACAATATCACCTTACTCCACTATTTACGTTCATAATTATTTTCCCTTTTTCTTTTAATCATCTATTTATCTGTATTTGGTAAACTATTTCAGTTATTATTATTAACAACTGCTTTTTAAACTTTCAAATCTAGATATTTTCCATTCAATATTTTCTTCCTATTTTTAACTCTTCCACTATTTTCACCTCTTCCGTTCAACATGCTAATTTTACCATACCCTGTCTTTGTCAGCCATTCTTGTATTGCTTATTCTTAAGTCCCTTTTATGCTCTGTAATCTTTTTCTGAGAATCCTTCTCAAAACAATAAAGAGTAATTTGTCTGAAAATCAAATGTTCAAAAGTTGAGGAGGATCATAAAACTTTTTATTTTATTATACAGTATTATATTGTACAAAACAGTATATAAATATTATAATTAGTTTCTAAGAACAGTTTATTATTAATTTTTCATTTATTATTCATTTAATTATGAAGTTCTGATGAGTTGAAACTTATTTCTAATTTATACAGAAAATAATAAAAATATCATATTGTACATACTATTGAATTAATATACTTTATGAAAAAGTACTTAAACTTGTTTTTTCAAATGTAAAAAAATTAAATAAAAAGTAATTTATTTTGTAATTTGTAAATAGAATATTTATATAATCCCAATTGTTATCTGAGAAATAATGAATACATTTAATTAAACATCCAATCAGTTACATTCAATTAATTAAAATGTCAGGTGTAGATGTATTGAATAAACTAGCAGATTTATCACAGATGAATAAAGATAGGTTATCTTTATTCATCTATAGTTACATTGTAGTTATATAAATCAAATACTATAATACAACAAACATTAAAACGAAAACCACATAAAGAGTTCGGTTATTTCAATCTACCTTGTCATATTTATTGCGACACTTGGATGGTACGAAATGGCACAATTCCGTTGGTTAAGTAGACAGGAATTGAAAATACCATAGCTTAAATTTTTTAAGATATCATATTTCTTCCTAATGTTAACTCTAAGAAACTGTATCATTCACAGCTGAATATCAAACGATAATCTGCCAACGAATGAAATTTCAGAAAAACCAGACCAAATATTTAAGCTGGGCACACTGGAAAACCACTTAAAAACGTATTTTATGCTCCCCAGCAACCTTATGCAGTATTATGTAATTTTCCTATTTGAATGCCATTCATACCGCTTGTCTGATAGAAAGAAAGGTCTGTTGCAGAAAGGGGTTGAAGTAATTCGACCAAAAGTAATCGTTGACCTCCTCCTGGGAGAGAGGATGGTCAATGACTACCACTTAGTACTGGTCTACTATTAATATTTGAAAAGTGTTTCATGTTAGACAGATTATGATGACTCTGCATATGATCAAAGTTGCTAACCTTAACGTCTGAAAGACTTCATATAAAACTTGTTTAAATAAAAAAAATATTGTAAAAATGCAAGAATAATTGCTTTTATGTGATAATAAAATGTTTATATTTTTGCAAAAGATTGTATATACTACACGAGAATAATATTCTCATATATATTTCATTTATAGAAAAATTATTGGGCTGCAATTTGAAAAATTGTAGACCTATAAACTTCCACTGTCTTCCCTCTGACTTTCTATCCTTATTCTCGAGAACAGAGTCAGATAGACGAAAATCGAGGCCAAATATGAAAAGTTTAATGCATGAAGTCCAGATTAACTATGTACGAACATCTGGTACAAACCGAAAGTCAAGTTACTTCAATTCAAAAGTTTATCCCCGAATGGAGTTAGATACAGTAGATGACCAACACGACTGTATTGCTAACAGGAAAAGTATGATGTGCAGGGGCAAGACCCCACAAAAAGAATCTCGAACATTGTGACAAAAAGTTGCAGCCCAGCATTGTGACGATGTCACAATAAATAATCAATAGTTAGAATTAGTTTGGTTTATTTGATTATGACAATGTGACACACGAGCGATCTGCCAAGGGGAATGCATCCTGGGAAGACTTTTATATAACGCTAACTGCTATTTAGGTGTTATGAACTTGAAGAAAACCTGGAAATCTGCATATGGCCAGCTCGTTGGCCATGTCTGAATCCACGACAAACTAACTACTGGTGTTATCCATTCAACTACAAAGGGCACTTATTAAGAAAGTTTCCTTCAGAAATAAAAAAATTCTAGTGGCAAGTGCTATAAGCTACATGTCACAGTAATTAAGTAAATGTAATATATATATATATATTACATTATTACATATATATATATATATTTTTAAAAATTATATTATTTTTGTAAGAATTATATTTAGTTTATGATTTTGATAAATTTTTTGCCAATAGATGGCGATATGCATAAATCAGCAAATTGAATGTAGATGGAAATTAATTGATTTACAGAAATTCAATGGATAGTTTGGGGTGGGATGTACGACATTATCTAAATTAGGAGAATGTAAACTCAACTGCCGAGTTTTGTAGCAATTGTAGCAATTGGTCGAACGGCCTAGGAATGTATAATAAACAAACAAACATTCTCATATATATATAGATATATAGATTAAGAATAAAATGTTATAAGCAATTGAATTGTACATCCTGAGTTTATGTAATTTTGTACCAATTGATGTGTATGATTCTTTTGTGATGAAATGTACTGTGTTTAATATGCATGCTGCAAGACATAAACATATCAGCTCTTTTTCTTTGAAATTTATTCAACAATTCAAATAATGTTTTGTCTTATGAAAAATTCATATAAAATTAAAGAAAATTTCACGAATAGGGACATTTATCTTTGCAGGGAATTATGTAACAAATATAAATAGACTATTTTTTTTCTTTTGCTTCTTGTTTTTCTCAATATAAATTAAACTCTTCTCTTGCCTTTCCAATTTTTCTTTTCTTAGTCTCCCTCTTTTTCTACATCCACTACATTTATGAATTCTTTGGTACTCTGTCCATCTTTTGCCATTGACATTCTGATGTTTCCTGGCAGGAAACTTTGCTGCATCATCAAATACATCCTCCTGATTTTGAACTGACTTCTGTTCCATGGATTCAGATTTCTGGATTGGGGATGGAATGACTCCTTTGGATAGGGAGTTCTATCCCTATCAAACTGTATTTTCACTGAAATAGATGAAGTCTGTGTAAATACTATGTTATTTTGCACCTCCATTAGTTGAAAAAAGTAAACTTTGTTGAACATGTTGAACATGAAGGGCTAGAATGTTTTATTTTGTTTGACACTTACTATTGAAACTGTTTCTTGTATGACACTCAACAGCAGTTTTCTAATGAAATTTGTAAGTATTATCATTTTAAAAGAAATGATACATAGAAGAAAATTTTACGGATAAGATTTTTCACAATTAGCTTAATAATAATTTGAAAAAATTGTAGACCTATAAATTTTTACTGTCTGTCTTTCCTTGATCTTGAGAATGGAGTTAGATGGATGAAAGATGAGACCAGATATAGAAACCTTAGGGGCAGGAGGCCCTGATTAACTATATAAGAACTTTCTGATGCAAACCAGAAGTCATGTTATTTCAATTCAAAAATTTTCCCTGAAAGGTGTTAGATAGATGACTGGCACGACTCTATTGTTAAAGGAAAAGTATGATGTACAGGGGCAAGCCACTATTAAAAAAATTGAGAACATTGTGACTACATCACAATAAATAATTGCTCATCTTTAGTTAAGATTGTTAAATTGAGATGAAAATTTGTAATTAAAAACTTTACAATAATTTTCATATAGTTTATTACAAAAAGAATGAAATAATTCATTAATAAATATTGCAGATGTGATATGTTTTTATAAACAAAATCTGTACATAGATTTCTTATGACATATGATGTGTAGGGTGGTTTAATAGTCAGTTAACTGTGATAAATTTAAAGAACACCTAAAACATATTTGGAACAGCTGCCTGTTGTTCATAAAGCGTCTGAATCTCAAATAATAACACGGTGCTGTTCGAAACCAATTTTGCTGCATTTAAAATAATTTTAAAAATATGACTCAGATAATAGATTTGTGGGCCACTTCTTATTTAGATTAAACTTTCTAAATATAGAAAGAATATCTATCCTACATATGAAACAAAAACATCCTTTCTTGAAGTTTTATATTATATTCATAGTTACTTAAACTCGGAATCAGAGATGGATGTTAAATTTGTAATTTTACTTCATATAATTTAAGTGAGATATTTCACAATCAAGGCAGCGGGATCAAAAGGTACTTGTCTTGGTTTTATATTTTAGAGAAAAATACAAAAAAAACTTTACCAGTTGTGTTATTATACCTATCCAATAACACAATTATAATGAAAAAGAACAAGAGTAAATCAGAAACTTGTGGATACACTTATGTTAAGATATCCATGAGTTATTTATTCCTGTCATCACTACCCCGTAATTCACTGCCTGAATCTTTTTCGAGTTGATTCGGTTGTATCACCGAACCTGTTTACGACATTGTAAACAGGTAGAACTACTACTACAAAATTAGAACCTAGCAATCTGACAATTCTCTTTTTTCAACTAAACTGTTAATTTTCAGTATCACCAATACTGCCAACAATTTTTTTTAATCATCAAATGGTGTTCATGTACGTAGTGAGTCAAAAGTTCCTCGAACATTTTTCATTCCAAAAGTAATAAAGATATACTCTATTAATTTTGTTAATATGATTACATAGGAAATAATGCATGGAGAGTTGCATGAGATTTTGAATTTTGTTTGCATGGTCACTTATGTTGTAACTTTCTAATGAGTACAGATAAAAGTTTCACGACAAAGTTAAAGAGTACAGTTTAATAACTCTAAAACCATTTTCTGAATTCAAATAAGTACATTTAGTACTGTGTAATTTGCATCTTTAAATTTATGAGGAGTAAAATGTTTTCATTTTATATCCCATTGAATTCTCCATTCGTGACTTTTTACGTAACTACATTAACAAAATTAATATATCTTCAATACTTTTGGAATGAAAAGGTTGCAAAGGTCTTTTGACTCGCCCCTTAAAAACACAATGGTCTTAACTCGTATACTCCGAAATTATTGACAAATCTCCGTTTTTGATCTCATTGCTTCACTTGTCTTGTGACAGAAATGCTGTATAAAACTGAAAAAAAGTTGTTTTATCTCTATTTATTGAAAAATAATATTGTTTGTATAAAATACAAGTTTATCTTATACTCATTGTATATATCTTAATATTGTTTATCTGTTGTTCTAAATTTTACCTATTAAACTATTTTATTTTTAAATCTTTTACAATCATTTCTAAATATTTTAATGCTTGTTCTTTTGTTCCAGTTTGATTTGAAAAGCCATCATTATCCATAATTATAAACTTTCAAAAACTCTTTTGTATATAAAGAATGTAAGATAAAATTTTGTAATAATAAAAATATTCTGTAATATTTTAAACTCTTAATATTTTCTCTGTTATCTTAAGTTTTTCAGAATTATATATACACAATTCTCTTGTAATCTTTAGCAGTTTTAAATTTATTAATTAGACAGAAATTTAGCAATACATAGCAAACTTAAAATATAATGATGAATGTCTTTTCATTTTGTACAGTTAAGGTTACCTCTATCTAAATTTTCAATGTAATTATTAAATTTTAAAGTAACAAATAGATATAATAAAGCACTCCTTCAACACAGTTAACACCATGTAAACCTTTCTACAAGAAAATAAGCCATTTGTTTAATTAATGCCGAAAATGTCTTCGTTAATTAAAGGAAATTAAGCAGCAAGGAAATCTAAAATATTTTGATTTGCAGGTTTATTTCAAAGCATCTGTTAAATCTTTGAATTGCAATATCAGAAAAAAGCAGGTGTAATTGAAAAGTGTATATTTGGAAAAGTTAAATCCATCTAACAAACAAAGCAATAATTACAGATATGTCATACTAATCTTGTATAGCTTTGCAGTTACTACTTAAAAACGTAACACAAACGTTTCCGACCCACTTCTAGGATCTTCCTCGGGTGTTTTATAAGTTTTTCTGGTGTGACTCCGATTTTTAACCGTTCGGGTCTCCAATGCTTCTATCTTCAACATTAGAGATAGAAGATAGAAGCATTGGAGACCCGAACGGTTAAAAATTGGAGTCGCACCAGAAAAACTTATAAAACACCCGAGGAAGATCCTAGAAGTGGGTCGGAAACGTTTGTGTTATGTTTTTAAGTAGTAATTGGAAAAGTTCTGTAATTCTCTCATCTCTTTTATATTTATCTTCATGACATGATCAAACAATATATGAAGATGCTTGACTACTGTTTGTTTATGTTCATGAAGGTGAGTTGAAAGTTTAACAGCATTAGAGTGTGTTAAAACTTTAATAGATTGGTTTCTTTAAGTATTCTATGATTCTATGAGCATTTCTGTTGATAAATATACTGTAAGTATAGAAAATTAATTTTTTTTAATTATAAATTAATTGAAGAGTTTTGTAGTAAACCAAGAAAATGTATAATATGAATTATTTTAAACTTACTGTAACTACGTTTGTTTATAATCTAGTCTAGTATTTTCAGTGTTTTGTTATTTCACTACTGTACAATATGAGTTGTTTAAGACATAAACCTGAGACAGAAGAATTGAATCCAATCAACAATGTGTTCTTATTTTTTAATATTGTATTTTCGTTCCAAAATTCATTTTAGACATTAAGTCCTTCTTCGCTCGGAGTACGCACAATTTAATTTTTTATTTGATTTTAAAAACATTGCAATTTTCTTACGATTCAAGTAATTATAATGTTTTGGTTTACTCTTAGAACTTGACAATTATCTTACAATTTGGGTGATGTAGTTGATCTTAAAAACATCTCAATTATCTTGCAATTCAAGTAATTACACTATAACCGTTTTTTGTTTGATTTCAAAAAGGTTTTATTTTACCATTAATACAAATTAAATTCGTATTATTGTTGAAATAAAATCCATAAAAGAATAATAATGAAATTGTAATGGTTGGTTGTGGGATCAACTAAAAAATAGTTATAATGTACTTACTCGAATCATAAGATAATTGAGATGTTTTTAAGATCAACTACATCACCCAAATTGTAAGATAATTGTCAAGTTTTAAGGATAAGCCAAAAAATTGTAATTACTTGAATCGTAAGATTAGTCTACAATGTTTTTAAGTTCAACTAATAAATTAAATTGCGTATACTTCAACTGAACTGGGACTTAAGGCCCGAAGTGCATTTTGTAGAGAAGATAAAATATTAAAAAATGAGAATTGATTGTTAGTTTCTGGATTAACTTTTTTTGTCCCAGGTTTAACAAGTCTTAAACAACCTATACTGTAGTGTAGCAAAATAAGAAAACACATTATTGTAACTAGTTACAATAAACTCTTACTAATCCAATTCATGTGTAGTAGGGTGCTGGATTAGTGAGAGGGTCAGATTACTGAGAGTAGTCTGGCATTTTCACTAATCCATTTACTGAGACTAAAGCTTGCATAAAGGTGATGAATGTTTTCTTTTGGTATTGATTCCATTTTGGAGGCAGGTGGGCAAATAATACAGCATGCTAACATAGTACTGTGCACCCAAGGAAACCCAGGAAAACAAGATGTGTGACATGACAACCCAATAAATAACAGCCAACCTGATACATTAGAATTTTCAAAGAATGTACTGGATTTTTATTGGGATAAATTATGGCTGCTTTAATGATCAGAAACAAAGCAGTTTGGTTTAGAGGAAGGCAGTTAAATTGTCATTTTGTAAAAAGTTTAATTTTTAAGTTTTTTAAAATTTTGAATATTTTGAAATAAAAGATTGTTCTGGATCAGAACTCCACAAGTCCTACTTGCCATGTATTTGCATTGGCAGTTATGTTATTGGACTCTGTATTTCCAAAGCTATTAATTAACTAATTTAGATATAACCATATGGCTTAGAGATTGGTGGCTTAAATGGCTACCTCTAATTCAAGTTGCTTTGTTTCTGATCATTGAAGTAGTCATAATTTAGTCCATTAGAAATTTGGCAGATTATTTTGAAATTATAAGTAGCAGTTGTAAAGTTGTGAATGTAAAGTTGACCTATCTTCCTATTAAGGACACCAAAATCATTCATTAATCTAGAAATGTTTTCAGCATTTACTAATCCATCCTCAGCTATCAAAAAACAATATATTTGAATCTTAAAATAGAACAACAGGGAATAAATTTTAAAAATATCGCTTAATAAAGGCTGAAAATGTTTCTAGATTAATGAATGACTTTGGTGTCTTTAATGGGAAGATAGGTTGACTTGTACATTTAAAAATTATGCCGAGTTTTTCTAAAGATAAAATTGGTTTATTAAATAAAACTGGAGTTTATATCATAAAGTTATGTAGAGCAATGGCGTGCAGTGGCATTTGATGATAGGAAAGCTGTGCCGGCCCAGCATTGGAAGCATTATACAATATTTTGGTGTAGCGTCCACAAACTAAACTGCATGAGGGTTGGTGCTCTATAAAGTGCGTGCACAAATGCATATAATCTGGCCGTTTTACACCATTCAAATATTTTTGCCATGGAAGCTGTCCTGTATTCGACAATGCAGCACTTCCATTGGCAATATTCATATATGAATTTATATTTGAATATACAATAGCAATCTTATAATTTTTTTCACCTGTAGTATAGAAATTTTTAATAAGAAACATAATGCAGTTATAATAAAATATTAATTTTAAATAATTCAAAGTATGTTAAAATATGAAAATAATTGCACAATATGTATTTATATTTTAGAAAATATAAGGTAAGTTGTGCTTCCACAGCTTCCATAGATGGCACACAATTTATGTAGAGGTATAGAAAGTTTCTATGATCTAGGTTCTATGATTAGATTATTAGATATTTTTCTTAAAAACATTATGCATCAATTAATAGGGATAATACTCGTAGTACCTGCATCAATTTGACACAATGTATAACGTACAAGATGCTCAATTCCAGTATATGATTGTGATGTTTTCGCTCATCATCGAACAATGGCATATAACAATAAATTGAAGGTTACTTGGAACAACTTGATGCTAATATACAAACTAAGAGAACACTGTCCAATTCTCCTAGGCAGTGTACATGTGTTGTGACGACATTGAATGGGGAGGGTGTCAGGAGGATGTTGATGAATGTGACACGGAGAGGGGAGGTCATCCAAATGTTTGTGCATACAAAATAATTCATTTATTTTGAAATATTTTTATAAGTTATACTAACCTTGTTTCCATATCTATTTTTTCTAAATTCTTATTAATGTAGTATGGTTGCTGTTTATTCAATTCCTATGTATAACATCCTTTTAATCCAAAGATCGTCTACCAAGAAAAATTCTTTGGATTAAAAGGACATTATACATAAGAATTGAATAAACAGCAACCATACTATGTTAAGAAGAATTTAGAAAAAATAGATATTGAAATATTCTGTTGTTAATTGACATTTATTGTACATTTGATTGTGCAACTGGGGAGAGGGGAGGCAGTGATGGTGACAAATTGTACATGGAAGGGGGGTGGAAGTAAAAAATTAAGCAAAATCTGTCATTCATTATGTACAGTACAGTACAGTACATGCCACCCTACTAGAACAAATGTACTGTATATTCATACTTTCTTTAAATATACTCATGTAATTAATATCTGGAATGCATCTCAATTAGAGAATGTGTAGAAATGAGTACTTGATACACAGAATTTTGTAATTTATATAAGAAAATAATAAGTTTATTTGATTGATAAAATTATACATACTGATATATATGTAATATACTAATCATCAATAAGCTGTTAAGATTCTGCTTGATGATTGGTTAATTTTAAAAATCTATTCTATTTTGAGATTCAAATATATTTTGTTCTTCAATAGCTGAAGATGGCATAGTAAAGGCTGAAAATGTTTCTATACTAATGAATTGTTTTGGTGTCCTTAATAAGGAGATGTGTCAACTTTACATTTAAAAATTCTGTCAAGTTTTGTTAGTTTTGAAGATTGTAAATTAATATTAAACTATATACAAAGCTACAAAAAGCTTTTTGTAGCTTTGTATGACATTTACCCAGTTTTTGAGTGGTGTATTTAATACTAAACTAATTGTATAGTAATAATTATAAATGTATTATTATTTTTTATTGAAAATTATATATGATTTTTAAAAATTTGATTTATTTCAGGTGTTTGCCACATTTTTGAAGAGCATCTAAAATGTCGCAATCCAAATACGCCTTCCATAACTTACGACATCAGTCAACTTTTTGATTTTATTGATCAGTTAGCTGACTTGAGTTGCTTAGTGTAAGTTGCAGTTATTGCTTTGCTAATAAGACTTTTATAAATTTTAGAATATTATTATTATATTTTACAGCTACCAAAGAATAACAAATACCTATGCACCATATAATAAAGACTGGATTAAAGAAAAAATTTATATATTATTAAGACGCCAAGCAAGAAACCATCCACTATAAATATTTTATGTCTTTGTGAATATATTAATTATACTGATATTAATGACTTATCTTAATATTGTTTTTTTTTCATTACTTGACATAAATTGTTAATTACTGTTATTTATATTTTTAATGCTAATTTATCTATTGAAAGTATATTTTATAACTGTCGTAGATACTTACAAACAGTGCTACCTATTTTTTACTTTGCTTTGAAACCAAAGAAATAAAATAAACATAATTAAATTTATATTAATTAATAAATATTTTTTCTTTGAAAGAAATGCTTTTATAATACTTACTATAGTCTTAAACATTAATTTTTTTTATTAAATGCAAGCAATCTTTGACTTACATTAACTCAAACACAAGAGTTTGCTCTTGAGAATGATAAAAACGTACTGCATAGCTAAATTACGAACAATGCATGACTCCATATATAGGGAGGCCAAAAGTCAGTTAATCACTCTATAATTTTAAGAACAATTAAGATCTGCATGCTATTATTTATCATTAGTTGCTTCTTTGGAACTGGTTTTAACTGTTCTTTAAAATACATATATAATATAGTTGTGTCACTACAGTGAATTAAATATATTTCTAATTGTATGCTTTTTATCAATGTAACTTACATTAGCCAGTAATAGGAGCCTGCAGTGATGCAAATTCAGTGTGTACGATGTAGGCTGATGCAGCACGTAAACAAGTTACAAACTTTGAAGGGGTTAAATTAATTAATTTCAGAATTAGAAGGGACAATTGTTTTAGCTGGTAAATCATTTTAAAAATGCAGTATTTGTTAACAAGAAACACATTTTGGCTTATGTAAATCTTGATTTATTGCATGTGTGTACAGAATGGAATGTTTATGTAAGTCAGTTGAATGTTTTTACAATTAGAGAATTTAACTAAGAGTTTTGTTGTTTAAGCATGTGTTAAGAACAATTATAACATAAAAAAGTTAGATAAAATTTATTCATGATGCATTTTTCAGTCCTGTTTAACTGTTTCTCATAAAGATAACTTTCGAATAATTCACCTGTAAAAACTTTTCACCCGGAAGTACATATTTAAAATATTAAAAAAGAATTTTTAAGCCCAACGTATACATTCTGATGTAGAAGAATTTTATGTATGTATTCTTATATTATTTTTGATTATTAACGGAAAGAGATAACAAAAGTTAATTTTATGCTTCACATATTTTATTGTAGACAATTTTTCTACAGTAAAAAATATAATTTGAATACAATAAAACATATATAGTAAATATAAGTATAAATTTTTATTTCATCTGAAATTTTTTTTATACATTTTTTTCATAAAAATTCACAATGAAAGCAGTAAAACATAATACAAAAGATTACTACAGGTACAGTTGATTTCTGAAGATATTCCAAACCATTTAGATTTATAATTTGAAGATATAGAAGATTTAAAGTAATATAGGAAAGTTTATGAAAATTCTACTAACAAAATATGCAACATTTTAGGCACATTTACACATCTAAATCTTTATCATAATCGATATTATTGACCCATTTTAAAAATAAATAAGTCTAAAAAGTGTGATACTTCACCAATGGTGCTGGATGGTGTACTACAGTTTTGCTGGATGTGGAATAGGTAGTGGGTACTGGAGCTACAACTTTTGCAGCAGTCAACAAAGGCGCTGCTGGTGCTACAACTTTAGTGTGTGTATATGTTGGAGCAATTACCTTAGCGGGAGATAGCAGAGGAGCATGATGGTGGAAAACTCTTCCGTAAGGTGCATGGTGGTAAGTTGGTGCTACAACTTTTGTAGTGGACAGCAGAGGTGCATGGTGGTAAGTTGGTGCTACAACTTTTGTAGTGGACAGCAGAGGGGCATGCAAGGCTGGTGCTACAACTTTAGCAGGGGTCAACAATGGTGCAGCATGGGCAACATACCTTGGTGGTGGTGGTGGGGGAGGAGGTGCCACAGCATATGCGGGAGCTACAACTTTAGTATGAGACAGCAATGGTGCAGGTTCAAAGTGTGTGGCATAAGCTGGTGCAGCATGTAAACGAGTTACATACCTTGGAGCAGGAATTTCAGAATAAGTAGGAGCAATTATTTTAGCTGGTGCAGCTGGAGTGATAATCTTAGCTGGAGCAGCAGCATAAGCAGGTGCAATAACTTTAGCAGGAGCAGCAGCATATGCAGGAGCAACTACTTTTGCTGGAGTTTTTATAACTACATTGGGTGCTCCCTCAGCATAATATGCAACTGAAGCAGGTGCACTATCCATGGTGCCCGGTTCATTTGTATTGACTGATGCTCGGAACCCTAATTCATCAGCAACATAGTCTACTCGTCTGGTTCTTCCATCAGCATCTGATAAATAATATGATCCTTTCTTGTTTCCATATTCATCTCCAGATTCTGTCCTTCCTTTTGTCCCAAATTCGTCGACAATGTTGTAGCCAAAGGAATAACTACCAGTATCCTAATATAATATCATTAAATTAAAATTTGAAGTTATTCTGTAGTAGAACAATAATAATATATCAAAGAAAATCTTACATCTTGAGACTGTTGGCTATCACTCACTGCTCCAGGAGAGACAATGTCTCCCGCAGATACAAAAGCAAATATACAGAATAATATTGCTATCTGAAAGTAAAAGTTCACAAAATTTGCTGTTAAGAATACTTAAAAATTATTTTTAGTTATATATTTAAAAATAATATAGATATTTTACTTGAGGTATATAAAAGTTTAAGTATGAATTACTCTTAAGATTTCTTACCTTCATTTTTGAGCTGTTGAAGGAGATATCGTCTCAGCAATCCACTTCATCTTTATATACTATCTCAGAGGAGGTGTTTTCCAGTTTTTGGGGAGGATATTACCTCATTGGTTCCTTAACGTCACTAGCGAGGCAACCTTCACCTCAATATCAGGGTGGAGTAGCTCTCCCTTTCAAGTGCCAGATGTATCATTCACCTTAAGGGAGGAGGAGTGGTTGACCTAGTAAAGCAACAGAAAGATTCTTGTAGAAAGGGCAAGGACACTTCCGCAGACAGATAATAGAATAGACAGATAAGTATATTACATAATGCAGGGATATTTTGATAGGGTCTTTTATAAATATTAAATGGAAATGTATTCCTTGAACCTGTAAAAATATCATAGAGCAGTTTAAAAGTATAATTAAAGTTCAGTTTTTAATTTATGAAAGAATATTTGGTAACTTGTGGTCTCAGAAGTCATTAATCTTTATTTATTTAATAATTTTAACTTGATTGAAATGACTACATAATTCAAAATTTCCTTTAATTTATAAGGAATAAATTAATTGCACAAAATTATACAGTATGCTATTGTTACTATACATTTTTTCATATACCGCACATCACGAATTAATTCTTTAAGAAGTTCAATTTGCTGATAATTATCGTCCATTGCTGTCACTCAAAGTAGATGTGAAAGAGGAGGAAGCATTTTCGGCTTTCACTAACCTAAATTTCTGATATTTTCCTTATATATGAAAATGAAAGTATCCTGAATAGTTAATACAAGATAATTTGACTTTCAGAAGAAGCTTTATCTGCATTTAAAATACTCTAAATTTATTTAAAATAAATCTTGTAACGTGGTAAAATGAAAATATATAGTTATGTTTTATCTTAAATATTATAAGGAAAATTACAAATATGTTGATAATTTCTTATATAATTCAGTTTTATTTCTATGACATTTTATTGTTGATATATTAATAATAAATAGACAAGACAATAAACTTTGATTAGTGAAGCTGAACAATCTACAGTGGAAAAAGGCCTCATATATTTTAATAAAAAGTATTTAAGACACAATAAACTCTGTTACATGTAAGCTAAAGAAGCTGCAATGCTTTGCACTATGAAGGATCTCACTCAAAAGAATATGTATAAATGAAACTTGAGTTTGCATAATATCACATGCCTGCTGACTCTTCTTTAATCATGTGCCATGCAAAAAGACTCTTATGTTATGTCTTGACTATAGAAGTTCTAAATGTGGCCCTGCAGTTAGTACGTAAATAAGTACAGGATTTTTTTGGACTGTTGTGGATACAGGGCCTTATTTTCTATGCCCATCATGGGTTTGACCAGACCCACAATAGGGTGGCAGAGTGGTGAGGGACAGGACCTGACATGAGACACAGATCACCTGTATATATAAAAGTTAAAAAAATACACCAATTTAAACAAAGAAACATTTTATTCTACTTTTATCAACATTTTGACGTGTTAATGATACAAGTTACATTGCTTTGACTTTAGTTATTTGATCTAAAAATATGTGGACAAACCTGAAACAAGGTTTACTTAATATAAATTTATTATAAGTAGAACTTTACACAAGATATAAAATAATATCTTTAATTTAATATTATAGAATACACGATGGTTTTTTAATTTTTGAAGTGTTTTCTCACTTCAGCATCATTTAAATTAAATTAATTCTTTATTTGTAAAACAAATTAATTAATTTTAAATATTTTACAGAAAGAACATTCTTTTAGATTTTTGAATCTCAACAAGGAATTCTAAGTGATATATTCAATTTACACCCAAAATAATAATGAAAACTTTAAAGGTAATACAGTAGACCCCCCCTATAACACAGTAGATACGTTCTGTGTTATATGAACCTGTGTTATAGGGGGTCTACTGTATTTAATAAAATTTGAGATGAGCGCATAAAGTTTTAAATTAATTATTATGCCTTTCTGTCCTTTGTATCGTAATTTAAAATTTATTTTTGTATACTAGTACTTTTTTATATATTAACAGGATTTATTATACTGGAAACTATTAAATAAAAAACATACATAAGTTTCTAGTATAATAGTTTCCAGTTCAAGAAATGTCTAAGCTATTATCTAGAATCTTAGTCATAGAACTTGGTCATTTCTTGGGGATTGGCCAAAATAATAGTCCAAACTTGGTGGGTCATAATAGCATGCCTGATGACCCTGAAAGCGGGGACCCTAAGCGTTATACGAGTAAAACTTCATAAACTATTATATAATTGTTACATAGAAAAAGATGTAAAATTAACTAATTAAATTTTATGTTTAAGGAACTGTTCATGATAACCACAATGAAAATTAAGACGTAAAGAAGACTTCATAAAAAGTGAACAGCTAAACAAGAAAAACCAAAGACATGAATATTTTTTTTTAAAGTAGTCTCGTCATCACGATTTTATCTTTAACATTCATCATATAACTGTCTGACCTTTTCACCAAATATTGAATAATCGTTTCTAGCACGAAACGACGAAATGATTTAAAATTCGTGTACCTGTGTCAATAATCTACAAGAAAAGCAGCCATTTTACCAGAAATTATTTAAATTTTTGCCGATTCTATCGTGTGAGTACTAGGAAGGCCTTTTTTTTTTTTTTTTTTTTATCAATTCCATTATCAGTACCAGATGGTGAGGGATCATCCGGGATGAACCATCCCCAGAAAATTCCTGGGGTTGTCGGATTCGTGCCTACCAGCGGCCTAGTTGGTCATGGGTTCACGCCTCGCTAAAGGGCTGGCCACGTGCTGTTTTTCGTGTTTTCTTCACGTTTATAATACCTAAATAGGGCCCAGTTTCCAGTAGAAAGCCCTTTCACTCGGCAGATCGCTCACGTATCACGTTGCCGGATACAAATAACTGTCGGATTCCTTCCCGGTTTCCTCAGAGCTGTAGGTTGAGACCTTAACTGCTCGACATCCCATCATCTTACCGGAAAATATTGTACTTCAGGTACGAATCAAATAATTTATATGCCAAATTTACTATTAAATGTGGATTTTTCCGTAACTTAAATGCGGAAAGTAATATAAAAAATAGACAAGAATTTAAGGGTCATATTTTCAAAGGCGAAAAAAAAAAAAAAAAAAAAAAGGTAATTTAAATAAGCACGTGTGTTTGCACGCGCTTCTTTGCCGTCATTATCTATTAAAAGAGGACAATTTTTGTACATCTTAACTTCCTACAAATGCCAAAGATGCGATAATAATGAAGCGTTAATCGTCGGGCACACCTTTGTTTCTGTGTGAGACATAACGAATATTTGACAGATGGGCCACTAAGAAGGGTGGATGACGTGAAAAAATCAGAATACAGAAGTAGAAACAGGTCAGTTGTTGCTATCTTGGATTGCTCGAGGGGCGGGCCTCTCGTCCTTTAACCTTTTTCGGTAAAAGTGGAGCATTAGCATTTCTATCTATCTATCGATAAAGAATTTTAAAGCTTACATCAGAAAAAAAGAGTCTCAATTACGCAACGATAAAAGTTCGTTAAAAGTCTTTTAAGTTTGCGTAATTGCCGTCAATTTTTTTTCCCGCTTTCATCCCCTCAGATAAGATTCATTCTGTATGCAAATCTATACAATCATCTTGCGTAAGTGTAGGGCTTGTTTATGCATTCAAAACTACCAGCTACATATAGAAAGAAATGCCGTAATTAATCATTTTTATGGAGGTATTTTTTGTACAATAAACTCGCTTTACACGAATTTACACCATTAAATTATGTAAAGTTGGTGAACGTAAATATAAAGTTATGCAAGTTGCAAATTAAAGAATGTGTAGTAAACTATTGCGATTTTTATTATAATTTATGTAACACGTAGATTTTAACACGTGAACTTAAAACATTAGCTATGTATCTTTTATAATAGTCATGGAGTTTTAAGCATAAATGGAAAATTTGCGTAACAAACTGATTCATTATGGAGCTAATAGCATAATCTGCAACCTAAATTGTATAATTCTCATCCTGAACTTGTTCAGTCTTCAGCCTAAGCTTGTATAAGCTATTAATACAACTTTAGCTCGGTATTATTTTCGTTATAAGTACTGTACATCCTAAATTTGTATTATCCTCAGCCCTAAGCTTTGTACTGTATTATTTTCAGCCTATGCTTTGTATTATCTTTAGTCTAAGCTTGCATAATCTGTACCCAAATTTATGATTTCCAGCCTAAACTAAGAAATTTAATCTTACATACTGGAAGAAGTTTGTGTAATTTGTATGTATTAATGTTTGATACTTCAAGTCATTACTATTGCTTTGTTTGTATTAATACAAGCATTAAGTTAATGGTTTATAAATTTAGGTTAATTAGCATTTTAAATTTCAAGGCATATTTAAATGATAACTTAACTTTTTATAGCTTAAACATGCTTAAAAATGCATATTTTAGTGAAAAGAGCAGTGTTTGGTTCTTTTATTTATAAATTATAGTGAATATGTGACTTATATGTAAAAAAAAAAAAAAATTATGCATGTATTACAGCAGTTATGTATAAAATTTTTTTAAATTTGAATTTAGACCAATCGCTAGCTTCTGAAGCAGCGATTGGATAATTTAAAAATTTTTTTTACCCGTTAAACGTTTAACTAGCCTAACCACCGCGAGAGGGACACAAATTTAGTTTCTAATTGGTGGAAATTTAAATATTTAAAATTTTGAATATTTAATCGAACATTTTCTATACAAATATTTCGAAGTTTTATATTTTTATCAGAATATTTTGATTATTTTTAAAACTGAAATAAAGGCATGTATTAATATATCATTATTTGTGTGTGTAAACCGTAATTTAATGCGTTTTTCCCCCTCTTTGACACGCGAATAAACGTTACGTGATTGTGTCTGATCAACGTGACCTGAAGTGAAATAGGATAAGTTGTACTCTGCCCTTATATCTATTAATTCGAAAAACGTAGGCAGATCAGGCCGTCAAGAAGTAAAAAAAGAAAGGAAACATCATTAATCTTTGCGTATCATAATTTTCGAAACTTAACATGAATTTGTAATCTAAAATCTTCTTTGTTAGCCCTGTTTATTAATTCAATATTTGGTTTATATTAAAAATCAAAGCAGCTGTGTAACAATATATGAATAAATCTGTTTATTTTATGCAGTTTAATCTTAGGTTTTCCTAAAGAATCGTAGGTTTCTCTCTCTCTCTCTCTCTCTCTCTGTGTGTGTGTGTGTGTGTGTGTGTGTTACAATTAAACATTTTATGTTGAAACTAAACATTTATTTTTACGTGTTGTTTTAGAAAATTTAAATTATATTTTACATCTATAAAATTATGGACACAGATACAGATAAATAGCCACAGGCTTTAATGCTATAGTCACTGTCAAAAAAGTTTTTTAATGCTATGAATACATAGCCACAGACTTCAATATGAATACATTACTATAGACTTAATGTAAGAACACAGTCACAATTTTTTCAACGTTACGGATGATATACAGGACAGATTTGGTCCCGGGTGCCCCAGAACAGTACATCATTCTGTACATTTTATACAGAGAATTATGTAACCACATAATCACAAAAACGTTTCCATGTTATCACACACGAATACAGAATTTTTTCAATGATATAGCCACGTTGCAAAATAATTCTTCAATCTTAAAGACACGTTATCTTGCAATTCTTCAATATATCTCTGTAAGGGATCCGGGTTCGAATCCGACCGAGTAGTGCAGGAATTTTTAAAGTCTTGGTTATGTTGGACCATTAAATTGTATATTTATTAAAGTATAAAAGAATTATATGGCTATTTTAAAAGTGTAACTGCGAAATAAACGTATTTTAAAAATATAATGGAGCGGTATACATCTGTAATGTCACATCATGGATGCATATGCCTAAAGTACAGGAAATTAAGAAATTCAATTGTGTAAAACTACTAAATGTATTATAATGATTGATTTTGAGGAAAAGGACATAACCACGCTTTGAACAGAGATATGACTGATTACATCGAACAGGAGAAACTAAGTATTAACATTCAGATACATTACTATTATGTCAAAGATTGAGATAAAGATTGCCAGAAGCCATGTCTAGTAAAAGCTTTTCCATTAGTTGATTTAACATCAAAATCAATATTATACTTGATTAATCTTTTTAGAATTCCGCTAGTGTTGATCTTATTAGAAGTGTAAACTTTCATAATTAAATTAAGTAGCCATATAATGAAAGTTGCTCCCACGTGTGAGAAATTTATATCTTTACAATAGATTAATTAGTGATGCTCGGATTAATGTGTAAATTTGATGATTTTTTTACGAAATTTAAGCAGTTTCACGGCATTCTAAGTAGCCGTAAGCTATAATAGGCCCTTCCCCTGCACAGAATGATGATACAAATAAAAATATGCGGCCTTAAGCCGCATGCTTGTTTACTTCATATGTAAATCCAGCTTTATATAACAATATAATAACACAATGGCAGCTCATTATAAACTCTGCCTGAAGTAATTATAATAAGGAAACATGGAAAGAATCCTTGCTTGCTCTATCCCGATTTAACGTGGGTTAGAAATTATTGATATTCAAGTCTGTCATCCCCATAAAATTAACAAATTTCGAAATGACTCTTATAAGTGTTAACCATAATAGAATATACAAACTACATGTCCACCCAAAGCAACTAACTGAGATTCTAGACAGATAAAAATGAGTTTGGCTCTGTGGGATACTATCCCACGTCTTCATACTATTGCGAAGACACTTATCCTGTCTGGCGTAATAGACAGGATTAATTTGTCCTCGTTTATCCTGCGTACTTTCGAAGGACATGGGATCTTATTCTATCTGAGACTAAGTTTCTTCTATGTCGATCCTTATGTTTTATGTATTACGTATTATCTAGTTTTATCGATTTACAATGCTTAAATTTATAATCGAGAGGATTAGTTTGTGATAAAATCAACATTTTGATGACAATTTTCGTCAGATTGTAAGCCAATAACTACTGTTTTAACAGCATTTGAAAGCCAAAATTCTAATGGTTCTCGACCTTTTCGAATTTGTGACACATCCACGCCCTTACATGTAGCCTATACATGAAACGCGACGTTAAAGATTTGCATATATTTTATGTAAAAATATACAAATAATACTATAAAGTAGAGAAAAAAATTATTGTTTTAAAGTTGAATGGCCACAAAATGCCGATTATCAATGCCGGATTTGTACATAAGCTAAATAAACTGCAGCTTAGGACCACATTTTTATGTACGGATGGAGAAAGACCTGTTATATAGCTTAGCCACAAATTGATTATATCTGGTTTCAGTGGCGCATTTAGGATTTTATTTTGGAGGAGCCGAAAGTTTCTTTTCCTTTTTCTTTAAAGAGTGCCAAGATCCCTTGGCCTCTCCTGTGGGTGCACCACTGGTTTTGATCACGAAACAGTTCAAAATTGGGAGTAAAACAGCTTATGATTCGAGGATTTAGTATTTAAGTGTGGTTAATTTATAATTTAATTATAAAATTTCACATGAATTATATAGCAATGGTTGTCAAACTTGATGAATTTCTGAACGATCGAACCGTTACACTAACGAACCGTTGAACGGATCTTGTTTGTATTCACCAGCCAACTGACACATTTCTGTAAACAGACATCATTTAACACAGAAAAAGACTTTCTCTTCTGAGAAATTAAAACTTTTAGGTCGTCATTCAATCCTTTCTTCTTTAGGCAATTCTTGTCATCTCTGGCCAACGCCCATGAGAAAGCGCCGAATCTGGATTAGAGCGAGTACAAATTAAAACAAAAACGTGCAGAATAATAATTATGATGTAATCAGATGATTTTGCTTCATCTATACATTATATCGACCTCGTTTTTTTACATTGTAACCAATCATCCCTATACAAGAACCTAAAAAAAAAAGAATAAAGAACTGTCGACGCCCTGTACTTTTCGCTGTAACGCTTCTAATTTGCAAAACTCGTATAAATGATGAACTGGTTTTACAATTCTTTGTATCGATATCGTGTTACTTAACTTTTTATTCTTTGTTGTAGATCATCTCCCGCTTGCAGTTTTTCTCAAAAGAGTGAACTGCGGGTGACAAGATAAAAGTCTATTGTGTGCTCTCGACGTGTGCAGGTATTTAGAACAAACATGAACTAATTTTGTAGAGGAAGGGTGGAGTGTATAGAAGGTCTATCTGTGTGTGTGTGGTTAGAGTGCTTCCAGGAAATCTTATTTTAAACGGTGTGTTTAATCTCATAAATTAACTCGTACCCCTTCGCGGGTATTCTCGCTTAGTTGTGTTTTGTATACAGGAAAGTAATTAACGTTAATGATTTATCTCTGATGTATTTGCTTCTGTGGCTTGACAGTTTATTAAAATTATCATAGTACATATTTTACACACTTCCTTGTACTTTTACTGTCGTTTGAATTTGTTTAAAGCTTTTTAGTATTTAGTACACCAGCAAATAAGCCTTAGATGATGTACTGTACCTTAACAGAACCCCAGACAAGAACAAGAGACTAAGAAGAAAAGTAGTTCTGGAGAGGCTTTTTTTTTTTTAATGGATTATTTTATAGCCAATAAGTCTTACCTCTATGATCCTAACGAAACATACATATGTATAAATTATATTTTTAAATGGAAATACGTAGTTTTAACACTTAAAAGGTCATTTCATTGCTGGCATTGAGAGGCCATCTTTTTATTGTTTAAACATGGGTTCATCCAAGCTTATAGTGAAGGAATAGGACCCTTTTATCAAAATCAAAACACCTGAAAACTTGAAATTCCGTCTCTGAATCGAATCTAGGAGTTGCTCGATTATAAGGCAACAATGTTTCAAATAATCTAATTTTATGCAATAAATTCCTACCATAGAAGCTAAACAACACGCTTTTTAAAAAATTAAAATTAAATTAACTTGTATATTATCAGTTAAATAACGATAAGCGAGTTAATTTACAGTTTTAACATAAAAATGATATATTTGAATAGTTTAAATCGTAATAGTAAAGTGATTTTATTGTAAAATTTTAAAATCTATACCACAAAATGCCTTCCTTATACAAGGATTTCTTTCCTGTAGATTACATACCAACAAGAAATGAACCTACAGGAAGAAATGCCTTTCGTTACAGATGAGATTAGGACATCTGCTGTCTATAAACGTTAATTTACAACCCGAGAAATTTCCTTATTGCCTGAGTAACATGCAGTTTAATTTGACATAAATAACGTAATTTATACATTTCTATTGTTTTTCGATCCATCGTAAAACGAATCAAACCGCATCTTAATGTACATACCAATAGAAAAAAATGGGTAATTACACGATTTATGTCGTTACTGTTGTCATTTTTACCCGCAACAATCGAGTAAAATGTTAAATTCTTTGGCATGTAACCTTTAAATTAGTCACGATGTTAGTTATTTATTAAGCATTTTCGACAAATTTCATTGCTAATTTTGTTATTTTTTTTTTTATGTAGAAGTGGAATTTCTACCTGCAAATGCTGATTTTTTTTTGCATTTTATTAACAATTTTGTTTTTGCATTTTATTAACAATTTTTTTTGCATTTTATTAACAATTTTCAGATAGTGTCAAAATGAAGTTTTACACTATCAAACTTCATTTTTAATTTATATTTGCTACAAAAATTTGTAGAAATTTTTTATATAAACCTCATTAACTTAGAATTCAAGCAAGTTTTTTTTTTCACTTGGAAACTCTGAAAGACGTGTCCCCTGTTCCTCACTTCCTGTTACAGTGACCGATTGGATAAAACCTACGAACACTGGAGGTTCGTAGCTTGTTCGCCTCACTAACGGACTGGCCACGTGGAGTTTTCTGGGTTTTCTTCACATATCTAACACCTAAATATGGACCAATTTACCGTAGAAAGTCCTCCCGAGTGATGCATTGCTTTCTCCCATCAATCCATTCCCATTATGGATTATTCCAGGTTCACAGCGGGTTTGACAGGAAGTGGTTTGGTTTAATGGGATATGGTAATGCAACACGCGGGCGACGAGGACTTTCTATGGAAATTTGGCATTGTTGAGACACGCGAAGAAAACGGGTAAACTCCACGAAGCCAGTCCGTTAGTGGGGTGCGAACCCGTGACTAACAACTAATGGACATAGATTAGCTCCTTCAGGGTTAAAATATTTAAAAAAAAAAACCCGCAATTCTATAAGCAATTGAAGAGGGTGAGCAACAATCTTAGGTTTCTCCGTATTAATTATTCATGGAAACTAATGATGAACAATTTTAAATGATGTCACGCGACCAAAATATTTATTTCACGTGCCTATATTATAATAGAACTTTAAATATAAGTGAATTATCTAATTGCTATTTTACAAAAAATCGAATGAATTTTTAAGAAAATGTTAATTAGATAATTTATAATACATCAGTAAAATATACGGATCATTTGGGATATTTTCTCAGAAATATTTTAAAAATGTTTTAATGTACACTTATTGTATATATTTTATTAAAAAATATCGTTTATAAACCTTGTACAGCCTGTAAAACAGATTGTAACACATTTTAAGGTTATATCACAGCTCTAAATGTAGCACAAGTATCAAAAATAGAGACAAAAACAAGTCTGGCTGAAACAAAGAACAGGTAACAAATATTAAAAAAATATAATTGAGTATTCATTAATTAGAGGGGTTTTTTTAGCGAATTTTTCTGACATTCAAGCTTCAGAATCTTAATTAAGTTTATTCTAATATTTTTTTCTGTGGGCATAAAATTAAAAAAACACGAAGGCAAATATGATGCCCTCATTGCTTCGTCTTGAATATTCTATAAAAAATTATATAAATAAACGTCTGTAGAATTAGTCTGTTAATTATATAACAAATATTTTGAATATTTGCTATAATTTTACATAAATTTATTATGAAAGCATAAAAATTAGTAAGCAATAAGCTGAATACACAGGTTAAATAATATCCTTACGTAGAAGTGAATTCAGATGTATTGGCATGTATAGACTCTCGGGGCCTCAAGTTTATATATTTAAAACCATATCAAGACTTCTCAAAGATTATGAGAAGCTTTGAGGCCTTTTTGAGGCTTCTACTACATTAAAGAAACTAAAGTTTTAAAAAAAATTTCGTTAATATACAATGAAATTAACAAGTTATAAATGTTTTTGAGGCCCCATAAATGTGAGGTGTGAGCCGAATGGCGGTGCAGGTCTCCTCTAATAAGATCGGGCCCTAATAGTCGTACAAGACTCGACCTTTAAAGAAAAACGGAGCTTCCGACCTTAGTTGTTAGGGCCATTCTCTATCACAAGTTATGCAAGGCTCTTAGTCTTGCATATCTTGTGATAGAGAATGGCCCAAACAACTAAGCGGATCCCTATGATAGGGCCTATTCAATATACGATACTTGTACAATATTTAAAATTTCTAGCTAGTACTTAAGCAAAATCGAGCATCAACAAGGATATATCTGTGCATTTATGAGGCCCTTAAAAGTTCGGGGCCCTAGGCAAGAGCCTAAATTGTCCATACCTAAATCCACCAATTTCCTATCAACAATAATCCGTTGACGAAAGTAAAAAAAATCAATTTATCAAATATATTTTTGTAGGAAAATATTAATATAAAAAATAGGTTAATCGTCGAAAATTTTTATTTTTAATCCTTTTTATTAATACTTAATTTTTGCGTTTCCTTAAATGGGCATAGAAACTAATTTAAGAATACGATTTTAAACTCAGGTGTTATAATTACGTTGCGTGATTAATGATATTTCGTCGATGAAAAGTAAATTTTAGTAAACTTTCCTGTTAAATATTTGATTAAAATCTAGCTTAATTGTCTTCTTAGTGTACATATGTACACTGTTTTCCTTTCATTATATTATACACGAAGCACAATAGAATCCGAACAAAAGGTGTAGAAGTGTTTACAATAGAAGGTCACATTCCATATCTGACGGTCATAAGAATTACTTAACTGTTCACATATAGCTTCGTATTTGATAAAAGAAAACAGGGAGCATTCGTTTTTAACTCGAAATTCACGAGAGAAAACTAAACTTATGTTTTATCAGTGTATGTTAGACGGCTTATGTGGCTTTTGTGACTTGTAGTGCGATCTGTGACGTTGAAAGGCACGTTTGATAGTTTGATAGTGATGTTAAAGAGTGCAGATTCCCCATCTTTGATAGTTGATAGTGACATTGATGGCCCAGATTCCCCCCAAGGTTTGACAATTTAGCTCTAAACTATCAAAGGCTGAACCTCGACCTTCGATGTCAAAGACCTATAAGCTATAAAAGACGACACGCGGCCTTCGGCAAGACCTGATTAAATAAAAAACACAAGCTTAATTTTGCTATTATAAATGTACGTTTCTCATTATTTTACTAAATAAAGCCAGTTATTTAAATATAAAAATGCCCATTTTTACGTGAACGTCCAAGCTAAATTTCTGCAAAGTTGCAGTTCCTCATTTGGGGGGCATCCCCTAAAATGGGATGCGGGTTTGAAAAAGTTTCCCCTCTTCTAGTTCAGATTCCGTTCTGCTTTATGTGTAATATAATGAAAGGGGATTTTTATGAATTTTCGTAAGTAGGTTAGGCACTTTTTTTTTCTTTTTCTTATTTTAATCTTCGCATTATAAATTATAACCTGGTTACGAAGATTAGAGCCATTTTTCTTATCCAAAGCTGGATTTTTGCTTCTTTGTTAATTATATACAGTCTTAAAAGCCGTGTTACGACAATGACGAAAGATAATTTACTTAAAAGCTTAAATTGTTTGTTTTTAATATATATTTTTATGTGTATTTTTGATTCAATTTGACTTTTAAGAGGGGTGGGGTTATAGCATCTTATTCGTTTCTTTGTTAAATGGCGATCCAGTTCCATTTACAAATGTTTTTTTTAATGTAAATGTAAAGCCATAAAAATTAAATGAATTATTTATTTTTCGCTTATTATAAATCTTAAGTTACATTTACAATAATGTTTTACTCTTTATGTTCGTACTGTACATACGAAGAGAAAGTGTGTATTTATTTGTGGATAAATAGTTTAAGATAGAAGAGCTTTAAGACAGTTAACAGGGATGGTCCTGTTGGTGGTTTATATAAAATAATACATATAAAAATTAATATCGTAGTAATATTAATAAATTCATGAATATTCTAAGATATTTTTTATCGTGTTATACATCTTTGCAGAACAAAGGAAACCGAAAATCCTGACAGGATTAAACAATTAAGTTTTCCTGGAGGATGAATTTTTTAAATAATCTGTTACGTAATCTTTTAATATTTGACAGAATAATATTATATACATTTAGGATATTTTAACATATTTTTATAGCTTTAAACATATTATTATATGTACGTATAATCCGTTTAAAATCATTTGCACATCATTTCTTTGTTAATAAAACTAGAGTCTTACTGCATTAGTATAACAGGGATGTAATATGAAATTGAAAAAAGTCAACTGATTTCTTAATATTTTTATAAAATAAACAACGAATTGCTGCGGTTATGTAAAAATTCCAGCAATGAATTGCGTAACGTTTTCGGTAAAAAAAAGTTAAAATTGTATGTCTCTCCATCTGTTACGAGATTTTATTTTAAAAACTTATTAGTTATTATAAAATGACAAAAAGGTTAATTGTAGGGTAGAGATGAGTTTTATAAAAAAAAATCGTAAATGCTAATAAGTAATAACGAATAAAATTATTGAGACCGACCCACAGCCGAGACATGACACGTGACTCCGTTTTTCTACCCACCAGCGTGACTTTTACCCACTAAAATTTAATAGCATGAATCCCTCTAGTACGCTAACCTCCTTGCAAAATGCCAAAAATTTTCGACAAAGGACACACGAGTTATTAAGCTTGAAAGTGGGTGAACAAAATCGTGTCTCCACATGTACATACACTAACATCCAGATGTATAGAAAACCACCGACTTTTTTGCATTTCTCGACGTTTTACGGTGACCTAAGTCCAAAACTGTAAAAATCTTGGAGAGGGTCATGTTTTTAAACATCGTCATACTTATTTTCTGTTGAAGTTTTTTCAATTATTTCTTATTTAGGATCTTACGAGCTACTAATGAGAGGCCCTACTGCTCCTTATCACTGGCTCCTAACGTACTTTAATTCCATAATGTATGCTTTATTATGGGTCTACATCAAGATTCCCGAGGTCAAGGTTCCTGTACAGTTTGTAGTACAGGGTCCTTCACACGTGTCTTCTCTGTATCACATTTTGTGCGTGAGACACGTATCCTCCACGTATCACTTTTAGTGTAGAGTATATACTATCCCTGTACAGTTTTTAGCAAGTCTTGAAAATACATCTCTTCAGCTTCTATAATCTTATGCTCTTTTTATATATAAAAACTTTTATCTTTGTTTCTTACATTTTAAAAGGGGATTAAAAGCTATACATTAGGAACATGTTTGATGAAAATAAACTAAACTTAACGGTTTTAATAACATAATTAAATTACTCCCTAAGAAACAATTTAATTAGTCCCAGATTAAATGAGGAAATTAATCTTTGTGTCCTGTTTAATAAGAATTACTAATAATTACGTCGTGACGAGAATCGTGCAAAACGCAGACATTTGTGATGCATGTGCACATAATATCAGCATGTGTTTGCCATGAGTGGAACGAAAGCATTCAGTTAAAAGACACTGAATCCTTTGTCTACGTATGGCGACTTTTGGATCATCATGCAGATCATCCTGCTTAAATCTTGTAGATCATCATCATCCTCACCTATTTGGCAAGCTTCTAACCACTTTCGTGTATTAGTTATTAGCTGTTTACTTCATATAAACATTAATCATTAAACGAAACATGGCAATGTTAACATGTCTGTGTAAGAAGAGTAATTAATTAATGGGTAAAACAAAAGTGCATATTAGTATGCCAGACAGCTTTCCAAGTAAGCATTTAATGATCTGAATGATAAGCGTAACTCATTATCCCTGTTTGATAATTATTAGTGTATAAACCTTGTTACGACGTATTTCTTACGGGATTGTTTTTTTGATGTTTTGCACAGATAACGAGGAATAGCTTCTAATTGGAAGAATGGCAATTTGATTAGACGTAGTTAGTAATTAATAACTTATAACACCATAAAATACAAAGACAGACTGAGGAAGGGGAGGGGGGGAATTTTTCTGTTGACTGCCTCCTATCTTACACCAAACTGGATTGTGGGAGGAAGAGGAGAAAGAACTTGCATATTTATATTTGTGTGACTCTTAAATATTATTTCCGTAAAGTTTCTCTTGTAAAACTTACAAGAGGAAAAATTTGTATTTAAATTACTTTCACAACTAAAACTCCTGTTTTAGTTGTGAAAGTAATTTAAATACAAATTGCAGGATGTACAAAATACAGGATGTTTTATTGTCTCCATATACAGGCTAAATAGTTTATGGTTTCCTTATTATGCAGTGAATTATAAATCATAGAATATGGTTGCTATTTACATGCACATATAAATAGAAGCTAACACGACTGATGTTATGTGAACACACATCAAACGCACACCAGGTGGCTCCTTTTTGTATGCAATCTTTTCACTCGCCGTGTATGTACGATATCCCCAAAGCGGCCACTATTCTCAAGCAATAAGATATTTCTTTTTAAGTCCTCATCTAATAATTGTTTAAGTACGTATATTGTTCTTAAAAATCCATTTTTTTTCACAAAATGAAACAAAAAAACAACTGACAGAGCTACAAACCTACTGAAAGGCAGATCGGCACTTCCTTCTTACTACAATAACAATAAATTCGAAGCAGAAAGCTCTACTGAATCAAAAGGTGTTATATTGTAAATTAAGGCCTTATGATAGGGTCTTTTGCGCCTGCTTAGATTCACTTCTGAAATATTTTAAAAAATACTTCAGTGTATAGTGACATATAATAGATGTGTATTAAACATAAGCTATACAAAATTACGAAATTTTTAGCTTGGTTACGTGTTAAATTCATATCAATTCGTCTTGTGAGTGAATTAATTAACCGCTAAGAAAGTCAGTTACGTGTTACACGACAATTTTTTAAAATTACTTTAAATCTAACACAGTTTAATGAGCCAGATCTGATAAATATATTTTCTAATATAACTTACAAATTATTGAAAATAAGCCTGTATTTTTGTAATCGGCACCAAACGGGATAAAGTCCGAATAATTAAGGTGTCAGCCTACTGTTTTAGGGAGCCGGAATCCAGTCTGGGCAAGAAACAACAAAGAATCCTTAGAATGGTCTCTTCCAAATGTATTGGACACATTCTCTCATCTCTCAGCCATTGTGAGCATAATCGAACACGCGATGAATTTAGAGAAAAAGGCCCTGTGAAGCCCTAACGGTAGAGAGTAAAAGAATCGACACATAAGTACAATAGCGGATGCAGAAATCTTTAAAGAGGCGCAGAAAGGAAACAATATGCCTAAATTGGCCCCCTGCATAAGGGTTCGTTTTAAATCAATAAAGTTCAGATTGTCTGTTAAATATATGTAGAACGCCTACGAGCAGACGAGTGGCAAAAACTATTGCACACTGATGATGAATTGGAGCCTGGCCAATTGGCTTCCACATTTTATTCACGTGTATAAAACCTAAATAGGGGCTAATTTTTTTGTAAAAAGTCCTTTCTCTTGACTCTTGCCAAGTACTCCAAACTTCGATAACTCCAGGGCCATATTGAGACTTTTCCTTGTCAAATCGTCAAACTGTTGCAATTCCCTACCCAAAAGTGCAATAAAATAGATAACTTTCTATATAATTTTATGGTATAGAGAGAGTAAGAAAAACTAACAAATATAATAATTCAAATGAGATGAATTATTTAAGTACTTTATGAAAGATCCAAACAGGGCAAACAAGAAAAACAAAATATTTTTAACGCGAGAAAAAACAACTCAATAACACTAATTGCCGCTTGTGTTTGCAATTACAATTCGTATCTTTGGTTAAACATTTATTTCATTTTTCCCGCTGTATTCACGTAAGTTTAAACAAATATGCTATGAAAATGGTACGCGAGTCTTGTGTTAACGATTTTTCACGTTGAAGACAAACTTGCTGCCATCTAGTGACGAATAGATTGCAAATTAATCTGTCGCTCACGCTCTAATTTATGTCGTTTACGCCACAAAATAAATTTGAATATTGTATTAAGTGTTTATAAAATGTGTATAAACACACAGTTTATATAGATATCACTACACAAAAAGAATAAGCAGAACAAAATGATAGTAAGTGTACAGTACTTGCATAACTGTATGCAATTATTTTATTTTCACTAATCAGCGATCGAGAATATATCATAAATATGTTAATATTCGGCATGATAATTGTATTTATGATGATATAAATATTCGTGAATATACTAATACATGCATTTAAATTAATTTTACTAGTGAGTATACCGTATGTTCAAGAATAATAATTCATTATAAGTTAGATATTGCGATAAATTCCAATGGCAATTGATGACACTTTAGTGACTTGTATTATAAATTTTTGTATTTTCATACAAAGGATTATGTTTCACGTTAGGTAAGTAGAAGTAAAACATCTCATTCAATAATAAAAACAGAGTTCCAAATAAGATTTGTCTTATATATTGCTCGTGTCTTTTTCTGTGTCAACGATTTTTATTCTTGTCAATATCTATACAGTATGCACAGTAACTTTAATTGTTCAGACAACAAAAGAGTCTTTCAATCAACCGTGTAATAGTGATCGGATGTTAGTGACGGTGAATTATGTAATAGAGAAATCCAAATATCGGATTAACCTTGGCAAGGTACCGCCAGGAACATGCTCTTGACAGCGCTGAGAAATGAAATAAAATCTCAAAATATTGAGTAATTAAAATATTTGTATAATTTCGCTTCTGGATATCGACGAGTTACGTAACAGAAAAGAATTGTTTCCTCGTTTTAAGTTTGTAAAATAAAATTTTATAAAGTGTTCTTCACTTTCGACGTCATTTGCACTAATGTAAAACTTGTCAATTTTCAGTGGCTGATCTGAGTTTCAAGAGACCAGAAGATATAGAATGAAGCGCGTTGCCCATCTGAAAAATCACATTAAATAAATAAATATATATATTATACATATATATGTAAAACCAATTATAGTACCTTGACTGGAAACTTTTTCGTTACATTGAAGTAGCCTTTTATTGATATACATAATGACACTTTTCCAAATCTCTTCGTGAAGGTTAGAATCTGTAAGAATAAGATACATTTCATTGTTATGTGTTATAATAAATGAAAGATATAATCTATAACTAACTTTTAGCTTCTGTTTCAGCGACAAATCGCATTCTGAAAACCTTCGGATATCTTGAAACGAGGTTTGCATCTGAAAAATATGAAATATTATTCAATATAAGAGAAGAAACTGATCGGTAACTTTGAAAAAAGAATGATTAAATACCGTAGACGTGAATGTTGAACACGCGTAACCCAGTATAAGACATACGATTGAAACTACAATGATAAATAAGAAAAGGGTAAATCTAATAACAGCGTTAAATTCGGTGAAGATAAATATATAATATATCAGACTGGTTTCTATAGAAGTGTGTAATAAAACATTGCAATTAACAAACTAAATTTTGTGTTGAAGTGATTGACGAAGTTGCAAAATTCAGCAAACAAAAAAAAAAAAAAAAAAAAAAAAGACGTGAATCAATCCTTCATCAATAAAGTTTAGCAAAACTCCAAATTCCAGGCTACAGAAGAGAATTATAAAATCATTTTCGTTAGTTGTTTCTAATGCTGGATATGTGACAAAGATATTGAACGTTGGCACTCCACAAGTGAAACAAAGCAAGATTATGCGCATGATGACACTATGCTTGTGAATAGACTTGTTTAAATCTTTAACTGGCAAATTTTCTAGTTTTATTAATACGATTATCGGATTCGCTTTATTGCGTTTCATAACAGAAAAAGTGAGCGACGTCGCCAAATATTAAATAGTAGAGCAAATTTTGAAGAACATGTTATAATCCACCATTGAATACCAAGCAAAGCAAGGTGTCTTTTCTGTTATTGATGGTATTGTCATAAGAAGTTGCGAGAAAAAGAACTGCCAATATACAAATTCCACAAAAGATAAAAGGTTTTTTGCATAATTTATGTTTCGAATGAAAATGTCGACAGTAGTAGCATGGAGCAAAAAATTTCTACCCGTAAGTTAATGCAGTGGACATGTGAGGCTGCGACAGACAACTAACACATATTTTGTGTCTACGAACACCAGCCATGAGTAAATTTCCAAAGTAGAAATATATCTACGGATTATCTGAAATTTATAAACGGACAATTAATTGTGTGTGACTAAAACTGGAATTGCTAGAAATTATTATTATTTTGTTTCATGATTCTTTCAGTTAATTATACAATCACTGTTAGTTGAGAACTACTCCATGCATCTATATTGTAGGTTACGTCCATTTTTGTAAATGTTTCAGGACTATAGCGTCAGTGTTCAATTAACCGAGACTGACTAATTGAATAAAGTCAACAATAGTAAAAATTTCTTAATTAGACTTCCAAAACTACTTTAATTAGTGTACTTAGTGAATTAACTTTTATAGATTTATCATTATATAGCGAAAAATTTAATAAATATAAAAGTGAATGTTAACCCATCTCGAGCTCTTTAAGCATTTATAATATAACTAAATACTAATTTATGTTTTCTGCTTCAAATACTTGTCTAACGAGTAAATATTCCTAATTTCCATTCTCATCGTATCTTCTCCTGTTAATATTTTTGGAATATTATTCCAACTCTATTTGTAAATGATTTTCTGCATTTTCTACTAAATTTTTAATAATATCATCTTGTTTTGATATTTATTTGATTGTTTAAATTTAATATCGCTTTCTTCATTGGAATTTAATTTTATAATATTCGAACTTTCGACGCAAACCGAAAATTATTTTATTTGAATTGAAACATGTTTTCCCTAAAAGGTGTTATATGACTAGGTCGATTCTATTGTTTAAAAAGTGTGATGTACATGGGCAAGACACTACGGAACTAATTACAGGTGGAGAGCATGTAATTTAAGTTAAATAGACGAAAAATATGATTAAAAATTGCAGCCGGCATTGTGAAAGATCAAAGTATTAATTTAACAACGTTAGTGTATCACATACTATTTTATGATATAAAAACAGTTTATCCAACCACAGATTATTTTTCCTACCGTCCTATGCTTTCGCTTTCATATATTGCCGGTCTTGAATGCCAAAAAATAACTGTAATTATAAAGAATTAATTGAAATGCCAGCCGTGGACGATTTTCCAAGATTTTCGGTTGTTTAATCTGCATGTGTGAGTTTGTTTGTTGTTTTCTTTTTAATGGTAGAACTTACTCCATGCTAATTCTATGCTAATGCCATCCGTATGGCATTAGCATGGGGTCAAAGATGCGTCAAAACTAGCTGAATTAGTAATGAAAGATATTAATTCATTGGTTCGCATAATATTCAATAACATGAGCATATAGCGCGTAATGGGTTGACTCGGCTAACAAATTATCAATTAGTAAGGAATTTAAAATTGGTAAAGACAAACTTTCCATTATATGATATACCAATTAATGCATTAAAATATTATTAAGATGGCAGATTCTTTAGAAATATTCATAAAATGTTTTGAATATTTCAGAATGTAAATATAACGACTTACCCTGATGTAAACGTACTTAAAAGCCACTTAAGATATGATTTTGTATTCTTATAACTAATTATGTTCGCAATGGTTTGTTAATGTATTCTTAACTTCATAAAAAAAAAAATGCATACCTAATAGCTAATTAATTTACTTTATTCACGATCGCATTAAAGTTTTATTTGTATTATTAATGGCGCTTTAAAAATTTTTAGAGATAATGAGTTTACGTAACCAGTGATAATAAGATCAGTTTCATTTTGTTCTGTAAAACATAGACGCGAATACAGACTGAGCATGAGTTCGAATTTACAAGAGATATGTTTGAGCTGTTTCATCAGCCCTTGTTGGACAACCGCTCTCATATTTGGGGTGGATGCATTTGAAACTTGTAACTGTAATGCACAGAGACAATTTAAACATAGCAAATTGAAGAATATCTATATTCGATTCGTCGAACTGTCTTTACGGGTATATACAATTCTTCTGATATGGCAAGTAATCCCAGTAATCAATGAATATGCGATATGCATTGGTTGGTATGACGTTTACGAAATAAATTCCATGTTATTTAAAATAGTAATTACTGTTTTATTTATCGTTTATTGTATTGTTTTCAAATTCATCAAATTCAACAAATTCAATTTGAAAAAGCCATTAAGAAAAAAATACTTCCGAGTAAAAATGATTAACGAAAATAACATGTTATTACAACATGTTACTCTGCTCGTTTCCTTGGTTATAATAGTAGCCATTGATTTGTATCAAATTGCGACCACTGTCTTTGTCTACCCTTACATAGAAAAAAAGAAGAAATTTCATGGGGAAGCGCTCTTCTGTAGTACATTCACCTCCTTAAATGCTGGTTTTCTTATTGGCGGAATTGGTTATGCCTTGTTGTTAGCGGCAGTGTTAGTGCTGATCTCGTATAAAGAATTTGAGCAGTTGTCGATAGAGCTGCTTTTATTAAAAGAAATCGATTATAATTTACGAGAAAAGCTAAACGAATTAATGATGCATCATGAAGAACTTTGGATTTTCGTTCAACAGTTTAATTCTAAATATAATTTATTATCTGGATTTGTTTACTTTGGAATCATTTGGTCGACAAGTTTTTTATATTATGCATTTTTGTTCTTAGAACTTCATTATTTCATTAAATTATTAATACTTTTATTGATGATCCTATTCACTTGTATTTGCATAATTGCTGGCTGTCTGCTGTGCTCTTTAGCATTTACGGTAATTACACTCTATGTGCACAATTAACATATGCTTTTAATCGTTTATAATTGCTTTTTCTCTTGTAGATGGAGAATACATTTCAAGATATCAGACAATTTGCAGGATGTGACATTGGAGAGAATCGGAAGCTAAAGGTATGTAATTTACACCACATTTAAACAAATATTTTTCTGATATTGACAATTATTTCAGATTTTGAACTTCATGAAAAGATTTGGAAAAGTCTCTCTCTGTCTCTCAATAGGCAGATTTTTGATTATTGATAAGAGAATTCCCCTGAAGGTTGTATTATTTTTTTAATTAATTGCAGTATTGCTATTGTTTACAAATTTTGTGTGTGTATTGAAAATAAATTGAGTTAAATTTAATTTTCAGATGGCAAAAACGTTACATTCAGTTTTCTCTGGTTTTAAAAAGCTGAAAAGCGTTTCGAATGAAGAAAAAAACTGTTTACAGTTTTATGAAATTAATTTCACAAAAACGAATTAGAAAACAAAAAAAAACCATTTGTAGAATTGTGTACTTTAAATGAAAATGGTTTTCTGCAGTTATTATGTTTATTAAATGTAATTTATGGATGAGTATAGATAAAGAATTATAGTTTGTAAATGCTTGAATCATTTTTTTTTTTTCGAAAATGTCGGTAAACAAATCGCTATTATTTTAAAATATTATTGAAAGTATGAAAACTGACATTATTATTTTAATGCATTGTTAGTTATTGTAATATGTTTTTAAGTATTTAATTTTAAACTACGCTTTCAAATTTATTTTTTCACTGAGGCAGTGGAAGTGGCAATGCAAACATTCGCCTTACTTTTGATATAGTGATTATTATTCATTTATTGATTTATCACAATTAATTACAGTTAAAAATGTTAAGTATATAAAGTAAGATTTCCTTCTTTACTACTGGCATAGAACTACGTAAAAGAAAATACGTAAAAATACAAATAACATCAGTAAAAACATAAAGAGATAACACGATAATAATAAGACAAAAATATTCACATTATGAATTATTAAAGATCCTTTACGAAGGTGTTTATAACGATGTTTATAAGACAATTTAAATCGACAGTGTTTTCGAATTAATCAGATATTAAACGATAATTCCTGAAATGTGTTTATACATGTAAAGATATGGAAATTGAATATAACAATAACTTAGGATATTACGAAAAAACACAAAAATATTGTGTAGTGTTTTGGCAGTATAACACAGTAACAACTCTTGCAGAAACAGATAGTTCAGATCTCTATAGTGTTATTTATCAAATGATTAAAAGCCGTGAAATCTGGTCGAGGATTCGCACATCACCAATAATCTGGCCACACAGAGTTATTAGAGAAACGGCATCCCTAAGAAAATCGTCTCTTTAGACACTTTTCTTTAGTAAAGTCTCCATATTATTCGTTGCCTCATCTTAAAATTCCGTAAATACATAATATAATAATAATACGATTGCAATTTGATAGACATTTAAGTTTTGTAAATATATATATATATTTATTTTGAACAGACACAATACCTTCTTGGTATTGTTTTGATAGAAATATTAAGGCGGCTAATGTCTTCTGTTTGAGAAGACACCAAGGGCAGGAGCAAAAGGAAACAGTTATAAGTACCTACTTGTTCATATACTTATGTATACTGAAGCAATATTTTGAACATTTATACATATCAATTTATATTAAATATAATATATTATTATATACGTACAGTTAAGATTTTTTATTTTGGATATTTCAATTTCATAAGAAAGTGTCCAAGATATAAAGTAAGTAGTTTTTTCTTCAAGCATAGAAACTAATCCAGATTCGTAGGCATAGTGTAACTATTCTTCTACACGTTACTTAAAGAACAGATATAATACGAAGTTTAAAAATGAAAAAACATTTCCATAAATTAAAAATACTTTTTATTATTGTAGTAATAGCCTTAAAAATTACAACATTTGCTTGGCCCCATCTTTGACCAAAAAATTTTTACAGAATATTTGTAGATTTCTTAATAAGAATGGCAATAACAATATAGATTGCCTAAAAAAGGCTGGTGTTGTATACAGATAGGAGTGTTATTGCCAGAATCCTTATATGTACATAGGTGAAACAGGGCGGATGTTAGAAGTTAGAGTAAAAAAACATGAAGCGGCCAATTAGATTGAAGTACAGTAATTCCCCGTGGTACGACCATACAAATAGCTATAATTGTAAAATTAACCGTAATAAAATAGAAACTTTAAATTTTGAAAAAGATATTTATAAAAGAAAATTTAAAAAACACTTAAAAATAAGAAAAAAATAGTAATTTAATAAATATCTCGGAAGGTATGCAAATTGATTACCGTTGGTATCAATTGATAAATGGCGCTAATACAAGTTAAAGATTGTGATTACGTCTCAACATGATAAAATTAATTGTAAAAAATTGGGTGTTGTAATTCTGGTGCAGTTTTTAATAATATTGTAAGTGTATCAAGCCTCTACATATGTATGTCAATTTTTTATTAATACTTTAACAGCTCTTTGAGCGTTTGTTATATACCTATGTAAACTATTTTAATTGTTTTTGGAAGTTATGGTTTGTTGGTTGTTTTAGTTATTTTGATTGTAACTTAATATGGTGGTTACAATTTGTGTTTTGGATACAGGTTACAGATGAGGAAGGTTTGCCCTCCCACCTCCTATTTTAAGCATAATTTTGTAATTTACGTAATGGTGAAAAGTAAGTGTTATTATTTTTGCTGTACTTTCTATGGTATATCATTGTCATGTTCTGATTTAGATTTCTTTGTTTTATTTGAGCTAGCACTGAGGAGGGGTTGGAGTACTTTATACCAACCCGAAATGCATATCTAGTTCAATTGTAAATAAAAACTAATTTTGCTAATTAGTAATTGCTGCGAGATACGTCTACCAAAGTGTTTGTTTGGATTACAAAGACGGATTAACAATAAAAATATTCTAGATATCGAAATATCTAACATATCGAGATTACCAATTATACAAAATTCATATAACCTATATATATAATCGAGACGAGTTGATAATAATAATAATAATCAGCGCAGAGCCCCAACGGTTAGGAGTTAAAAGTTGAAATTTGGTACACAATTAGGGTACGTCACGACAACGCACGCTAAGAAGGGATTTTTCGAAATTCCTCTCCACGGGGAAGATGGACGGGATTAAGTCTTAACACTTCAATTAACGATGGAAGTGTTACATAATAATGGAAATGTTAAGAGAAAGTGACGTGCAAGACGCAGATGCAGTTTTTTCGTTTTTGCGGGAAATCGAACATATTTTTAGACCCATCTAAAAATTCTCTAATTAGTCTGGAAACAAAGGGACCCAATTCTTGCATTCTGTGAAAACAAGTAAGGTAATATTCGTAATCTTCGGTATCGTTACTTTTGCCGAGCGACGCCGGGCCCACCCGCTAGTTAGATTATAAATTTATTTTTAATAGTTATTTAAAAAGTGTTTTAAAAATTGGCATACACAATATTACAAAAATAGGCTTAATATGGAGAATAAAAAAATAATAATTATAAATCCTTCCTTTACATAGCTAATATTCATGATCATTGTTCTAATTTTCTTAAAAAAGACAATATAGTTTTGGCCCCAACTTTGACCAATAAAATCTCATAAAATTCAGAAAGGAAAATTAGGAAAATTTAAAAACAACGTGGAAAAATTGGAAAAAACTGGAATAGTATATAAAATTAATTCTAACTGCCAAAATCCAATAGATTACATAGGAGAAACCGGTCGGACCTTAGAATTACGAGTTAAAGAACATGACCAGCTATACGTTTAAAATATAATAATTCTCCTTGATTCAACCATATTAATGTTATTTCTATCTATTTGGCAATTACCATTTTTAAAGTCCTACACTATGAGAAAAATATATACAAACGTAAATTCAAAGAACACATAGGGATACTAAAATACAATAATAATAATAGTAATAATTTAATAAATATTTCCAATGGTATGCAAATCGACCAACAATGCTATAATAGAACAGAAGGTGCAACAAGTCAATAATTTTATATTGTAAGAATTAAACATTGTCGCGAAAGGAGAAATTATATTGTTAGTTTTAAGAGATTTTATGAGCTGTCGAACTTTCAAAGGTAAAATAACTTATACTGCTGGGCTCCTACTTGAATATAGTTTTTAAGAAATGGAATAGTTTTAAAGAAAGAAAAAACTCGCATGTATGTTATTTTTGTAAATATTATATTTTATAAATTGTCTTGTCAAATAATATCACTAAGGATTATGGTTTATAATTACTAGTGTAGCATCGATGTAATGCACCCCTAGAAAATGTAAAAAATTGTCTCGTTAAAAAACATTGTAAATGGAACTCTGAAGTACCGTATGTGTGAAGAAATCGGTGGAAATATAGGGAGTATTGTGACATATGTTTTTCGTGGTTTTTTTTTAAACTCTTTCCGCCCTGTGGGCACTAAGAGGACCTCTTTTAGTAGGCTCATCATGGGTTCGGCCAGGCCCACAATGGGGCGACCGGGTGGGGGACAGGGCCCGACATATCCGAACGGACCACCCCCCGAAAAATTCCTGGGATTTCTCGACCCGTTCGGATTCGATCCCGGGTCCCCCAGAGTGGTAGGCTGCCACCTTGACCGCTCGGTTATCCGGCCTTGTTTTTCGTGGTTAGTAAATATTTTCTACTCGCGTTGTTTTATGTTAAAACAATTCAATACCCGAATTTTATTTTATAGCACTGAGGAAGGGCTAGAAAATTAAACTGTCCCGAAATGCATATGTAGAAAAACAATAAACAAGTTTTATAACTTGAAGGGCTGTGAAATAGTCTAATAAAAGGATTTTTTTTTCCGGATTGAAAAGACGTTAATTAATTCAACTAATAACACAGCCACCATTGGAAAATTCTACAGAATTATATGTCTTCTACAGTACATCCCGCTAAATCGGGCACTAAATAAGGAATCGGTTTCGAATGATAAAGTTCAGATTGTCTCTTAAAAACATGTAAAAGTCCTATCAATACGTGAGTAAATAAATCCAATCAACACGGATCGTGAGTTTGCGCCTGACGAAATAGCAAACCGCGTGGAGTTTTCTGCATTTTATTCACGTATAAGTTGCATAACTGTATGCGATTATTTTATTTTCACTAATCGACGATCAAAAACTTATCATAAATACGATTATTATGCTTAATATTTCATGAATTTATTATAATATATATTACACTAGCAGATAGGCCCGGCGTTGCTCGGGCACAAGTAACGATAGCGAAGTTAAGATTATTACGTTATAGTCACAGAAGAAAAAAGTAATTTCATCAACGAACTAAGTTTTTCTAAAGAAAGGTCGAATTTGAAAATCGAATATTCTAATATTGTTCGATTTTCATGACGTGTTCTGATTATATCGTTCGATTTTTATCGAATCTTCTAAAGAAGAAAAGTCGAGAAAAACTGAACTAATCTGTTTAAATTTGAAAACCGAATGTGTTCTAACATATTTCTCTCTTTTTTTTCTCTCCAGCGCACGTAAATCTTCCAAGTCGCTTTCTCTTGTTCTCCATTGTTACTTAACACTTCCATCGGTACTTAACACTTCCATCAACAATGGAAGTGTTAAGACTTAATCCTGTCCCTCTTCCCTGTCGGGAGGAATTTCAAAAAATCCCTTCTTAGTGTGCGTTCTCGTGACATACCCTGACTGCGTACTAAATTTCAACTTTCAACTCTTAACCGTTTGGGCTCTGCACTGATTATTATTAATATTATTATTATCAACTCGTCTCGATTATATATATAGATAGATGTAGCAGTGGCGTGCAGTCATTGGAAGCGGTGGAAGCGCCGCATGTACCTTCCAATGACCTTCTCTCTTATTTTCTAAAATATAAATTTTCATATTTTAACGTACTTTGAATTAATTATAATTAATATTTTATTATAACTGCATTATGTATCTTATTACAAATTTCTATACTACATGTGAAAAAAACGATAAGACTGCTATTGTATATTCGAATGTCAATGGCGGAATGGAAGCGCTTCCGAGACAGCTTTCAAGGCGAGAAGAACTGAATGGTGTAAAGCAGCCAGAAAGCATTGGCGCATGCGCTTTACAGAGCAACACCCTCAGTCGGTTTAGCTGGTGGAAACTTCACACGTGTAACGCTTCCAACGATTCTATCCCTTAGCCACTGGGAAGGGAGCTCTCTGACTAAGTGAATTGTTTAAGATTTACAAAGTAAAGAGTATTCAATGTTATTTTTATGTACGTTGTTTTGCAAAGTTATATTTAATTACAGTATAATTAAAAGAAAATTATAATTATATTGACAGATTTTCACACATAAAATCTTTAAAATTTTTATCACTTTTAGATGTTTTTCATCATATTAAAATTATTAACAATTTTTCCAAGCGTGTTTTAATTCTTTAAATTAACTAAATTTTATGAGAAATTTTTCGATTTATCTAAATTACGTAGTGAATCGCAATATTTATATTCGTGTCCGGACTATATTGACAAGTAACTCTTAAACATAAAACATATAATTAATGTCGATTCGAACAAAGACGTATTAAAAGAATTATATGATTTGATATCATTAATTTTTACGGTACCATCTACCGGTGGGTCTGTTGAGCCTAGTTTTTCGACCAGGAAGCAAATTCCTACATTGGCCAGGAACACTCACTCGGTCGGAGGAAAAATTGTCGTCGCTAGCGTTGCTTTCGATAGAAAAAGAGCTTTTAAATACGTTGATGGAGTCGACGACCAGCGACTTTTATGATGAAGTAATTAACGACTTGGCGGAAAAAATCGCCGAATAAAGTTAGCTTATAAAAAATTAAAAAAAGTTTTTCTATTATTGTTTGTATCGTATCAATTTGTATTATGTATGTATTGTTTGTATTTTACAACTACAATACGTAAATTGCCTATTTTTGTCATTTCCAGTATTTGTTTAAAACTTTTATGGAAATGTCGTGTACCGGACAGGTCTGACCCGTCACGAAAAACGCGAAAAAACGGTTAATTTAGAAAAAAATTTATTAGTTTAAAAAAATATAGGTAGAAGTCGTTTGTGGTCCCATTGTTTATATCAAACTGCGAGGCAGAAACTATAAATCGCGGAAGGAAGTCGTCCTATGATCGGTGGAAGATCGAATTCGTTTTCGATTTTGACTTTTCTCACGCTCCGGGTTAGAGTCTCGTTACGCTTAAAAACGAGGGACCAACCATTCGGTAAGCGTGATTGAGGGAGAACGACCAATGAAAATGGACGAAAGTAAGAACGGAGATTGATATAATCTCAGGCAATCGAGGACACCTGGCACTCGGTTAACGTTCCGAATAACCAAAACGCCGCGTGTCAACGGGCGCAAAAAAAAAAAACAATTTTTCGTCTATTGTCCCAACCCGTAACCCGTGCCACTTCGGACTTAGACTCCGACTCCAACGGACGAAGTTTCCCCGTGCCTTACAAACTTGTCAACGCCACTGTCCCGGGACCACTTCGATCGACCATCCAAGAACCACACCGACGCTCAGGACGTTTAAACGGCTGATTGTTCTAAAGCAAACTGTTTTGTACATAGTGTATGTTTACTTTATGTTAAAATAAACGGTTTTTGTCAGATACTTGTCGTCTTTGTCTCTACAGCCACCACCCATGTACGAATAAACTCTAGACCATTACTGACGCGCAATTAACTGATTGTTCCTGGAAGTCGACTGCTTACAGAAACGCAGCTTCCCTATCACCAAATGTCACGGCACACCACTCATATGTAAAGCTATATGAATAATCATCCTCTTCCCACTTCAGAGTCAATTGAAACTTTGAAACAACACATAAATGAAGATAGAAACGCTTATTTTAATTCTTATAGTTTATCGCACAATTACACATTACGTATCAAGTGCGTTTCGCTAAATTAACAACATTTTGGACTTCTCAGTAACAATACATTTCAATGAGCGTGCAGTGTATTTACAGTTTACAAATCTATCTCAACTTGCATTAATGCCATTATCTACATTTAATAATATTTAAACTAATTTATTACTGAAAAACGTCTTTTAATAAATTTTTTGTAGTATTCATTTCTTCAAACAAAATTTACTTATATCTGACCAGTATTGATGATACAATGTGTTTCACTACAATATATATGCCATAATGACGTCATAATACATTTACCGTTTTTCCACTAATGTATTTGTTACTTCTATATAATATTAACTTTGATTTTCACAAGAACAAATCATCTTATAAATTCCGCCACGTGTTTTAAAGTTCTTTATTTCTTTTTCTTTTTTCATGTAATATTCTTAATACTCTATTTGTTTAAGTAGTAACTACATTATAAGTATCTTATAATGAATTGTTATTCATTATAAGTTAGAAATTACGATAAATTTCGATAGCAATTGATCATATTTAGTCATCAATTATTCTGTTCTCGGATTTAGTCGTATGTTTGAAGTTATATAAGTAGAAGCAGAACGTCTCAATCAAAATGAATAGGGATAATTCTAAATAATATATTATCTTAAAGCTGGAGTAAGTGTATTTCTGTGTTACCAATTTTTATTTCTGCTAAATTCCAAGAAATAGTTTTAATTCTTCAGACAAAAGACAACAGAGGCTTTCAATCAATCGTTTAATAGGAATCGGTTGATGAGTGACGGTGAATTGTGTAATAGAGAAATCCAAACATTGGATTAACCTTGGCGAGGTACCGCCAGGAACATGTATTTAACTGTTCTCAGAAATGAAATGAAATCTCAAAATATTGAGTAATTAAAATATTTGTATAATTACGCCTCTGGTTATCGACGAGTTACGTAACAGAAAAAAATTGTTTCGTAGTATTAAGTTTGTAAAATAAAATTTTACAGAGTCTTCTTCACTTTCGACGTCATTTGTGCTGATGTAAAATTTGTCAATTTTCAGTAGCAGATCTGAGTTTCAAGAGACCAGAAAATATAGAATAAAGAGCGTTTCCCATCTGAAAAAAACAAATTAAATAAATACGTATATATATATATAAACAATTATTTTCAAAATTTCATTTGTTAAAAATATACCTTAACCGGAAACTTTTTCGTTACATTGAAGTAGCCTTTTATTGATATACATAATGACACTTTTCCAAATCTCTTCATGAAGTTTAGTATCTGTGAGAATAAGATACATTTCATTGTTATGTGTTATAATAAATAAAAGAGATAATCTATAACTGACTTTTAGCTTCTGTTCCAGCGACAAATCGCATTCAGAAAACCTTCGGATATCTTGAAACGAGGTTTGCATCTGAAAAATATTAAAAACTATTCAATAAAGTAAAAGAAAGTGATAGGTAACTTTGGAAGAAAAATGATAAAATACCGTAGACGTGAATGTTGAACACGCGTTACCCGTTATAAGACATACGATTGAAAGTACAATGATAAATAAGAAAAGAGTAAATCTGATAACAGTATTAAATTCGGAAAAGATAAATATATAATATGCGAGACTGGTTTCTACGAGAACTGTGAAATAAAATATCGCAGGTAATAAACTAAACTTTGTGTTGATTTGATTGAGGATGTTCCAAAGTTCGGCATGTTGCATCATTATCTGTTCTAATTTTAAACTTAAATTCGAATTGTTCTTATTCAGTAGAATTAAATCATGTGATACTGTTTGAAACGCTTTTTTCATAATCAAGTATAGAAATAAAAGAAGAAATAAGAAATGAATCAATCCTCCAATAATAAAGTTTACCGAAACTCCAAATTCCACGCTACAGAAGAGAATTATAAATTCATTTTCGTTGGTTGTTTCTAATGCTGGATATGTGACAAAGATATTGAAAATTGGCAGTGCGCAAGTGAAACAAAGCAAGATTATGCGCATGATAATACTAATTTTGTGAATAGACTTGTTTAAATCTTCAATTAGCAAGTTATCTGGTTTTATTAATATGATTATTGGATTTAATTTTTTGCGTTTTATAAGAGAAAATGTGAGCGCCATAGCTAAATATATTATGATGAAGCCGAACCTGACGAAAATGTTATAATCCACCATTGAATACCAACCAAAGCAAGGTGTGTTTTCTGCTACCGACGGTATTGTCATAAGAAGTAGCAAGAAAAAGAACTGCCAATTCACAAACTCCACAAAGCATAAGAACTTCTGCAATAATTTATGTTCGGACGGATAGTCACGACAGTAGCATGGAGGGAAAAAGTTCCATCCGTAAATTAATGCAGTGGACATGTGAGGCTGCAACAGACAACTAACACATATTTTGTATGTACGAATTTCAGCCATGAATAATTTTCGAATCCAGGAATTGATCAACAGTGTCTGAAATGGAAAAGTACAGTAAATTGAAAATGGATTGTCTGAAGTAAAACTGGAACTGCTGCAAGGTGTTATTATTTTGTTACTTCGTTTATTCGAGTTTTTTATACAATAGTGGTTAATTATTACATTTTGCATTCGTATCTATAGTAAAGTAGACGTTAGGTTTGAAGCACTGTAAATGCTATGAAACGCTCGCTGAACGTTCGTTTCTGTTATTTATGGAATGTAGTGGCAGCCCCAGTGTCTTAGTGGGTCGATAAGAATTCAGTCATTTGAGTAAAAGTCAACTACTTAAAATGCATTGCATCTCCACTATAGTACACCTAGAAAATTGAATTTTATAGATTTTCCATGATATACTAAAATATTATAAAAGCATCGTAATAAACATCATTATATAAGAGAAACTTTCTCATTTCAATTACATTAATTGAATATTATAAGGCAGTTTTGTAAACCAAACGTCTAGAAAATATTTTTAAAGAATTTTAATTTTATTTTGAAATACGAGCATAAAGCCTATGTTTACTTCTGTTTCGACATACAAACCTTAGACATCAATGCATTTGTTGAGCCTGGAAACAAGTTTTTTGACGTTCAAGTCATAGAAATCTCCGCCTGCTTTCGTAATCACATCTTGAATTTCGTTATGTCATCAAAGTACTTTCAAGAGACGTTTCTTCAATTTCGGAAATGTGACAATCGCTACCTGCGAGATATGAGCGGTGTGATAGAAGTTGTAAATTGAATGTCTGCAAATTTTAAGTTGACTTAAATAATAATAATAATTCTTTATTGTTTGAACCTCAGTTCGTAACAAAGGGGTTACATAAACCTTAAGTTAGTGCAGCAAAACAAGTTAAAACAACAGATTAATACAACACATTACGAAATGAAACACTTACGAGTGATACACAAAATTGAAGTCAGTGGAAATTATCAAATTAATGCAATAGCCTAATACAAGATAAAATATAATAAGATATACAATAATAATCATCATTTGAAAAACGCGATATATTGATTATATGTTTCCAGAATTTAAATCTTAACAAATACTTTTTTCTGCTTGCTTCAAATTTTATACATTAACAGTTAAAAGAATACGTGCTTCTAAATTTCATACACTGCCGTAGTACAATTACTACAAAATTTCTCAGGATTTATTGTTAGACTACTATTATATGTCAAAATGTAATTTGCAGTATCGAACGTTTTACATGATAGTTTATGTCAATAAATAAATAATCCCCACAATAAAAGTTGTTTTAACACTACGATATAATTGAAAATGTTTGTGTTTTTCAGCAAAGACTAATCTTCTTGTATATTGTAGTTTGTTCACAGCACACTCTTATAATTAACATTTGGTAGCTTTAATGAGGATCTTGAGACACCACAGGAAATAGAAACCGTGTCGATCTAGCAAATTTTTCAACGCCAACGACCAATTGTATGTAGAATTATTCATCGCGGTACACGATTTATACAATTTATTATACGCTAATTTAACATAAATTTAATCATCTAGTTTCAAAAATCTAATGCAAAATGAAACTATTGATTTTATTATTATTACTGATATTCTATAAACACCAAATTCCAAACGTAACATGTAAGCAGGAATTTTTTGGTATAACAAAAATTCTTCGAAGATATAAAGCACGGACAATTTCCAGTTTATCGTAATAAGTAATTGCCATACAGGAGCAGCATAAAATAATACAGACGAAATAACTTAACATAGATATAAGCAGAATTAATTTTATCTCCTGAAAGAATAGGCCATACTGAACGCAGTGCCATTTTAGCCTTACGTATATTATAATTTTTGGCTTGTAAGAATAATAGTCGAAGACGAAAATAATACTCCCAAGTATATATAATTCGAGACGATCTGTAAAGGTTGATTATTAAAAAACCATGTCTCTCTGGGCGATCGTCTGCCACCCTTCTTGAATATCATTACTTTTGTTTCAGAAACATTTATAGTTAGCCCATAGTCACAGCAAAATTTCTCCAGAATTTCAGTTTTACCTTGTGACATTTGTGGGGTATCAGCAAGAATTATTGTGTCGTCAGCATACATTAATACATGTAACTCAACTTGATCAGAGAGAGAAATCTCTGGTAAGTTAGATTAAGTCAGTCGAGCTATCAGACCATTAACGTACAAATTAAAAAGTAATGGGCTCAAGATTTCACACTACAGAGCTCCAATGTCAATACCAAATGAGTCGGTCGTTTCGGCTAATATCTTTACTCTTGCAGTAGCTTTGGTATATATATTAATTATAAAGCCAAGAAACTGTTTATTCACGCCAATTCTTTGTAATATAGACCATAAAACTTTATAATTAAAGGTATTAAAAACAGATCTAAAGTCTACGAAAACAGCATAAAGTTTTCCTTTCTTTTTCTACAATTTTAATTTTACCATTGCATTTAATATAAATATTTGATCCCGGCATGAATAGCCGGATCGTAAACCTGCTTGTTCCTGACACAAAATGTCTTATTTAATAATGCAGTCTTGTAGTCTTTTATTTAATAAGGAGGTAAATAGTTTACCGATTACTGGAACCAAATATATGGGTGAATAATTTTTAGTGTCATACACATCGCCTTTTTTATATATTGGAATAATTAAAGATTCCTTTACTAAAGGTACCAGATTTAAAGCGGTTAATAGCACCTTTTTATTCCTCCAGTGTAAAAGCTGTAAAACATTCAGTTTCTATTGGAAAAACTTTATACACATCCATCGATAATCGTTCACCGTTAATATATAAAGAATGTTCTTTGGAGAATTTAGTAGCATATAAATTAAACCATCTTTCCAAGGGAATTCTTGAATCATAAAGTGATGAACTTTTAAGTTAAAAGCATTAATTGTTTGCCAAAATGATTTAGGGTTATTGCACCTCATCAATCTGCCATTTAAGTTCCAAAAACCAGACTGCTTTTTTTTAGTTTAGACATAGTAATTTATATTTTTTATATTATATGTTTTTTAGACGTTACAGGTTTAACGTCATAAATTAAATCTAGAGAGATTGCCACCTTAGCTATACATTCCACCAAATCGTGGGATGTGATGTTTCTTCCATATTCATCGGATATAACTTCATCCAGTTTAACAGCAAATAAAGATTTAGATTCATCCTTTCATATTTCTCGTTTATCAGCATATTGTCTATTAGGAAGTCTTGATGTGATTAAAGAAATCATTGAAAGAAAAACAGGTGAGTGTCAGAACCTATCTATGATAAAACACAGATCATTTACAATATGACAGTATATTTCTTGATCAACATCATAGTTATTATCAGGAGGAATATAGAACACTATTAATTGAATATTGGTTAACTTTTCGGTATCTAGTTGTAAAATCAATACAAATCGTGTCTGATATATCAGTTTCACCGAAGATACTGTATTTAATCTAAGCCCGACAATTAAACTTTCACTGGGTCTTTCCAGTCCCTCATGGCTATGAGCCAGCTGATGATAAATTTTGTAGTCATCAGAGATCATCGATTCAACTACCGACGATGTATGCCATGTTTCCACAAGACAGAATACATCCATTTTGTATATCAGATTGCAAAAATTAGGGAAACAGACAAAAATGTCGTAAACCTGCAATATTGTAGAAGTTTCATATTGTCGTCTTTATCCAAATAGAGATCATTATATTGGTCATTCTTGTCGTTTATATTATTATGCTCTTTGTCTTTTTATGTTATACTTTTAAAAAAGACCGTTCTCCGTCTGTCTGGAGAATTTCATTTTTGAAGTTACAAGCAAATATTGTACTATCTGTAATTAGCCTGTTATATCGCAATTTGTCATTCTTAGCACCTTCGAGATCGTGGCGAAAAAGTTTTCCTTTTCTGAGACGGAAACTCTGACATTTTTCCAGAAGAAAGCAAAGGTGTATCAGATCGATGGGATCAAAAAATTCACGCCAAGAGCCACGACAATCAGACAGCGCCATTAGTTGACTTAAATTAATTTAAAACTGCCGTTATTGTATTAATATATACGTATGATTCGTTCGAATTCCAATTAAAAATAAACCAGCAAAACGAGTTGCTCAACTTTTTTATTATAAAATGACAAAAAAGTTAATTTTAGGGTACAGATGAGTATTATAAAAAAATCGTAAATTCTAACAACGAATAAAATCATTGAGACCGACCCACAGTCGAGATATGACACGTGACTCCGTTTTACTACCCACCAGCGTGACTTTTACCCACTAAAATTTAATAGCATGAATCCCTCTAGTACGCTAACTTCCTTGCAAAATGCCAAAAATTTTCGACAAAAGACACACGAGTTATTAAGCTTGAAAGACGGTGAACAAAATCGTGTCTCCACATATACACTAACATCCAGACGTATAGAAAACCCCCGACTTTTTTTGCATTTCTCGACGTTTTATGATGCCCTGAGTCTAAAACTGTAATAATCTTGGGAGGGTCATTTTTTGTTAGATCGTCATACTTATTCTCTGTTGAAATTTTTTGAAAAATTTCTTATTTAGAATCTTACGAGCTAGTAATGAGAGGCTGTACTGCTCCTTATCCCTGGCTCCTAACGTACTTTAATTCCATAAGTGCAGTTCCCCACAAAGTCTTCCTTTTATTGTCCTTCAAATTTCACCTGCATTGCGATTGTAGCACTAATCCCTTGTCAAATCGTTTAAAGTGTCGCTTTGCCTTACCTAACAATTGAATATGTGTAGATTAAAATCCATTAAATAGTTTTGTAGTATATATGTACTAAGAAAATAAAAAATCTGATAACTCAAATGACCCAAATTATTTAAATATTTAATGAAAATCCCAATTAAGGGCACACTGGAAATACAAAATATTTATTATCGCGAGAGAAACTCAACTCAATAGCACAAATTGTATAAAATTGCGCAATGTTTTTATTCACAATTCGTATATTTTGTTAAACATTTATTGTATAATACGCTTCTTCTCTAGTGTTGGATGAAATGTATAAGCTTCATGTAGGCTTTTGTTTTTCGCTAGATTTATTACACCATCATTCAGAAACAGGACCAGCCTTAGAAAATTACATTTTCTTTCCGAGAGAATGTATTTCTATAAAACGTGATTTTCTAAGGTTGGTCCTGTTTCTGAATGATGGTGTAATAAATCTAGCGAAAAACAAAAGCCTACATAGAGCTTATAAATTTGAACATTTGTTCTAACTTTCTTGCTGTAATCACGTAAATTTAAACAAATATGCTGTGAAAATGGTTCGTGAGTCGTATGTTAACGATTCTTCACGTTCAAGACAAATCTGCTGCCATCTAGTTACTAACAGATTGCAAATTAATCTGTCGCTCACGTTCTAGATTCTGCCGTTCACGCCCGAAATAGCCTATATCGCGAATAAAATTGAATATTGTATGTATAAACAAACAGTTGACATAGAAATCACTACACAAACAGAACAATTACAACAGAACGATAGTAAATGTGCTTGCATAAATGTATGCAATTATTTTACTTTTAATAATCAGAGATCGAGAATTGATGATCAATATATAAATATTAGGCATGATAATTGTATTTATTATTATACAGAAATGAATGTGAATTAGTACCCCATACCCCACGCTACAAAAGAGGATCATAAAATCATTTTCGCTAGTTGTTTCTAATGCTGGATATGTGACAAAGATATTGAAAGTTGGCAGTGCGCAAGCGAAACGGAGCAGGTTATGATCATAATGACATTAATTTCGTGAATAGACTTGTGTAAAATTGTAATTCTTGAATGTAGCAATAAATGCATTTAAATTAACTTTACTAGTGAATGTATTTTCAAGAACAATAATTCATTATAAGTGAAAAATGGAGACGCTGCATGTGTGGAGCCATCTTTTTTTTCGCTGACCGGACCGCAGACGGGACAGAAGAACGGCTGGACTTCGAGGAATTCATCGAGGAGTGCTTATGACCTCGTGGTGTCCACAGATGAGTACTCTGTAATTTAGTGTCGTCGTACCTATTGTATATATATTTTTATATATATATATATATATATATATATATTTTTTTTTCGCGTGGATCAATTTCGTCCGAACTTTTCGGGTATACACTTGTAATAATACTTAATTCATCTAATTCATGTCGCGATTTGGGGCAATTGTAATCGTATAACTGTAGACTTGTGTATCAACGATCCTAAGTTCATTTCATATAGAACTTCATAAAGAATATATAGATATCGTAATTTGTCGTGAGTTTAAGTTTGTGAGATCCTTAACACACTTGTCATTTTATACGTCTGGGACATTTCGTTGATCCTCGATACTACACTAGATTTGCCTAGGCCAAACTAGTTTGGCGTAAGCGTATCAGGCCAAACTAGTTTAGAATTATTATTCAAGTATATTAATGATTAAAATAAAATTAAAAGGCAATCAGTTAGATGAACAATAATTATTTAAACATAGTGTGCTTAATAATTATGGTAATTTATTAGAATAGGTTAGGTTAGGTTAGAACGCACGCCTTTACTGTTACCTGTCTTCTGATTGCTGGACTCAGAGACGAGCCGCCACTTTCGATACCTAGGGTAACATCAACCCCATTTTTTATAATTAAGTAGACTACGTTTGAATAAATATTGTTCATCTAACTGATTGCCTTTTAATTTTATTTTAACCATTAATATACTTGAATAATAATTCTAAACTGGTTTGGCCTGACACGCTTACAACAAACTAGTTTGGCGTAAAATCGGGTTTTGCCGGTAACACCACACACACACACACACACACACACACACACATATATATATATATATACACAATTATTTACAAAATTTCATTTGTTAAAAAATTACCTTAGCTGGAAACTTTTTGTTACATTAAAGTAGTAAAGGTACATTATGTATATCGATAAAAGGATTATTGATATACATAACGACACTCTTTTAAATCTCTTCATGAAGTTTAAAATCTGATAGTAGGCCCATAGTATACATTTTATTATTATGTGTTATAATAAATAAAAGAGATAATCTATAACTCACATTTAGTTTCTGTTCTAGTGACAAATCGCATTCGGAAAACCTTCGAATATCTTGAAACGAGGTTTGCATCTGAAAAATATTAAAAATTATTCAATACAGCAAAAATAAATGATGAATAACTGAAAATTATGACAAAATACCGCAGACGTAAATGTTGAACACGCGTAACTTATTATAAGACATGCGATTGAAAGTACGATGATAAATAAGAAAAGAGTAAATCTAATAATAGTTTTAAATTCGGCGAAGATAAATATATAATATAACAGACTGGTTTCTATTAAAAGTGTGTAATAAAATACTGCAATTAACAAATTGAATTTTGTGTTAAATTGATTGACGAAGTTGCAAAGTTCGTCATGTTGCATCATTATCTGTTCTAATTTTAAACTTAAATTCGAATTGTTCTTATTCAGTAGAATTAAATCATGTGATACTCTTTGAAACGCTTTTTTCATAATCAAGTATAGAAATAAAAGAAAAAATAAGAAATGAATCAATCCTCCAATAATAAAGTTTACCGAAACTCCAAATTCCACGCTACAGAAGAGAATTATAAATTCATTTTCGTGGGTTGTTTCTAATGCTGGATATGTGACAAAGATATTGAAAATTGGCAGTGCGCAAGTGAAACAAAGCAAGATTATGCGCATGATAATACTAATTTTGTGAATAGACTTGTTTAAATCTTCAATTGGCAAATAATCTAGTTTCAGTAATACGATTATCGGATTCGCTTTATTGTGTTTTATAACAGAAAAAGTGAGAGACAACGCAAAATATAAAATAGTAGCCCAGATCCTGAAAAATATGTTATAATTCACTACTAAATTCCAGCCAAAGCAAGGTGTCTTTTCTGCTACTGATGGTATTGTCATAAGAAGTTGTAAGAAAAAGAACTGCCAATATACAAATTCTACGAAAGATGAAAAGAACTTTTGCAATAATTTATGTTTCGAATGAAAATGTCGACAGCAGTAGCATGGAACGAAAAAATTCCATCCGTAGATTATTGCAGTGGACATGTGAGGCGGCAACAGACAATTAAGACACATTGTATCTACGAACATCAGCCATGCGTAAATTTCTAAACTGAAAACAGATCTACGGTTTATCTGAAATGGATAAAGAGATAATTGTATGCGACTAAAACTGGAATTGCTAGAAATTATTATTATTTTGTTTCGTTGATTCTTTCAGTTAATTATACAATCACTGTTAATTAAGAACTACTCCATGTAACTGCATGTAGGTTACGTTCACTTTTGTAAATGTTTTAAGAATATACCGTCAGTGTTCAATTAACCAAGATGCTCTATTTGAGTAAAAGTCAACGATGTAAAAATTTTTTAATTAGACTTTTAAAACTACTTTAATTTGTGTACTTAGTTAATTATCTTTTATAGATTTATCATTATATAAGAATGAATGTTTCAATTTAGCGTTGTGAGCGTTATAAGGGTGAATGTTTCAATTTCAATTCAGCGCATCAATACAAACTGTGTAAGATTGCTGCTTGTATTTGCATTGACAATTCGTGTCTTGTATTAATCATCTATTTTTCTCTATATTCACATAAGCTTTAGTAAATATGGTTTGCAAATGTTTAGTGAGTCGTGTGATAACGTGTTTTCACGTTCAAGACTAATTTTCTGCCTTCTTTTCACGAGAATATTGCAAATTAATCTGTCGGACAAGCGCTAATTCATGCTGTTTATGAACCGTAAGATTCTACATCAAGAATAAATTCGACTAATACTATATAAAGAGTTATTTAAAACTTTCATAAAAATTTACAATCAAAAAAATAAGTAAAACAAAAATTTGTAAAATTCTATCCCATTTTTTATTTTCAGTAATCAAGGAAAGAGAATTTATTATAATTACGTGAAATATCAGCATAATAATTGTATTTACAATAATATATATAGTTTTGTATACAGAAATAAATGAAAACGAATTAATTTTGCTACTGAATGTATTTACAAGAATACTTCATTATATGTTACCGATAGAAGTTAGAGTACATTGCTTGAACATAAGGCAATTCATGATAAAATCAATTTGTTGTTACGACGAATTCAATAGCAGTTGTTCAGACTTAAGTAAACTGCATTATTAAGTATTGTATCTTCATACCAGAAATTATCTTTTACGTTCGGTAAGTAAAAGCAAAATGTTTCTTTCAATAATGAAAATAGAAAACTTTAAGAAAAATACCTCTTACAAATTGCCGGGTGTCATTTTTTTTTGTTGCTAATTTCATAATGACCGAGTAACACTGGATATATACAGTAGTTCAGTCGCGTCAGGATCTCGCTATTAACATCTCTCAGGAATAAAATGAAAACGTCAACATTTATGTAGTGAAAGAATGTGTTGTATAATTTTGCTTCTAACCATCGATAACTTACGTAACAGGAAAGAATTGTTCTCTCGTTTTAAACTTGTCAAATCAAATTTTAAAATGTCTATTTTACTTTCAACGTCATTTGCACGAATAAAAAATTTCTCTATTTGTAGTAGACGATCTGAGCTTGAGAAGACCAGAAAATATAGAATGGAGCGCGTTGGCCATCTAAAAGAATCGTGTTAAAAATGTAAAATGCGTATTGATTACAGAATTTTAAATATAAAAGATAAAAAAGATACCTTGACTGGAAACTTTTTTGTAACATTGAAGTATCCTTTTATTGACACACATAATGATACTTTTCCAAATTTCTTCATGAAGTTTAAAATCTGTAAGAAAATATATTTTAATATATCATTTAATGAATTGAGGTATTTTCAAAACTGACTTTTAGTTTCTGTTCGAGCGACAAATCGCATTCAGAAAATCTTCGAATGTCTTGAAACGAGGTCTGCATCTGAAAATTCCAAAAATAATTAAATATGATAAAAGTAATTTAGTGATAGCTTTGAAAGAAAATGATATCATACAGCAGATGTAAGTGTTGAACATGCGAAACCCAGTATGAGGCATACGATTGAAATTATAATGACAAATAGGAGAAAAATAAATCTGACAATTAAGTTCTATTCAGTAAAAATAAAAATATAATACAGAAGACTTGTTTCTACTAGAAGTGTGAAATACAATATGAGACATAGTAAATTAAAATTAGTATTGATGTGATTGAGGAAGTTCCAAAGTTCGGCATGTTGCATGATTATCTTTTCTAATTTTGAACTTAAATTAGCATTTTTCCTGTTAAGTAGAATTAAATCATTTGATACTCTTTGAAATCCTTTTTTCATAATCAAATAGAAAAACAAAACAATAAATAAAATATGAATCAATCCAGCAGTAATAAAGTTTAGTGACATTCCCAGTTGTATACTACAAAAGAGATTGAGAAAATCATTTTGGTTAGTTGTGTCTAATGATGGACATATAATATTAATATAACCTGGTATAGACAAAGTGCTACATAAAAGTATTATGAGCATGATAATGCCAATGTTATGAAAAGACTTGCTTAATTCTTTAATTGGCAAATTATCTGGTTCTATTAATATGATTATCGGATTCGCTTTATTGCGTTTAACAACAGAAAACGTTAGCGACGTAGCCGAATATATTAGAAAAACGCAGATCCTGACAAAAATATTATAATCGACTATTGAATACCAATTAAAGCAAGGTGTGTTTTCAGCCACAATAGGCATTGTCATTAAGAATATTATGAAAGAATGTACCCAATATACAAATTACACAAAACATAAAAAGTACTTTTGCAATAATTTATGTTTCGAATGCAAATGTCGACAGTAGTAGCATGGAACGAAAAACTTCCACCCGTAGATTATTGCAGTGGACATGTGAGGCTGCAACAGACAATTAAGACACATTGTATCTACGAACATCAGCCATGCGTAAATTTCTAAACTGAAAACAGATCTACGGTTTATCTGAAATGGATAAAGAGATAATTGTATGCGACTAAAACTGGAATTGCTAGAAATTATTATTATTTTGTTTCGTTGATTCTTTCAGTTAATTATACAATCACTGTTAATTAAGAACTACTCCATGTAACTGCATGTAGGTTACGTTCACTTTTGTAAATGTTTTAAGAATATACCGTCAGTGTTCAATTAACCAAGATGCTCTATTTGAGTAAAAGTCAACGATGTAAAAATTTTTTAATTAGACTTTTAAAACTACTTTAATTTGTGTACTTAGTTAATTATCTTTTATAGATTTATCATTATATAAGAATGAATGTTTCAATTTAGCGTTGTGAGCGTTATAAGGGTGAATGTTTCAATTTCAATTCAGCGCATCAATACAAACTGTGTAAGATTGCTGCTTGTATTTGCATTGACAATTCGTGTCTTGTATTAATCATCTATTTTTCTCTATATTCACATAAGCTTTAGTAAATATGGTTTGCAAATGTTTAGTGAGTCGTGTGATAACGTGTTTTCACGTTCAAGACTAATTTTCTGCCTTCTTTTCACGAGAATATTGCAAATTAATCTGTCGGACAAGCGCTAATTCATGCTGTTTATGAACCGTAAGATTCTACATCAAGAATAAATTCGACTAATACTATATAAAGAGTTATTTAAAACTTTCATAAAAATTTACAATCAAAAAAATAAGTAAAACAAAAATTTGTAAAATTCTATCCCATTTTTTATTTTCAGTAATCAAGGAAAGAGAATTTATTATAATTACGTGAAATATCAGCATAATAATTGTATTTACAATAATATATATAGTTTTGTATACAGAAATAAATGAAAACGAATTAATTTTGCTACTGAATGTATTTACAAGAATACTTCATTATATGTTACCGATAGAAGTTAGAGTACATTGCTTGAACATAAGGCAATTCATGATAAAATCAATTTGTTGTTACGACGAATTCAATAGCAGTTGTTCAGACTTAAGTAAACTGCATTATTAAGTATTGTATCTTCATACCAGAAATTATCTTTTACGTTCGGTAAGTAAAAGCAAAATGTTTCTTTCAATAATGAAAATAGAAAACTTTAAGAAAAATACCTCTTACAAATTGCCGGGTGTCATTTTTTTTTGTTGCTAATTTCATAATGACCGAGTAACACTGGATATATACAGTAGTTCAGTCGCGTCAGGATCTCGCTATTAACATCTCTCAGGAATAAAATGAAAACGTCAACATTTATGTAGTGAAAGAATGTGTTGTATAATTTTGCTTCTAACCATCGATAACTTACGTAACAGGAAAGAATTGTTCTCTCGTTTTAAACTTGTCAAATCAAATTTTAAAATGTCTATTTTACTTTCAACGTCATTTGCACGAATAAAAAATTTCTCTATTTGTAGTAGACGATCTGAGCTTGAGAAGACCAGAAAATATAGAATGGAGCGCGTTGGCCATCTGAAAGAATCGTGTTAAAAATGTAAAATGCGTATTGATTACAGAATATTAAATATAAAAGATAAAAAAGATACCTTGACTGGAAACTTTTTTGTAACATTGAAGTATCCTTTTATTGACACACATAATGATACTTTTCCAAATTTCTTCATGAAGTTTAAAATCTGTAAGAAAATATATTTTAATATATCATTTAATGAATTGAGGTATTTTCAAAACTGACTTTTAGTTTCTGTTCGAGCGACAAATCGCATTCAGAAAATCTTCGAATGTCTTGAAACGAGGTCTGCATCTGAAAATTCCAAAAATAATTAAATATAATAAAAGTAATTTAGTGATAGCTTTGAAAGAAAATGATATCATACAGCAGATGTAAGTGTTGAACATGCGAAACCCAGTATGAGGCATACGATTGAAATTATAATGACAAATAGGAGAAAAATAAATCTGACAATTAAGTTCTATTCAGTAAAAATAAAAATATAATACAGAAGACTTGTTTCTACTAGAAGTGTGAAATACAATATTAGACATAGTAAATTAAAATTAGTATTGATGTGATTGAGGAAGTTCCAAAGTTCGGCATGTTGCATGATTATCTTTTCTAATTCTGAACTTAAATTAGCATTTTTCCTGTTAAGTAGAATTAAATCATTTGATACTCTTTGAAATCCTTTTTTCATAATCAAATAGAAAAACAAAACAATAAATAAAATATGAATCAATCCAGCAGTAATAAAATTTACTGACATTCCCAGTTGTATACTACAAAAGAGATTGAGAAAATCATTTTGGTTAGTTGTGTCTAATGATGGACATATAATATTAATATAACCTGGTATAGACAAAGTGCTACATAAAAGTATTATGAGCATGATAATGCCAATGTTATGAAAAGACTTGCTTAATTCTTTAATTGGCAAATTATCTGGTTCTATTAATATGATTATCGGATTCGCTTTATTGCGTTTAACAACAGAAAACGTTAGCGACGTAGCCGAATATATTAGAAAAACGCATATCCTGACAAAAATATTATAATCGACTATTGAATACCAATTAAAGCAAGGTGTGTTTTCAGCCACAATAGGCATTGTCATTAAGAATATTATGAAAGAATGTACCCAATATACAAATTACACAAAACATAAAAAGTACTTTTGCAATAATTTATGTTTCGAGTGAAACTGTCGACAGTAGTAGCATGGAACGAAAAACTTTCACCCGTAGATTATTGCAGTGGACATGCGAGGCTGCAACAGACAATTAAGACATATTGTATCTACGAACATCAGCCATGCGTAAATTTCTAAACTGGAAACAGATCTACGGTTTATCTGAAATAAATAAAGAGATAATTGTATGCGACTAAAACTGGAATTGCTAGAAATTATTATTATTTTGTTTCGATCATTCTTTCAGTTAATTATGCAATCATTGTTAAAAACTACTCCATGCATCTACATGCAAGTACTGTCCACGTTTGTTAATGTTTCAGGAATGTAGCGTTCGTGTTCAATTAACCGAGATGGACTAATTGAGTAAAAGCAAACAATGTAAAAATTTCATAGACTTCTAGAATCACTCTAATTTGTGTACTTAGTTAATTAACTTCTATAGATTTATCATTATATAGCGGAAAATGTAATAAATATCATTATATAAGAGTGAATGTTTACCCATTTCGGGCACTTTAAGCATTTATAATATAACTAATAACTAATTTGTGTTTTCTGTTTTTAATATTTGTGTAACGAGTAAATATTCCTATTTTCCATTCTCCTCGTATCTTCTCCTGTTTAATAATTTTGGAATAGTATTTCTAACTCTATTTGTAAATGTTTTCCTGCATTTTCTACTAAATTTTTAATAATATCATTTCGTTTTGATATTTGTTCAAACTTAATATCGCTTTCTTTGTTGGAATTTAATTTTATAATATTCGAACTTTCGACGCAAACCGAAAATCATGTTATTTGAATTGAAACATGTTTTTGCTGAAACGTGTTATATGACTAGCACGACTCTATTGCTAAGAAGTACAGGGGCAAGACACTTCGGTACTAATTTGAGGAAGAGGGCATATAATTTAAGTCAGGGGTGTCAAACTCAAACTGCTTAAGTGCCAATTTTTTGTCAGGAGAATGACAGTGGGCCAGACGTTTTGAACTTTTGTAGCCAAAAATTTTCTAAAAAGTAGCACAAAAGTAGCCAACTCAAAAATTTCTGTTTAATAATTCGAGATTTCACAATATAATAAAATACGAACACCATTTATACTTTTCCAGCAATAACTTTAATCACAGAACAAACATTTTCGGCTAATTTACGGGCCTGAAGCAGGTCTGTAAAATGATCTGGAAATAAGGATGGCAAGACTCAAAATACAAACATAAACTGTAATTTACTAATATATCGAAAACACGCATTTTATGTGCAAAAAAGTGAGAATTGTGCAATAAATGATCTTGTCAAGACGGACTTTATATTGAAATTCAAACGAAGAAATAGAAGAACATTTCATCAAAATATTTAATTTTCATATCCAAAGTTGTAATTTGTAAAGGTCTTTGACTTGAGAAAGTAATCAGATGAAATAGGAAAACATAATGTTAACAAGAAATTAAACACAAAAATAAATCAAATAAAATAAATATCTCTAAGTAATATGAAGAAATAAGAATAAAAAGAAAAAACAATCATAATTGAGTTTAACAATTTTGTTTATTAAGTATTATTTGTTTAAGTACGAAATATCATATTTTCTTTGGTTCAAAATAAGAAAAAAAATAAACAAATAGGATTATTGAATTGATGTCGCGGGACACACAACTCCCATTATCTTCCCAACCATTCCAAAATTTAGTTGCATCAATTCTCTAATACACAAATTACCCTGCAAAATTTCAGCAATTTTCGACAAAAAGCACGAGTTATTAAACTTCAAGAGGGTGAGAAAATCGTTCCCTCCGCACACATTCATACATACAGAAATCATGCTGAAATTCTTTTGCCTTTCTCGATGTTACTACGTGTTGTAAGTCCAAACATGTGAAAATCTGGTCGTCATGCCTGGCCGGAAGGTAATACTTTTCCTCTGTTATAACATCCGGGAAAGTAAAATAAATTAATATAATCAGTGTTTAAGGCTAAAATACATTGTAATTAAGGACTTATCAAAAATTTGTCATAAATACGATTATTATGCTTAATATTTGATGAATTTATTATAATATATGTATATGTATATGAATAATCATCTTCTTCCCACTTCAGAATCGATTAAAACTTTGAAACAACACATAAATGAAGATAGAAACGCTTATTTTAATTCTTACAGTTTATTATACAATTATACATTACCTATCAAGTGCGTTTCGCTAAACTAACGACATTTCCGACTCCTCAGTAACAATACAATTCAATGCGCGTGCAGTGTATTTACAGTTTACAAATCTATCTCAACTTGCATTAATGCCATTATCTACATTTAATAATGCTTAAACTAATATATTACTGAAAAACGTCTTTTAATAAATTTTTTGTAGTATTCATTTCTTCAAACAAAATTTACCTATATTTGACCAGTATTGATGATACAATGTGTTTCACTACAATATATATGCCATGGTGACGTCATAATACGTTTACCGTTTTTTCCACTAATATATTTGTTACTTCTATATAATATTAACTTTGATTTTCACAAGAACAAATCATCTTATAAATTCCGCCACGTGTTTTAAACTTCTTTACTTTTCTTTTTTCATGTAATATTCTTAATACTCTATTTGTTTAAGTAGTAACTACATTATAAGTATCTTATAATGAATTGTTATTCATTATAAGTTAGAAATTACGTTAAATTTCGATAGCAATTGATCATATTGAGTCATCAATTATTCTGTTCTCGAATTTAGTCGTATGGTTGAAGTTATATAACAAGAAGCAGAACGTCTCAATCAAAAATGAATAGGGATAATTCTAAATAACATATTATCTTAAAGCTTGCGTGTGTGTTTTTCTGTATTACCAATTTTTATTTCTGCTAAATTCCAAGAAATAGTTTTAATTCTTCAGACAAAAGACAACAGAGGCTTTCAATCAATCGTTTAATAGGAATCGGTTGATGAGTGACGGTGACTTGTGTAATAGATGCAAATATCGGATTAACCTAAACAAGGTAGCGCCAGGAAGATGTATTTAACTGTTCGGAAATGAAATAAAATCTCAAAATATTGAGTAATTAAAATATTTGTATAATTTTGATTCTGGTTATCGGCGAGTTACGTAACAGAAAAAAATTGCTTCGTAGTATTGAGTTTGTAGAATAAAAGTTTACAAAGTCTTCTTCACTTTCGACGTCATTTCTGCTAATGTAAAACTTGTCAATTTTCAGTAGCAGATCTGAGTTTCAAGAGACCAGAAAATATAGAATGAAGAGCGTTGCCCATCTGAAAAAATCACATTAAGTGTATATATATATATATATATAAGACAATTATTTACAAAATTTCATTTGTTAAAAATATACCTTAACTGGAAACTTTTTCGTGACATTGAAGTAGCCTTTTATTGATATACATAATGACACTTTTCCAAATCTCTTCATGAAGTTTAGTATCTGTGAGAATAAGATACATTTCATTGTTATGTGTTATAATAAATGAGAGAGAAAATCTATAACTCACTTTTAGCTTCTGTTCCAGCGACAAATCGCATTCAGAAAACCTTCGGATATCTTGAAACGAGGTTTGCATCTGAAAAATATTAAAAATTATTCAATAAAGTAAAAGAAAGTGATAGGTAACTGTGGAAGAAAAATGCTAAAATACCGTAGACGTAAATGTTGAACACGCGTAACCCGTTATAAGACATACGATTGAAAGTACAATGATAAATAAGAAAAGAGTAAATCTGATAACAGTATTAAATTCGGAAAAGATAAATATATAATATGCGAGACTGGTTTCTACGAGAACTGTGAAATAAAATATCGCAGGTAATAAACTAAACTTTGTGTTGACTTGATTGAGAAAGTTCCAAAGTTCGGCATGTTGCATCATTATCTGTTCTAATTTTAAACTTAAATTCGAATTGTTCTTATTCAGTAGAATTAAATCATGTGATACTGTTTGAAACGCTTTTTTCATAATCAAGTATAGAAATAAAAGAAGAAATAAGAAATGAATCAATCCTCCAATAATAAAGTTTACCGAAACTCCAAATTCCACGCTACAGAAGAGAATCATAAAATCATTTTCGTTGGTTGTTTCTAATGCTGGATATATGACAAAGATATTGAAAATTGGCAGTGCGCAAGTGATACAAAGCAGGTTTATGAGCATGATGACATTAATTTTGTAAATCGACTTGTTTAAATCTTCAATTGGCAAATAATCTAGTTTCAGTAATACGATTATCGGATTCGCTTTATTGTGTTTTATAACAGAAAAAGTGAGAGACAACGCAAAATATAAAATAGTAGCCCAGATCCTGAAAAATATGTTATAATTCACTACTAAATTCCAGCCAAAGCAAGGTGTCTTTTCTGCTACTGATGGTATTGTCATAAGAAGTTGTAAGAAAAAGAACTGCCAATATACAAATTCTACGAAAGATGAAAAGAACTTTTGCAATAATTTATGTTTCGAATGAAAATGTCGACAGCAGTAGCATGGAACGAAAAAATTCCATCCGTAGATTATTGCAGTGGACATGTGAGGCTGCAACAGACAATTAAGACATATTGTATCTACGAACATCAGCCATGGGTAAATTTCTAAACTAGAAATAAGATCTACGGATTATCTGAAATGGATAAAGAGATAATTAATGTATGTGACTAAAACTGGAATTGCTAGAAATTATTATTATTTTGTTTCGTTGATTCTTTCAGTTAATTATACAATCACTGTTAATTAAGAACTACTCCATGCAACTGCATGTAGGTTACGTTCACTTTTGTAAATGTTTTAGGAATATACCGTCAGTGTTCAATTAACCGAGACGGACTAATTGAGTAAAAGCAAACAATGTAAAAATTTCTTAATTCGTCTTTCAGAACCACTTTAATTTGTGTACTTAGTTAATTAACTTATATAGATTTATTATTATATATCGAAAAATGTAATAAATATCATTATGTATAAGTGCATGTTTACCCATTTCGGGCACTTTAAGCATTTATAATATAACTAATAACTAATTTATGTTTTCCGCTTTAAATACTTGTCTAACGAGTAAATATTCCTAGTTTCCATTTTCCTCATATCTTCTCCTGTTTAATAATTTTGGAATGGTATTCCTAACTCTATTTGAAAATGTTTTCCTGCATTTTGTACGAAACTTTTAATAATAATATCTCGTTTTCATATTTGTTTAAACTTAATAACGCTTTCTTCATTGGAATTTAATTTTATAATATTCGAACTTTCGACGCAAACCGAAAATTATTTTATTTAAATTGAAACATGTTTTTCCTGAAAGGTGTTATATGACTAGGTCGATTCTATTGTTTAAAAAGTGTGATGTACATGGGCAAGACACTGCGGAACTAGTTACAGGTGGAGAGCATGTAATTTAAGTTAAATAGACAAAATATATGGTTAAAAATTGCAGCCGGCATTGTGAAAGATCAAAGTATTAATTCAACAACGATTGTGTATCATATACTATTTTATGATATAAAATCAGTTTTTCCAATCACAGATTATTTTTCCTATCGTTCTATGCTTTCGCTTGCATATATTGCCGAACTTGAATGCCAAAAAATAACTGTAATCATAAAGAATTAATTCAAATGCCAGCCGTGGACGATTTTCCAAGATTTTTGGTTGTTTAATCTGCATGTGTGAGTATGTTTGTTGTTTTCTTTTTAATGGTAAAACTGACCCCATGCTAATTCCATGCTAATGCCATCCGTATGGCAAAGATGGGTCAAAACAAGCTGAATTAGTAATAAAAGATATTGACAATAGAATACAAAATATTTTCGGTGTGAAAACTGTAATGAGATATGTAGATGATTACCTATTCAGTTTTAATAACCAAATAACTAATGACAATTATTTTAAATACAATAAATAATATAAACCAAAATTTAAAATTTGACATAGAATTAGAAAAACATAATAAAATTAATTTTCTGGACATAATCATAACAAAAGAAAAAAAATTTACATTTAAAACATATAAAAAATTGTCAAATGTAAATAAAACAACCAATTATTACTCATGTATCCCTGATTCTATAAAAAAGTACACATATATGATAGGATTAAAAAAGATACATATAAGAACTACCAGTAAAAATGAGCGCACAACCGAATTAAACGAATCTATAAATATAATCGAGACGAGTTGATAATAATAATAATCAACGCAGAGCCCAAACGGTTAGGAGTTGGAAGTTGAAATTTGGTACACAGATAGGGTACGTCACGTGAATGCACGCTAAGAAAAAATTTTTCGAAATTTTCCTCCACGGGGGAGAGGGACAGGATTAAGGCTTAACACTTCCATCAACAATGGAAATGTTAAGTAACAATGGAAGTGTCGAGAATGGCAGCGTTAAAAATGAAAGAGTCAACAATGGAAGTGTTACGTAACAATGAAAATGTTAAGAGCACAAACGGTTAGGAGTTGAAAGTTGAAATTTGGTACATAGTTAGGGTACGTCACGAGAACAACACTAAGAAGGGATTTTTTGAAATTCCTCCCCACGAGAGAGAGAGACAATATTAAGGCTTAACACTTCCATTGTTAATGGAAGTGTTAAGTAACAATGTAAGTGTCGACAATGGAAGTGTCAACAAAGGAAGTGTTACGTAACAATAAAATTGTTAAGAGAAAGCGATGTGCAAGACGCAGGTGCAGTTTTTTCGTTTTTGTGGGAAATCGAACATATTTTTAGACCCATCTAAAAATTTTCTGATTAGTCTGGAAACAGGAGGACCCAATTCTTGCATTCTGTGAAAACGGATAAGGTAATATTCGTAATCTTCGGTATCGTTAGTTTTGCCCGAACGACGCCGGGCCCATCCTCTAGTTAGATTATAAATTTATTCCTAATAGTTATCCAAAAAGTGTTTTAAAAAATTGGCATACGTAATATTACAAAAATAGGCTTAATATGGATTATAAAAAAGATAATAATTATAAATCCTTCCTTTACATAGCTAATATTTATGATCATTGTTCTAATTTTCTTAAAAAAGACAATATAGTTTTGGCCCTAACTTTGACCAATGAAATCTTATAAAATTCAGAAAGAAAAATTAAAAAAATATAAAAACAACGTCGAAAATTTGAGAAAAACTGGAATAGTATATAAAATAATTGTAAATGCCAAAATCCAAGAGATTACATAGGAGAAACAATAATAATAATAGTAATAATTTAATAAATATTTTTAATGGTATGCAAATCAACCAACAATGTTATAACATAACGGAAAGTGCAACAAGTCAATAATTTTATATTGTAAGAATTAAACATTGTCGCGAAAGGAGAAATTATATTGTTAGTTTTAAGAGATTTTATGAGCCGTGGAACTTTTCAAAGGTAAAATAACTTATACTGCTGGGCTCCTACTTGAATATATTTTTTAAGAAATGGAATATTTTTAAGGAAAGAAAAAACTCGCATGTATGTTATTTTTGTAATTATTATATTTTATAAATTGTCTTGTCAAATAATATCACTAAGTATTACGGTTTATAATTACTAGTGTAACATCGATGTAATGCACCCCTAGAAAATGTAAAAAATTGTCTCGTTAAAAAACATTGTAAATGGAACTGTGAAGTACCGTATGTGTGAAGAAATCGGTGGAAATATAGGGAGTATTGTGACATATGTTTTTCGTGGTTTATTTTTAAACTCTTTCCGCCCTGTGGGCACTAAGAGGACCTCTTTTAGTAGGCCCATCATAGGTTCGGCCAGGCCCACAATGGGGCGACCGGGTGGGGACAGGGCCCGACGTATCCGAACGGACCACCCCCCGAAAAATTCCTGGGGATTTCTCGACCCGTTCGGATTCGAGCCCGGGTCCCCCAGAGCGGTAGGCTGCCACCTTGACCGCTCGGTTATCCGGCCTTGTTTTTCGTGGTTAGTAAATATTTTCTACTCGCGTTGTTTTATGTTAAAACAATTCAATACCCGAATTTTATTTTATAGCACTGAGGAAGGGCTAGAAAATTAAACTGTCCCGAAATGCATATGTAGAAAAACAATAAACAAGTTTTATAACTTGAAGGGCTGTGAAATAGTCTAATAAAAGGATTTTTTTTTCCGGATTGAAAAGACGTTAACCAATTCAACTAATAACACAGCCACCATTGGAAAATTCTACAGAATTATCTGTCTTCTACAGTACATCCCGCTAAATCAGGCACTAAATAAGGAATCGGTTTCGAATGATAAAGTTCAGATTGTCTCTTAAAAACATGTAAAAGTCCTATCAATACGTGAGTAAATAAATCCAATCAACACGGATCGTGAGTTTGCGCCTGACGAAATAGCAAACCGCGTGGAGTTTTTTGCATTTTATTCACGTATAAGTTGCATAACTGTATGCGATTATTTTATTTTCACTAATCGGCGATCAAAACCTTATCATAAATACGATTATTATGCTTAATATTTCATGAATTTATTATAATATATGTATATGTAGCAGCGGCGTGCCGTCATTGGAAGTGGTGAAAGCGCCGCATCCACCTTCCAATGACCTTCCGTCGTATTTTCTAAAATATAAATTTTCATATTTTAACATACTTTGAATTAATTAAAATTAATATTTTATTATAACTGCATTATGTATTTTATTAAAAAATTTTATAATACAGTAGAGCATCGATTATCCGACTTAATTGGGGACTGCGGTTGGTCGGATAACTGAAAATTCAGATAACCGGAAAGAATGAAAAAATACATTAGAATAGTGTATTAGGCCTGGTTTAAATACTAGCCTCCCTTTCATAGTCGAGCCAGTGCTGCCAGCTAAAACGTGCAAAAATTTAACAAAAATAGTATTAAAGTAGCCAAGACATAACCAAACATTGTAGTGTTACATCACTAGCGGACATTTGAATTTGCCAACTAGAACGCGGTCGATTAACCGATAAGTCGGTTAATCGGGAGTCGGATAAACGATGCTTTTCTGTATATGTGAAAAAAACAATAAGATTGCTATTGTATATTCGAATGTCAGTAGCGGAATGAAAGCGCTTCCGAGACAGCTCTCAAGTCAAGAATAACTGAATGGTGTAAAGTAGCCAGAGAGCATTGGCGCATGCGCTTTACAGAGCACCAACCTCAGCCGGTCTAGCTGGTGGAAACTACACACGTGTAACAGCGCCGGATTAAGCCTCTAGCGGGCCCTAGAGAAAATTTAAATTGGGGCCCCATTTAAATAAGTTGCTTCTAAACGAACTTATATAATGTGACATTAGCGCAGCTAGCATCGGTGACACCCGGTGCGGATATCGTAGTGTCACCCCAAGTCACACCGTAGTGTCACCCTTTTTAACTCTTTTATAAAACACTATTGAATTGTAATATCTTCGCACTCAGACTTGAACGCTATATCGAATATGCGATGTCGCGACGTATAGGTGTAGATTTAGAAAATAAATCATAACCATCCATACATCGGTACTACCACGAGACGCGGACCTGGGAATATATCTAGATGGCGCGAGATCCCGTGGCGTTACTTCTGACCCACGGGAGGCTGTTGACCTTTTTTTTTTTTACTTTTAGGCAATGGCTAGTCGAGAGGAGCTTAGTAACAAAAGAATAGTTAAGTACAGCATTTTCTGTCCTATCGAATTTCTTAAATTTAACTCATTTTCAAACAGAGAAATCTTCTGCACTGAAGCCGGGCCCCTCCGACTTACGGGCACTAGACATTTGCCTACTTTGCCTATTCGATAATCCGGCCCTGACGTGTAACGCTTCCAACGATTCTATCCCTTAGCCACTGGAAAGAGAGCTATCTGACTAAGTGAATTGTTTAAGGTTTAAAAAGTAAAGAGTATTCAATGTTATTTTTATCTATGTTTTTTGCAAAGTTATATTTAATTACAGTATAATTAAAAGAAAATTATAATTATATCGACAGATTTTCACACATAAAATCTTTAGAATTTTTATCACTTTTAGATGTTTTTCATCATATTAAAATTATTAACAATTTTTCCAAGCGTGTTTTAATTCTTTAAATTAAGTAAATTTTATGGGAAATTTTTTGATTTATGTAAATTACGTAGTGAATCGCAATATTTATATTCGTGTCTGGACTATATTGACAAGTAACTCTTAAACATAAAACATATAATTAATGTCGATTCAAACAAAGACGTAGGCCTACTAAAAGAATTATATGATTTAATATCGTTAATTTTTACGGTACCATCTACCAGTGGGTCTATTAAGCGCAGTATTTCGACAACGGAGCGAACTCATTCACTGGCCAGGAACACTCGGTCGGAGGAAACATTGTCGTCGCTAGCGTTGCTTTCGATAGAAAAAGAGCTTTTAAATACGTCGACTCCATCGACGTATTTAAAAGCTCTTTTTCTATCGAACCAGCTACTTTTATGATGAAGTAATTAACGACTTGGCGGAAAAAATCGCCGGATACAGTTAGTTTATAAAAAATTAAAAAACAAGTTTTTCTATTATTGTTTGTATCGTGTCAATTTGTATTATGTATGTACTATTTGTATTTTAGAACTACAATACAATTGTTTAATTTTGTCAATGCCAGTATTTGTTTAAAACTTTTATGGAAGTGTCATGTACCGGACAGGTCTGACCTGTCACGAAAAACGCGAAAAAACGGTTAATTTAGAAAAAAATTTATTAGTTTAAAAAAACATAGGTAAAAGTCGTTTGTACTCCCATTGTTTATATCAAACTGCGAGACAGAAACTATAAATTGCAGAAGGAAGTCGTCCTATGATCGGTCAAAGATCGAATTCGTCTTCGATTTTGACTTTTCTCACGCTCCGGGTTAGAGTCTCGTTACGCTTAGTAACGAGGGACCAACCATTCGGGAAGTGTGACGAGGAAGACGACCAATGAAAATGGACGAAAGTAAAAACGGAGATTGATATAATCACCGGCAATCGAAAACACCTGGCACTCGGTTAACGTTCCGAATAACCAAAACGCCGCGTGTCAACACGCAAAAAAAAAAGAAGAAGAAGAAGAAAAAAAAACAATTTTTCGTCTATTGTGCCAACCTGTAACCCGTGCCACCCGTTCGGATTTAGACCGTGTTCCCGACTCCAACGGACGAAGTCTCCCCATGCGTTACAGACTTGTCAAAGCAACTCTCCCGGGCAACCTTCGATCTACCATCGAAGAACCACACCGACGCTCAGGACGTTTGAACGGCTGACTGTTCTAAAACAAACTATTTTGTACATAGTGTATGTTTATTTTATGTTAAAATAAACGGTTTTTGTCAGATACTTGTCGTTTTTGTCCCTACAGCCACCACCCTCGTACGAATGGACCCTAGACCATTAATAACGCGCGATTAACTGATTGCCCCTGGAAGTCGCCTGCTTACAGAAACACAGCTTCTCTATCATCAAATGTCACGGCACGCCACTCATATGTTGACCTATATGAATAATCATCCTCTTCTCACTTCAGAATCAATTGAAATTTTGAAACAACACTTAAATGAAGATAGAAACGCTTATTTTAATTCTTACAGTTTATCTTACAATTACACATTACCTATCAAGTGCGTTTCGCTAAATTAACGACATTTCCGACTTTTCAGTAACAATACAATTCAATGCGCGTGCAGTGTATTTACAGTTTACAAATCTATCTCAACTTGCATTAATGCCATTATCTAAATTTAATAATGTTTAAACTAATTTATTACTGAAAAAGTCTTTTAATAAATTTTTTGTAGTATTCATTTTTTCAAACAAAATTTACTTATATCTGACCAGTATTGATGATACAATGTGTTTCACTACAATATATATGCCATGGTGACGTCATAATACCTTTACCGTTTTTTCCACTAATGTATTTGTTACTTCTATATAATATTAACTTTGATTTTCACAAGAACAGATCATCTTATAAATTCCGCCACGTGTTTTAAGCTTCTTTACTTTTTTCATGTAATATTCTTAATACTCTAATTGTTTTAGAAGTAACTACATTATAAGTATCTTATAATAAATAACAATTCATTATAAGATACTTATAATGAATTGTCATTGTAATTTCTAACTTATAATAAATTGTTATTCATTATAAGTTAGAAAATACGTTAAATTTCGATAGCAATTGATCATATTCAGTCATCAATTATTTTGTTCTCGAATTTAGTCGTATGTTTGAAGTTATATAACTAGAAGCAGAACGTCTCAATCAAAAATAAATAGAGATAATTCTAAATAATATATTATCTTAAAGCTTGCGTGTGTGTTTTTCTGTATTACCAATTTTTATTTCTGCTAAATTCCAAAAAGTAGTTTTAATTCTTCAGACAACAAGAGAGTTTCAATTCAGTTAACCTTGGCGAAGTACCGCCAGGAACATGTATTTAACTGTTCTCAGAAATAAAATAAAATTTCAAAATATTGAGTAATTAGAATATTTGTATAATTTTGTTTCTGGTTATCGGCGAGTTACGTAAAAAAAAAATTGTTTTTTCGTTTTATGTTTATAAATTTAAATTTTACAAAGTTTTCTTCACTTTCGACGTCATTTGTGCTAATGTAAAACTTGTCAATTTTCAGTAGCAGATCTGAGTTTCAAGAGACCAGAAAATATAGAATGAAGAGCGTTGCCCATCTGAAAAAATCACATTAAGTGTATATATATATAGACAATTATTCACAAAATTTCATTTGTTAAAAATATACCTTAACTGGAAACTTTTTCGTTACATTGAAGTAGCCTCTTATTGACACACATAATGACACTTTTCCAAATCTCTTCATGAAGTTTAGAATCTGTAAGAATAAGATACATTTCATTGTTATGTGTTATAATAAATGAGAGAGATAATCTATAACACATATTTTAGTTTCTGTTCAAGCGACAAATCGCTTTCAGAAAACCTTCGGATATGTTGAAACGAGGTTTGCATCTGAAAAATATTAAAAATTATTCAATAAAGTAAAAGAAAGTGATAGGTAACTTTGGAAGAAAAATGATAAAATACCGTAGACGTAAATGTTGAACACGCGTAACCCGTTATAAGAGATATATTTGAAAGTACAATGATAAATAGGAAAAAAGAGAATCTGATAACAGTATTAAATTCGGAAAAGATAAATATATAATATGCGAGACTGGTTTCTACGAGAACTGTGAAATAAAATATTGCAGGTAATAAACTAAACTTTGTGTTGACTTGATTGAGAAAGTTCCAAAGTTCGGCATGTTGCATCATTATCTGTTCTAATTTTAAACTTAAATTCGAATTGTTCTTATTTAGTAAAATTAAATCATATGATACTCTTTGAAACGTTTTCTTCATAATCAAGTATAGAAATAAAAGAAAAAATAAGAAATAAATCAATCCTCCAATAATAAAGTTTACCGAAACCCCATATTCCACGCTACAGAAGAGAATCATAAAATCATTTTCGTTGGTTGTTTCTAATGCTGGATATATGACAAAGTTATTGAAAATTGACAGTGCGCAAGTGATACAAAGCAGGTTTATGAGCATGAACACATTAATTTTGTAATTCGATTCGTTTAAATCTTCAATTGGCTAATAATCTAGTTTCAGTAATACGATTATCGGATTCGCTTTATCGCGTTCTATAACAGTAAAAGTGAGAGACATCGCAAAACATAAAATAGTAGCGCAGATCCTGAAGAATATGTTATAATTCACTACTAAATACCAGCCAAAGCAAGGTATGTTTTCTACTACTGACGGTATTGTCATAAGAAGTTGTAAGAAAAAGTATTGCCAATATAGAAATTCCACAAAGGATAAAAAGAACTTATGTAATAATTTATGTTCGGACGGATAGTCACAACTGTAGCATGGAGCGAAGAAGTTCCATCCGTAAATTAATGCAGTGGACATGTGAGGCTGCAACAGACAACTATCACATATTTTGTATGTACGAATTTCAGCCATGAATAATTTTCGAATCCAGGAATTGATCAACAGTGGCTGAAATGGAAAAGTACAGTAAATTGAAAATGGATTGTCTGAAGTAAAACTGGAACTGCTGTAAAGTGTTATTACTTTGGTACTTCGTCTATTTCAGTTTTTTATACAATAGTGGTTAATTATTACATTTTGCATTCGTATCTATAGTAAAGTAGACGTTAAGTTTGAAGCACTGTGAAAGCTATGAAACACTCGCTGAACGTTCGTTTCTGTTAGTTTCAGAAATATAGTGTCTGCCCCAGTGTCTTTGTGGGTCGATTAGAATGCAGTCATTTGAGGAAAAGTATACTACATAAAATGCGCTTTTGCCACTTTAGTGCACCTGGAAAATTGAATTCTATTGATTTTCCATGATATACTGAAATATTTTAAAAGCATCGTAATAAATATCATTATGTAAAGAAGCTTTGCTCATTTCTATTACATTAATTGAATATTATAAGGCAGTTTTGTAAAGCAAACGTCTAGAAAATATTTTTAAAGTATTTTAATTTTATTTTGAGGTTTACGAGCATAAAGCATATGTTTACTTATGTTTTGACATACACACCTTGGACGTCAATGCATTTGTTGAGCCTGGAAACAAGCTTCTTGACGTTCAAGTCATAGAAATCTCCGCCTGCTTTCGTAATCACATTTTGTAGTTCGTGGATGTCATCAAAGTACTTTCAAGAGACGTTTCTTTAATTTCGGAATGTGACAATCGCTTCGTGCGAGATATGAGCGTGTGATAGAAGTTGCAAAAGTTGTAAATTGAATGTCTGCAAATTTTACGTTGACTTAAATAATAATAATAATAATAATAACTCTCCCGTGGTCACCACATGGTCGTGGTGGGAGAGCCTAGTAATTTTACTGATCCACAGGGCAATGCAGGCTGGATAACAAGCTCCTGGTTGGGACACCCATGCCAGTAAGGTCTATGGGGAGAAATGAAGCTAAGAGCGACGAAACCCACATTCTGTGGAGATATTTATTATGGTAGTAACCAGATCTAAGTATGATACCGGCTTGACGTCGCCCGTGTTAACAAGGTCTGCGTTCGTAGGTTAGGCAGAAGCTCACGTTCGAAAAATATGCCACAATCTTTTTTGGCTACCGGTGGCGAAAGCAGCGCCGGCCCACGCATGGCTACTGCAATGCCCTCAACAGATTTGAGGAACCAATCTAGATTTTGTGGTCTGTGGCAATGCATCCACAGACTATAAAGGCTGGAAAAACATGCCGACGGATGAAACGGACAATAGAAATGAACGAGTTTATCATCCGTACTTACTACACCATTACAAAACTCAATAAACATGACAGCATACAAACAACAACAACACCTAAGATTCACACAAGAATATCCTCACTTGACTGTTACAGAACAAAGGGTTGTTGATCAAAAAAGAACAATCATACACAACAACCTTATCCCACAAACAACACTTGAACTTATCAAACAACAAGTTACTGATCAAATACATCAACAGACAGAAACATCTAACATTAATGAAGAGAGTGGCGTAGCGTAGTGGGGGCGGCAGGGGCGGCTCGCCCCGGGCGGCACTTTTAGGGGGCGGCAGAATTTCACAATAAATACACAATACACAATACACCTGTACAATATACAATAATGATTATTGTTCTTTGCCGAAAAGTTCTTTAGAATTATTGTATATTTTAATCTTTTGAATAGAAATACCTAAATAAGGGGGCGGCTGACACCCACGCTATGCCAGTGAATCACGCAACCTGTCAGGATAATTTAGCAGCAAGCACTGATTACAGCACACACACACAACAACTACCACTATTGATACTATAGATACTTCCTCAACCCCCACTGATAATATAGACATAGATTTAGTTAATACGCTTTCACTTATATTTCACGAAACACTCACTAAATGTACGGGCACAGATCCCACACAAAGACCACTAATACGAATACCAAAAATCAATATGTCAAAGGAAGTAGGAAAAACACTAAATTATGTAAACACTCACTTACTACCACACTACATTCATTCAATTTCTACAATCTCAGACGTTCATATATTAGTAGTTTATGCCGGGGCAGTCACACTAGTAACACACCATGGACTGAACATAAATCGCAGACAGATACACACAAAACACAGTTATATCACAAGCCTGCCTGGCAGAGAAGAATAGAAACACAGATTAATGACATTAGATAGAAAATAGGCAGGCTGACACAATACACTAATAACAACATAACACCCAAATTAAAGAAACAACTCAAAAACATTTTCAAGAAAGTCAAAACACGCACAAAACACGAAAATCACAACACACGCATTACAGAATACATTGATACACTAAAACAAAAACTTGCTGCCAAAGCACGTAGACTCAAACGATACAAAACATGTACACTACGAAAACAACAAAATAAATTATTTACAAACAATGAAAAACTCTTCTACAGACAAATCAGTACCAAAACAAACAGTGATACACAGCACAGTGGCACACCAACAGAAGAAGAACTCGCAACTTACTGGTTTTCTCTTTGGTCCAGTGCTGCCACACACAATGCTGATGCAGGCTGGATCGAGGAGGAGAACAGAAACTTGCACAACATACCAACTATGCCCTGTGCTGAAATAAACATACACGGTGTCCAATACACTGTTAACAGAACACACAGAACACACAACTGAAAGACACCTGGTATAGACAACAGTCATAATTTCTGGTACAAAAAGTTTACATCACTGCATCAGGAACTAGCTAAACACCTAACACACATCATCATCAATCCACAAGAGATGCCAGCATTCCATTGTCAACTCTTCTAAAGTGTGGCATTCTGTACTAAACAATTCGATATGTGCAGAATAAAATACCTTAAATAATTTTATGGTATACAAATACTAAGAAAATAAAAATCTGATAATTCAAATAAGCTAAATGATTAAAATGTTTTATAAAAGACTTAACACAGGGCACAAAAAATACCAAATATAATTATCGTGAATAAAGTCAACTCAATAGCACAAATTGCATAAGATTCCCGCTTGTGCTTGCATCCACAATTCGTATCTGTTGTTAAACATTTATTTCGACTTTCTCGCTATATTCACGTAAGTTTGAACAAATGCGCTAAGAAAATAATTCGTGATTCGTGTGATAACGATACTTTATGTTGAAGACAAATTTGCTGCAATATAGTGAAAACCAGTTTAAAAATGCGTATATTAGAGCATGAGAGACAAATCTGTCGCCCGCGCTCTGATTTTCGCAGTTTAAGCGGCTTAACTTTGAAAAATACTCTACTAAGTGAATATAAATACACAATTTTTATTTAAACCCGTACAGAAAAGAATAATTAGAATAATACGCGCAAATAGTAGCAATATTAAGTTGCATTACAGTATGCGACTATTTTATTTTCACTAATCACGGATAGAGAATTTAGCATAACTTCTATTATTATGTCTAATATTTAAAAAAGGTATTTATCACAATATATATACATACTGTGTATATTGTTAAATGTAGTAATAATTGCCTTCAAATTGATTTTTCTAGTTGTATTTGTAAAAATAATACTGCAATTTAATTTAAAAATATATAAAATACGAAAAAAACGTCTCATTTTCATTCGACTTCAGAAACGATAAGAACATTCAAACGGAACTTAAATCGAGAGTTTTAATTTTTACAGTTCATCATACAAGTGTAAAGTTCATATCAAACGTGTTTCGTGAAAGTGACAATGAGTCGAACTCTTCAGTGATAATACAATTCAATGTGCATGCAATTTATTTATAGTTTACAAATTTATTTCAACAGGCATCAACATTAATGTTATTATATGAATTTATTATTGTTTATATTATACTTATTTATTATTGAGAAATGTTCTTTAATTTTTCTTTTAATAGTATTCATTTCGTTAAACAAAATGTTCACCTCATCAGTATTAATGGTACAATTTATTTCACTAAAATATAAATACTGTAATGACGTAATAATACCGAATACCTAATCTAATAGCTGGGCGATGCTTTACTCTTTTTTCTAGTAATGTTTTGTTACTCCAACATAATTTTTACTTTGATTTTCACAAGTACAACATATCTTCTAAACTCATCACGCTGTTTTCAGATTATTAACTTGTGTGTTTTTTTTTGATGTCTTAATACTCTATTCTCTTAAAAAGCATAGTATTTACATTATAAGTTAGAAATTACGAAAATTTTAATAGCAATTGATCATAATTCAGTCATCAAGTATTGTATTTTCATACGAAGTATTATGTTTTATGTTCGGTAAGTAGAAGTAGGTCTCATTCAATATTTAAAATCAACAATTCCAAATAAGGGTTGTATTAAGTCTTGCCAATGTCTTTTTCTGTGTCAGTGATTTTTATTCTTGTCAATACACTATACATACAGTGCGTACAGTAGCTTTAATTCTTCAAACAACAAAAAAGTCTTTTAACAAATCGTATGATACGAATCAAATAATGAGTGACGGTGACTTGTGTAATAGAGAAATGCCTATACCGGATAGACCTTGGCGAGGTAGTGCAAGGGTACTGCCCTTAACTATTCTCAGAAATGAAATAAATTATTTAAAATATTGTGTAATTAAAATATCTGTATAATTTTGCATCTGGTTATCGACGAGTTACGTAACAGAGAAGAATTGTTTCGTAGTATTAAGTTTGTAAAATAAAATTTTACAAAGTCTTCTTCGCTTTCGACGTCATTTGTGCTAATGTAAAACTTGTCAATTTTCAGTAGCAGATCTGAGTTTCAAGAGACCAGCAAAAATAGAATAAAGAGCGTTTCCCATCTGAAAAAATCAAATTAAATAAATACGTATATATATATATATAAACAATTATTTACAAAATTTCATTTGTTAAAAATATACCTTAACCGGAAACTTTTTCGTTACATTGAAGTAGCCTCTTATTGATACACATAATGACACTTTTCCAAATCTCTTCATGAAGTTTAGAATCTGTAAGAATAAGATACATTTCATTGTTATGTGTTATAATAAATAAAAGAGATAATCTATAACTGACTTTTAGCTTCTGTTCCAGCGACAAATCGCATTCAGAAAACCTTCGGATATCTTGAAACGAGGTTTGCATCTGAAAAATATTAAAAATAATTCAATAAAGTAAAAGAAAGTGATATGTAACTTTGGAAGAAAAATGATTAAATACCGTAGACGTGAATGTTGAACCCGCGTAACCCATTATAAGACATACGATTGAAAGTACAATGATAAATAAGAAAAGGGTAAATCTGATAACAGTGTTAAACTCGGAAAAAATAAATACATAATATGCGAGACTGGTTTCTACGAGAACTGTGAAATAAAATATTGCAGGTAATAAACTAAACTTTGTGTTCATTTGATTGAGGAAGTTCCAAAGTTCTGCATGTTGCATCATTATCTCTTCTAATTTTAAACTTAGATTCGAATTGTTTTTATTGAGTAAAATTAAATCATTTGATACTGTTTGAAACGTTTTCTTCATAATCGAGTATAGAAATAAAAGAAAAAATAAGACATGAATCAATCCTCCGGCAATAAAGTTTACCGAAACCTCATATCCTACGCTACAGAAGAGAATCATAAAATCATTTTCGTTAGTTGTTTCTAATGCTGGATATATGACAAAGATATTGAAAATTGGCAGTGCGAATGTGGAATAAAGCAGCATTACGCGCATGATAATACTAATTTTGTGAATAGACTCGTTTAAATCTTCAATTGGCAAATTCTCTGGTTTCATTAATATGATTAGCGGGGTTATTTTTTTGCGTTTTATAACAGAAAAAGCGAGAGACATAGCCAAATATATTATGGTAAAGCAGAACCTGACGAAAATGTTATAATCCACTACTGAATACCCACCAAAGCAAGGTGTGTTTTCTGCTACTGACGGTATTGTCATAAGAAGTAGTAAGAAAAAAGATTGCCAATGTACAAATTCCACAAAGAATGAAAAGAACTTTTGCAATATTTTATGTTTGGAATGGAAATGCCGACAGCAGCAGCATGGAACGAAAAACTTCCATTCGTAGATTATTGCAGTGGACATGTGAGGCTGCAACAGACAATTAAGACATATTTTGTATGTACGAATCCCAGCCATGAGTAAATTTCCAAACCAGGAATTGATCAACAGAGTGTCTGAAATGGAAATTACAGTAAATTTATTATGCGTTGTATGAAGTAAAACCGGAACTGCTAGATAGAATTATTAATTTGCTTTTTTGAGTATTTTAGTTACTTATACAATAATCGTTAAGTATTACTCCCTGAATCCGTATCGATAATAAAGTTGACGTTAAGTTGAAGCAGTGTGAAAAAGTACGGACCGCTCGCTGAACGTTCGATTCTCTTAGTTTCAGGAATATAGTGGAAGAATTAGTGTCTTCGTGCGTAGATAAGAATGCAGTTACTTCACGGAAAGTCAATTAAATAAAATGCATGCTACTATAGTTTACTTAGATAATTGGCTTTTATAGATTCGCCATTATACAGTGGAGGTTTGAAAAAGCGTCGTAATAAATATTATTATATAAGAGAATATTTGCTCATTTCTGGTATAATAATTAAATATTGATTACGTAGAAAATTACGAGACAGTTGGAAAGTAAAAGCTTAGAAAATATATCTAAAGCTTTTTTGCTATTTCATTTAATTTTCAGGTATCAGACGTTAAGATCATATGTTTATTTATTTTTCGACATAGCTACCTTGGACTTTAATGCATTTGATGAACCGGAAAACAAGTTTTATGATGCCTACGTCATAGAATTCTTTTGTTTGCTTTCGTATTATGTCGTCATCGTATCTTAAGCATGATCAATGTTATTAAACTTTTTCAAGCGATATGTTCTTTGAAATTCGTAAACGTGTTAATCACTTGGTGCGGAAAGTAAGCTGTGAGATACAGGTTGCAAATGTTGCCAATGGAATGTCTGCAAGTTTTAAGTTGACTTAAATTAGGTTAAAACTGAGTTTATAATATATACGTATGATTTGTTCGAATTCCAATTAAAAACAAACTAGCAACGAGTTGCTCAACTTTTCCCGGCAACATTTAAAATTTCGGTTCTTTCATCTGTTAAGATATTTTATTTTAATAATATTTTTATTTTTATTTTTTATAAAACAGCAAAAAGCTTAATTTTGAAGTTAAGGACGAGTGTTATAAAAAACTGCGAGTGCTAATATCCAGTAAATCCGTCATCAAGTTTGACCCTACTGGAGATATACACGACTCTCATTGTTTCCCCAACCTTTCGGCATTAAATTAAGAAAATTTATTACCATCAATTCTTACACAAACTTCCCTGCCAAATTTCAGAAATCTTCGACAAAATGCACAAGTTTTAAAGAGGGTGAAGAAGATCGTGCTTTCCCACACAAATTAACATCATGTTTTACAGTGTCTTACGACCAAAAATGTAAAAATCTGGGGGTTGTGTTTAGCCGGATGGCCATACTTTCCTTCTGTTATAACAGCCGGCAAAGTAAAATAAAAGATTATAATCAGTTTTTAAGGTTAAAAGCCATAGTAATAAATTTCTCGTATTAAATCGCATTTAAGATATTCAATAATTTTAAGGAATAAATAAAAACCATTGTATAGAATACTTGGTTTTCTAATTACTGTTTTGTTTGATAATGGATTCCGATACATTTACTGCTAGATAGAAAATATTATCATCATAAATATTATTCTATAATTGAGGTTGTTTATTTCTGAAACTCTAAATATCGATAATACGGCAAATTAATAATTCATGATGTCGGAACACTAATTGTTTTATTATTGATTTCTAAAATACATTACGTCTTGTAAAATAGGTATGAAGGGCTTTGCAGATGATGGACATTTATTGGAAAATTTACTAGGCCATATTTTCCTTATATTTTATTTAATAACGGTAACTCGTAATAGAATTAATTCATTCTAAATTTATTTATATTATTCAGATTTATGAAGATTAAAAGATTTGTTTATTATAATAACAAAAATTTATATTTTAATGCAAAGCCATTTCAGATGGACAAGCTGATTATGCTGTTAGCCTACCGCCCTGAAATGCGGGAATGAGCAACCTGAGTAATTTTTCGGGGTTGTTCTGTCTGGGTGATTAAAGAGGCCAAAATGTTTCTTAATATTAAAAACTGCTCTTTCAGGTTTAAATATTTAAGAACAACAAAATAGAAAATTTTCGAAATATTTAAAAAATATAAAATTTTGAACAAAATTATAAGTTTAATATTTTGTATTGCTAATTTCTCAGTTTCAAAGTCACATTTTCATAGTGGTGTCTGACACATAACAAAGGTGAGGCTGTAGGAAAATTAGTCCTTAGTGCTTCAATTAATGCTTCTTCGTTATCACTGCCATAGGCACAAAGGTTTATTAGACTTGGTTCATGTCGTTTCAAAGTTTGAAAAAAATAATTATAAACTTCATTTGTTTTTGTAGTATTTGTACATAACTCAGGAATTAAAGTTTAAATTCAATCATGAATTATCCAAGGTATACAAACAAAAAGTTCGAGTCCTTAAAAGGAAGAAAAAAAGGACTCGAACTTTTTGTTTGTACACCTTGGATAATTCATGTTTTTGTAGTATATATGATTATTGGTCAGAAAATTATAGAAGAATGCCTTTTCCCTTTAATTTGTAGTCTAGTTTCAGAATATGTAGTAGTAAGTAGGAAAAAATTCCGAGTTTAAATGTTAAGTCTACACACAAGACAAATAAGAATTCTCCATTCTCATGGCAACAAAAATTGATGATATTAATTACAATTCTTGTTAACACATTAGACCTTTCGCGTATAAAATGTGACATTTTTCCTAGCATTAGCTCATTGGCACTGACTAAGGCATATCAAGTTACATTGATTTTGAATTCTTGCAAAATATCTTTAATATACTTCTTTTGGGATTTTAGCAGTTACTTCTTCACCATTATCAGTCTTTTACAAATGCGACATACTTTTCTTATTAATTCTCTACTACTTTCGCCAGTTCGATAATAAGGAACGGCATCTTCAATTTTATATTTTCATGTTGTTATTATTTATTTATTTATTTAATTTTCATGTTTAACTTCGGTTCTCCATTGAAATAGCATCGGAGAAAAACGTGATGATACGGCTCATCAGATATCGTTAGATAAACTGTTGTTTTAAGAAATGATGTTTCAGAGCTATTAACGTGTTTTTCTAATTATTTTGTACGATCCATTCTTATCTTTGTCTGCCTTTTTTTCCTGCAGTTAGTTTATAGCACTTTGAATCTATGCTAGTCTGCTTCCATCAACCTTCGTTCTCAGCAACATCCTTTAAAAGTTCCAAATTTTTAATATTAATTAGATACCCCGAATAATAGAAAATGGTGGTAGAATATCAGAAATCATTTTCGGGCCGCATTGCTGACAAATAAGTAATAGTGGTAAGATTTCATTATTATAATAAAATTTTTGTTCTAATTTTGCTTGTTTAATATAATTAATCTTGACCGAAAAATAAAATGTTTTTTCCTACTCCATAGGGAACCCCTACCCCATTTTTTTAACACCTCCATTTTTTGAGAAAACTTACTAAAGGCATTATTAACATTTCGTATTATGTTTATAAAACAAAACTTTCATTGTTTGTGGTATAACAAGCGACTGTAGTGACAATTAAAGTTCGGAAACCGATAAATCATACAGTGCTGTTGACAGAAATTTCATTAAATAAATATTAGCCTTGCTCTAAATGACAACATTTCCAGCTCTACACATATTTATCTGTTTATAATTTATTTATTTATTTTTATTTATGCTTTGAGTTTTTAGGAAAAGCCGTTTTTAAAAAAATAAAACATAAATAATGAGGTTTAAACCTCTCCCAAACTCGAAAAAACTTACAAAATTCATGAAAAGATTTTTTTCACTGCGCCATTATGCTGCTGTAGAAATGCTGGACAGAAATGTTGAATTAATGTAGTAAAAAAATAAAAATTGCAAGTTTTTATGTCTCGATGTTAATTTTAAAACAAATCATGCTTTTGACTGAGACTTATAAGATATATCGAATGGTATGTGTGAATTAAAAAACATCGCAATAATTTACATATTTATAACACTGATTTTCAAACTGTGAATCAAGACGCACTGATGCACCCCGAGAGATGGCTAAATGCACCACGAATAATATGAACGTATATTTTAAAAATAAGAAGAAACTGATTTTATACAGCGATTTCTAAAAGAATTAAAACTATTCTATTACAAGTGTATGATACTGTTAAGTTGCTATTATTACTATTTAATATATTAAATGTAATACAATGTGCATTGGTTTTGAGTTCTTTTTTTTCAAAATTTGGCTGAATTTCACCCAATTTTACTGTATGCTATGGATTTATAATAGCAATGCAGAAAATGTTTACAGAAAAATTAGAGAGGAAAGCCAAATAATTTAAGAATTTATTAAAAAGAAAACATGTAAGCACAGTCATAGAAATGAATTGGCAATGGCGTATAACACATTACGCGCCCTTTACCATATACACCCATCAAGTTTTGAGACATCTTGGGGATTAGGAAATCGGCAACCGAGACGAAAACAAATGGGCACGTCCCCGAGTGCTCCAATATAAGGGCGCCTCAGCACCAGTTTCGGTATAATTTTGTGTTAAAAATGCCAAGGGCGCAAAAGACATTGATACTTCTCCCCGTTTAAGATCAGTTACAAATTTTCATATTAATAGTGAAATTCGGGCAGGAAATGTAAAAAATAAGAAATGATATTCTCTACACATGTTATCCGTAATACTACAAAACGTAAAAATACGAAAAATATTTTATTATAAAGAGAATTAAATTGTTTAAAATGATAAACGTTAACTGAAAAAACTGTAAGAATGTACTGCAGGTATACCTCGCCTTACGTCGGTAATCGGTTCCAGGAGAGGCGACGTAAGTCGAATTTACTTGTCACTAGGCTAAACCACAAATTACCATTCCAGTTCCGTATTTTATGTATAAACTAGCAAGTAGGCCCGGCGTTGCTCGGGCAAAAGTAACGATAGCGAAGATTAAGATTATTACGTTATAGTCACAAAAGAAAAAGAGTAATTTCATCAACGAACTAAGTTTTTCTAAAGAAAGGTCGAATTTGAAACTCGAATGTTCTAATATTGTTCGATTTTCACGACGTGTTCTGATTATATCCTTCGATTTTCATCGAATGTTCTAAAGAAGAAAGGTCGAGAAAAACCGAACTAATCTGTTTAAATTTGAAAATCGAATATGTTCTAACATATAACACTTTTTCTTTTTTCTTCTTTTCTTTCCAGCGCCCGTAAATCTTGCACGTCGCTTTCTCTCGTTCTCTATTGTTACTTAACACTTCTATTGTTACTAAACACTTTGGAACTTATATCTGGTACCCTAACTGTGCACCAAATTTTAACTTTCAACTCCTAACCGTTTTAGCGAATATTAAGATTATTACGTTATAGTCAACCTTACCCGTTTTCACAGAATGCAAGAATTGGGTCTTCCCTGTTTCCAGACTAATTACAGAATTTTTAGATAGGTCTAAAAATATGTTCGATTTCGAAAAACAACTGCATCTGCGTCTTGCACTTCGCTTTCTCTTAACACTTCCATCAACGATGGAAGTGTTAAGACTTAATCCTGTCTCTCTTCCCCGTGGGGAGGAATTTCGAAAAATTCCTTCTTAGTGTGCGTTGTCGTGACGTACTCTAACTGTGTACCAAATTTCAAGTTTCAACTCCTAACCGTTTGAGCTCTGCACTGATTATTATTATTATCATCATCATCATCATCAACTCGTCTCGATGCATTTTTAATAATATGTGGTTAATAATAATCTATTATAAGCTTTAAACAAAAAAATTTTGTACTATATTACATTTAGTACTATATTAAAAACTAATATAGTACAGAAAAAAATAATCTAAATTTACAAATACATATACAGTACATACAGTACTGTACATACTTGTAAATGTACATGTTTACAATTTGATGATGTTTACAGTACATCGCAGACTCTTTATTTGTGAATGTGGTTTCTCTAAAACATTATAAAATAAGATGATATTTTAAGGTTAAATAACAGGTAGAGGTCTTAAAATTGTTTTGCGATAGAAAATAAACTAATTTATGTAAAATTTACTAATATCGAGTGGCGAAGACAACGACGCCAAATGGTAGATGTTGGAACTACCGTGGAAAACGCCAATAATGTGCACTTAAAGATCGCTAAATAAGACCACAACACAGAAACACAGATGTTTTCATGTTTCGTTCTCTAGAATTTATGATGATTATATTAACATTTACTGTAAATGTACATATTTTAATATGAATTTATGTGCTTTTAACGCTTTTCTAGTGATATTACAACTTCAACATTTGTGTCGGACGGATGTAAAGTCAAATAAAATGACTTAAACTTGATTTTTATTATTCTATATACTCTTCTGACAAACGACGTATAATCGAGAACGACGTAACTCGAGGTATACCTGTATTATTAGGTAAATAATAAGTCAAAAATTGCATAGATTTTCCTACATTTATTACACAATTTTAATACAATTAGTACTAATTATTTGATTTTACATGACTGTATATTACTACTAACATATACGTTGAGATTTTATCTTCAGTGCTTCAGTAAATATACTAAATTATTAATTTTCATTATACACTAAAACCTCTGAGCAACGGACATTGGCATTTCTATTTTACATAGTGAAAAATTCATCGCTATTTATTGCCCGTTTATTGGAGAATCGACTGTAATTTACAATTTACTGAAATTGTCTACACAAAAACATAATCACAATTGTGTGTATTAACTACATATATGCAAGTGTACATCGGAAATTTCGTCCTAAAATAATAAAATAAAGTAAAATAACAATTCTATTTAAGTTTAAATTATACAAAATTTAAAAGTTATGTATCACCTTATAAAGCAATCAACAATTCTTATTTCTAATATTTCTATTTTTTCCTAATTTCTAATATTTAAGACTATGCATAACGCATAAGACTATTCAATTCTGTTTGTAAACGCGGATTTTTGCTAGTATTTGATAAGTTGATAAATTTTTAGAATACAAACATTGAAAATTTCCGATTTTTTTCTTCCTTTTTAATTTAAATTATTTAATTATAATTAATAATTTTAATACGAGATGTCGTCTAACGCATTTCTCTACTGCCAAATTCATTTGTAACTTATAATTATTTATTCCAAATCATAGCCCGATGATTTACTGCAGTTGTTGGTGTGTAATTACTAACTCAGATGTATAATACTTAAATTACCAACAGTTTCCCATAAAAAATGTTTACACGCGGCATTCCTTTTGCCCTACAGCGAATGTATTATCGTTGCCCTATTTAACCACCAACGTAACATTAAAATGAATTTGTTTATCCCTATTTTATTGAAGACTCCATGTATAACATAAGCTAAATATTAAGTGGTATATTACACAACTTGAATACAATAATTTATGAATTTACTTAACCTAAATGTTATCAGTTTCAATTACGACGTCTTGTACTTGCGAATGTTCGTAAGGCTTGAAAATGCAGAATTCAGTGCGCTGGCCATCTGAAAAATAATAATATAACTTAACTTAGATATTTACATGTAAAAATACACTTTTTATTTAATAAAAAATGCTTGAAACCTTTATCGGAAACTTTTTTGTGATAAAGAAATAATTTCTTACTGAGAAGCATAAAGATATCTTTCCGAATCGTTTCATAAAGTTTAAAATCTGTAAAAAATTAGAAATATTTTTAAATATTTTAAAATCTTCATATAGTATCTGATAGTTTAGAAATAAGATAGTAGGCTGACCCTTATTTATTTTGGATGCCAAGGTAAATAAGGGTCAGTCTAATGCTCTGAGGTACTGTGGTTCGAACTCGGACAAACCACAGGAATTCTTCATTTGTGGAATGTACCCTATGTTAGGCTTTTCCGAACTCATGATTAGTATGAATTAAAGGCCCTCCTAATCTTACAAGGCAAAAAGAGTTAACAAAAGAAAAATATAAAAATTACAGGAATAGGTTGAAAAATACTAACTTTTAACTTCTGTTCCACAGTCAATTCACACTCTGCGAATCTTCTGATGTCTTGAAAGTTATTTTGCATCTGAAAGAATTTATGATTCTTTAGAAATAATTCCACAAAGAGATACAAAGATTCAATAATATAAAGATATATAAATGAACTTGTGGATAATATTACTTAAAAGTTGACAGACTTACCGTCGCTGTTACTATAGATGCTAGGAAACCAACTATAATGCATATCAATGAAACAGCAATAGCCAGAACGAACATGACGATTCGAAGTGTCAAATTCATTTCGGTAAAGAAAAAAACGTAATATACGAGACTTGTCTCCGATATAAGACCGGCGTATAATATAGCACACTCAAGATTGAGAGTGGTGTTTATCTGATTAGTGAATTCCCATATTTCGGCATGTTGTAGCATTATTTCTTCGAGTTCCATGTGAATATTGCGATTGCTTTTCTTTAATAAGAACAAATCTTCTGCTACTCTCTGAAATCCTTCCATTATAATGACAGCCAAAAGGAAAGTGAATAATACAAAATGACATATTCCTCCTATCATGAAGCTAATGGAAATCCCAACTTCTACACTGCAAATAAGGGCTTCGTACTTATATTTCTGTACACTTTCTGTTGCCCTGCATAACAACATAACGTTGATAAATTGAAATACAAGTATTGCAAATATAATTATTGATAAAGTAAATAATGTACAATAGTGAACCAAGATTCGTATTTGTTTTACATTAAGATATTCTGCTGTTCTTAATTTTATCGTAGGATTTACTTTAAACCTTTTTAAAATGCTAAAAGTGGATGATGCAGTAAAAATAAAAATTAAGACACAAATTCTAGTAAAGATGTCGTATTCCACTAATAAAAACCAAGAATAACACGGAACATACTTTGCTATATAAGGAACCACCATAAGTAATACCAGTAGGAAATGTTGCCAATAAATATATTCAACAAAATACGAATAACAGTTTTTTAATAGTTTTTGAAGCGGTGTGAAAACATCTCTGCATGAACATTGTTGAAAGAATTCCCAACCATAAATCATCGCTGTATCTAAGCATGGTCGGAAGATGCAATTTAAACATATTTGTTCATGAAAATACCTGCTGAGTCTTGTATATTTCTTCATACTTTTCCGTGTTAAACTGCTGATTAAATAAACTAAAATAAGTATTTGATTTGGCCCACTAATGGTCGATTGCATGAAACCACTGAAAATTAGTCGCAGATTTGCGCCTCAGGAATGAACTGACCACGTGAAGTTTTCAGAGTTTTCTTGTCCTGTCTGACTCCTAAATATAGGTCACTTCGTTTAGAAAGTATTCCTGAGAGCCACTCTCGTTGATAGATCGTCCGTGTGTTGTTTTGTTCTATCAATCCATCAAGAATAAGATGAAATATAATGTGGTATTACCATTTCCCTTGAATTATACTTGAAATACAACAGTCTCGTTTTGTTGATCGAGTCCCTTTAATTGCGTGCACGTAAGATTTCATAACAGAGTGCAGCATTATCGTCCAAATGTAAAGGCAAACTACTTGTATATTGAGAAGCACACGTGTATATTCATATCGATTTATAGATTAAATGTAGGAATGAATAGCTACTAAGACCTGGAATTCTCCTCAATATATAATGTTATGTACAGAGAATGGAAATAGCTTGGGTTTACTTTTCGAATGAAAATGTAATTAACAGATAAGTTTCATAACAGACTTGTAATAAAATATTTTCTGATAATGCTTTAATTGCAATTTCATTTCCTAGAAGTGACTTATTAATAATAATAAATTGTACATTAATTTCTCTGTTCAATATTTACATTATTGAGTCATATGTAAATATGACTCAATAAATAAATAAATGTCAATCACAATTCAAACAAAGTTAAATATTACAAAGTTGGAATGTTTCAAATAACATTCTTTAAAATGTTAAATCGAACGGAAATTATTATCGGAATTGCTTATATAACGTCTAAGTGATTTATGTACAGTACAGTACGTACTGTACGTATCTACAACCGAGAATTATGTTTTAGAGTTAGAAGGTAGCCAATAAGCGTTCATATTTTTTAAAGTAAACTAGTAAAAGGTAATAATGGAACTTCTAACTCTTGATCATCGGTAGTGAATATGATATTAGTGATCATTTGAATGTTTTTACTAGTTTCTCACTGTTTTTTTTTCCTAAAATATATGTGAATTTACAGATAACTTACGGCACATTTTTTAGTAGATTTGATATTTGTTTCTGTCTTGATATTCCTTCTCATACGATGTGTTTTGCTGACTGAGTTGGTCCAATGTACAGTACCTCTTCCCCCTTATAAATGACCATGAAATTGTTATTGTTTGTAGGATAAAAAAAGGATTAAAATATTTTTGATATTGAGCGCGTTTTATTTAGTAATTATTTTTCTATATATTTCATTTAAATAATTAAAACATCTTAACCTTTTTTTATTATTAAATATAGTGACACAAATCAAGCCTACGAGTGGCCGAATAAATAAAACTATTGAACTCTGGTGATTGGTGATTGATTCGTGTCTGACAAATGGACTGGCCACCATGCATTGTTCTCGGTTTGGTTTGTTCATGTGTCTAACACCTAAACAGAATTCAGTTTCCACACAGGAAGTCCTGCTAGAAGTTATCTTATTGGCTGATCATCTATGTGTTCCGTTGCCTTACTCAGTCAATGCACTGACACAAATCTTAATGTTTTGTAAATAAAGTCCCATTTCGTCTTTGTATGTATAGAGTCTTTTGAAACACTCTGTGCATTTATGAATATAATAAAAACTAGATGTATCAAAACATCACTAGAAAATTATTACTAAACTTGTGATTTTCATGTTTTTGCCCTTTGATTTTTTATGAGTAGCAGTTCCCGTGACGTTTATTCTTATTGTTAGTATTTTAAAGTCAGTTTAGCACCATTCTTTAACTGGTGCCGTCGTGCAGTGAACAACATGGTTTACATCTACATGCGCCGGCTCTTCCTGAAGGAATAGGAAGACGCCATAACCATCTCGTACACTCGACATGGTTTTTGATTAAAGAAATATTTGTGATTTCTTTACAGTTTAAACCATTTTCCAGAACTATTTTAGTTCTTTATTATCTCGAACATTAATTACGTGAAAACGACTTGATTTTCTGGAAATTTTCGAGTCCACCAATGGCCGAGTGGCGAAACACAGAATGCTGGTAGTTTGATGTGGATTAACACTCTTCCAACGGACTATCCAAGTTGAATATTTTGTGTTTTTCACATGTCGAATTCCAAAACAAAAGCCGTTTTCCATAGAAAGTCTTCCAGGAAGGCATGTTTTTTAGCAGACCGCTCATGAGTTCTGATTCTTTCTTACATTAATCCATAATTTCCATCACTTTTTATTATTTATTTAGTGATTCTGTTCATTTATTTCGAGTCGATTACTTTAAGTAGTTTTATTCTACGTTATTAGCTGAAAGGTTATGTTTACTTATCTTTCATTTGAGGAAAAACTTGTAATCCTCACACTAAATAATATAAATAAATTTAAAATGAATTATATTTTTGTAGATTTTCGTCCGATGGATATAATTATAATTAATTATTTAAAGACATAGTCCTTCCCAAAAAAGGAACCACCATTTATTAGCTCTATTCCAGACGGTGCATTCTTGGCGACTGACCTTTCTTTTTTAGCTACTGGCCGCCAAAATTCCTTTAAAAACACAACAATACATCCAGTTAAAAAATAAAAACATTTTTTAAAAAGGAACTGGTGAAATACTGTTGTCTTCTGTTCTCCAATGTATCGTCTGGAACACAGAGCTAACAATTTTTTTTTTATTTCTGTCAACTATAGGAAACTGTCATAAGTCACAGCGGTAGACTCTACTGGGTTGCATTAAGTAATAAATTTACTCGCGATCAGCATTAAAAGGAGCAGCCAAATATCTGTAGCACACAGGCAGCTTACATTCGAAAATCGGCCCTGCGAGTTGATATGTAAGTCAACATCTTTCATTTGTTAAGCCTGGAAACAAGTTTCTTGAGGTTCAAGTCATAGAAATCTCCGTATGCTTTCGTAATCACATCTTGAACTTCGTGATGTCATTAAAGTACTTTCAAGAGACGTTTATTCAATTTTCGGAAATGTGACAATCGCTTCGTGAGAGATACGAGAGTTGTGATAGAAATTGCAAAAGTTGTAAATTGAATGTCTGCGGATTTTAAGTTGACTTAAATTAGGTTAAAACTGAGTTATTGTGTATACGTATGATTCGTTCGAATTCTTCGAATTCAAATTAAAAATAAACCAGCAGCGAGTTGCTCAACTTTTCGCGGCAACATTTAAAATTTTGTTTCTTCATCTGTTATCATATTTTATTTTAAAAACTTTTTATATTCTAAACTATTATAAAACGGCATGAAGCTTATTTTGAGGGTAGGGACGAGTTTTATAAAAAAAACTTTAAATGATAATAACTAGTAAAATCGTCATTAAGTTTGAATTTACTGGAGATACACACGACTTCTATTATCTCCCCAACCTTTCGACATTTAATTACGAAAATTTAATTTCATCAATTTTCTGTTACAAAAATTACTCTGCAAAATTTCAGCAATTTTCGACAAAAAGCACGAGTTATTGAACTTCAAAGAATGTGAGAAAATCGCGCCCCCCACAGATATTAACATTCATACATACAGAAATTACGCTGAAATTTTTTTGCATTTCTCGATGTAACCATGTGTGGTAAGTCCAAATATGTGAAAATCTAAACGTCATGTCTGGTCGGATCGTAATACTTTTTCTCTGTTATAACAGCCGGGAAAGTAAAATAAATTAATATAATCAGTGTTTAAGGCTAAAAAACACGGTAATTAGGGAAAAAATTTCTCATATTAAACCGCATTCATGAAATTCTATAACCTTAAGTCAGAATTAAAATTGTAGATAATAACTGATTTATTAAGATTATTATTTTAAACTTAAAATTGTTAGTTGGCGTGACATTTACTGCTGCTTCTTTGGTACAAAACTTGATCCGGTGGCTGTAGCGTTGTTTCAGAAAGAAGTTTTGATTTTTCTTTATTTTTTATTATTGACTTGTCTGAAAATACATTTTTACATAAATATGATGTCGAAGAAATTATCAGTAATTTCATTGCTTTATAACTTAAAGTTGGTTACTTTTTCAAGTAATAGCCAAAATTAAGACAATGGATGCATTGCTTCTGTGACATCAGATGACAATTGAGCTGTTTTTGTGATGAGGTTCAAGTGCACATGATTTTGTATTTTCCAAGGAAGGATTATTAATTCAAAGAATATTTTTACAAGGATCCTCATTTTTAGGAAAATAGTTATTTAAGTTTTCAGCTAACGCTTTTATATGTTTACATATTATATCGAATATTGACTTTTCTGTTGACATTAGCAGCAAAATTTTTTTTTTTTTTTTTTTTTAAATTCGGAAACATCTATATCTTTTTCATGTACGAGACTATCTCAGAAACACAGCTTCTTTCTGAATGCATCCTGTGTGATTTCGGAGCAGAGAACGGTTAAATTTAGAAACAAACAAATATTTTAAACATAAATTTAAAATAATAATTTAGTTAGAATTTGGGAACATCTGGTAAAACGAAAAAGGAAAAATAAAAGATATCAATCTGTGTATCTCGCTTCGACTTCCTCTGATTCAGCAGATGCTTAGTTCGTGTAGAATGAAAGTTTACCAAAAGTATGACCACATCAGAAGAAAACCCGATTGGCAGTTCAATTCTCTATCAAAGGGGAATAGTACCCTCACTGGCGGTTGCGGCTTCCATCCAAATAACCCTGGCATGCCAGTTTCCGCCTAAGACTCCGATCCAGATAGACGTTCATCCAGTGTTAGAAGGAAAGCACTACCAGGTAATATGCTCTTTTGTTGTAAGCTCTCTCAGTCAGCGACGGTATCCCACAGTTTAGCCAATAGGCCTACGTTTTGTTAACAATTTAATTGGCTTTGTTTTATTTGTTGCATATGCCTGCTTGGAATGCAAACGAGGAGGAAGTTTAGAAGGTTTCATGGCGTCGATTGCTAAAATTTCGGAAATTACTACGTACAAGCGCCACGGTGATCAGAAGCAATAATGAAAACAAGTTTTAAATTTTTGTAATCGGTTATTTTTAGAAGTTTTACTTTAAGTCGCTTGCTGTTTTGTGCTTCCTGGACTGGAATAAAAGGATATTACAGTAGAGCATCGATTATCCGACTCAATTGGAGACGGGTTGGTCGGATAATTGAAAAAATTGATAACCGAAAAGTATGAAAAAATGCATTATTAGCGTAGTATATTAGTATTTCGCTATTAACCTACGTCTCGTTGAAATTTCATCGATGTTAGACCAAACAATTTTTAAAAAAAAATAATAATCGTCGCTATTGTATCGTTAACCTCTTAACGGTGGAACAGTCGGACTCGGCTCTACCAGTTAGTTGTGGAGATAAACCGTGGGAATTTTTTTAAGAATTTTCCCACGCGTTTTTCTCGTTTCCGTTTAGGAAAAAAAATTTTTAAACAGTTACGTCTTGTAAAGAAAAAATCGTTCTTTATTGTCACATAATTTTTTTATATATGAATTTTTTTCGCGGTAATTTTTTGCTAAAATTTTTTTTTTCAAATTTATATTAAATTCTTTTTTGATTTTCCATCCGATACGATTTTTTCAAAAGTTTTGAATTTATTTTCAATTTTATATAATTTTTTAAAGTTTTAGGCATTTAAGTAATGACGATTTTTTCCAACCTGCGAATCAAATTCAAGAAAATGTAATTGACAGTTAACGAATTTCATCCACAACAATAGAAGACGTAAAGGTTGTTATGACTACAACTGGCGGCCTTTCCCCCCAGACTGAAATGTGGGTGAAGGTCGTCTCGTGTTCTACTTTCTGTAGAAGTGACGTAATCATTGTAAATAAAAGAAAATTTCAGTATATCGTTTATTTAAAATTTTAAAATTCCTTGTTCAAATTTACACCGAAATATTAAAGCGAATTAAAATATTAGCATTTTGTAAATAAACTTACTTGACATATAATAAATTTAAATAAATTAATCTTTAAGAAACAACAAAACAATAAAAAAATGTAGAAATATTTTTATATTCATCTTCACATTTATAACATATGTTATCGTCATTGAGCGATATTTAATTTTAAAAACAATTTTCACAATTGGCATGCATCAGAAAAAAAGTGCATAACTTCCCTAAAATACACTTCACTGAGAGGGTCCGCTTCACTCTGAAAAAGCCGACAGTTTTATGTCAGAAATCCAATGTGTGACATACTTTCTCTAACGTAGTAAAACAAAGTAAGTTGCAGTACAACAATACACATAAACACAAATAAATTAGTAGCTCAATAATACATACTTTCATTTATATCCATATGTTATATCCAAAAGTCAGTTCTCCCAAATTGTCGAAAAATAAATTATTTTCAACTTTTCTTTTTGTAAAGTAGCATATTCTGAAAAACAAGTTCTATATTCAGCGTAAAATTTCCACCTTTTATCCGTTAAAAACAACGCAAAATGTATGAATCCACGTAATAAAAAATTATCGCAGTGAACTTCGAAAAAACGAGAAACACAGAATTATTAAACCGCACTTTACGAAATCTGGCGCGAACTGTCGTATACAATAAACAAAACGAAAATGCTCTTGTCCAATGTCATCAGGTGACAAAAAGTTTCTAAATAAACGCTAAAAGTTTTAAAGAATTCTTTCACAAAAACCGATGAATTTAATTAATACACAATAACTAGATCTGTTTAATAAAGATTAATAATTTTCCATTATAATTATGCAAATTAGATATAAAAAAGATCATCGCGCAAATTCTCCCGCGAACCATGGATGACTCTTACGTCATCTGGATTGAAGTTTCCTGCAAAATACTGAAAATTTTTATATAATTATTTTACTAATCCAGTCAAATTTAAATAATATAAAATGTCTAGATCTGTTTAATAAAGATTAGTAATGTACTATCATTAATATGCAAATTAGATATGACAAAGATCACTGTGGGAAAATTCCCGCCAAGATAAAAATAGCTTTCGGTCACGTGATCACCAAGAAATACGCCTTAAATTTAATGTTTGTGTACAAATTAATACATTTTAACTAATGTCATCGTTTAAAATTTAATGTTTCTGTAAAAATTAGTAAATTGTAACAAATTTCATCAAAGACAACAGAATAATTTTCAGCTTATAAAAACTCTACAATAAATGATTATTTCTTCGAAAGACGTCGATATGCACGAATAAATAATAAATATGCAATAATGCTTTTATCCATTTTAAGTGGATATTGTAAACATTAAGCTATTTAATTTGTTTGGCTTTTATAATTTAGTTTCCGAATATTTTACTGTGAAATTCCATTTAGTAAACAGAAACAAAGACAAGCTATTAGTTATAAACAGGACAATAGAATAATTTTTACGTAAATTGAGTGAAAATACAGAAAAAAACGAATTATATCAAAGATGGGGACAAACAAGCTTACATCCCTAGAACAGAGCTTATAATTTGTTGTCAATTTCAGCCTGTTCCTACTTTGACTGTTTTCTGTTGGTAAAAACTTATTTTTTTAAAATAAAAGTACTTTGTTGTTAGTGAAGAAAGATAAAAGTATCGAAATATAATATTCAGAATTAAAAATATTGATGTATGTCCATATTAGAAATGTATATTTTTTTCCGATATTAGAAATAATATCACGAGAAAAACATTATATAAATGAAATACGGCCATAAACAATTTCTTTCTGTCAAATAAATTACGGATTAAACAGGCTTATCTAGAAAAATTCAATCGCGAATAACTGACTATAAATATACAGAGGATACAGTATGCTTGTTATGTGATAGAATCTGCGTTTACAAATTAACAGAATTTTCCATTTCTTTTTTTTACACATTATTATGCTATAATCTAGGAAACTATGTTTAATAATAAGACATACTACAGAAAGGGTAAGAAAGGAACGTCAGTCATTGTATCTAATGTATTATTGAAAGTTTCATTCATATAGATAATTAATTTTATCAAGATACATTTCTCCAGAAGAAAATTATCGATATTTCTCGTAAATATAAGTAAATTTTATTATAATTTAGATAAAAACTCATTTTTTCCCCACGCATGGCTTCTTTCCCCTCCCTCTTACTCCTATACTTGGAACATTCCATTTCATAATTTGATGTAATAATAACGTTTAAAATGATTCTAAATAAAATATTGACACTTAAAGTAGGTTAATATAGGCCTATATTGTCACGAGTCTCAGGTGTATTCATAAAAATGTAATAATCTATACAATAATACTTTCTCACATGCTCCATGTGTTAAAGTTTGCAGCTGTAATTGAAGGTAATATATAAAGAAACAAAATGTTTATATTATCAATAGTTATAAAAGATATCTTATTTTCACGTAGAAAAACAAAATAAGACAGAAGAAACAGACAATCACACGATATCTCTATCCAGGACATTCTATAATTGATTTCAAATTTCTAATGTCGACATACATGAATATTTTTGTGTGTGTGAATATTATATTTCGATACTTTTATGTTTCTTTACTAAGAACATCTTAAAACATTAACTTTTTACCAACAAAAAACAGTCGAAGTAGAAACAGGCTGAAAATAACAACGAATTATAAGCTCTGTTCTGGGGATGTAAGCTTGTTTCTCCCATCTTTGATATAATTCGATTTTTTTCTGTATTTACACTCAACTTACGTATAAATTCTTGTATTGTGCTGTTTATACTTAATAACCTAACTTTGTTTCTGTTTACTAAATTGAATTTCACAGTAAAATACTCGGAAACTCTAAATTATAAAAGCCACACAGATTAAATGGCTTAATTTTTACAATATCAATTTAAAATGGATAAAAGCATTATTAAATAATTATTATTTATTCGTGTATATCGACTTCTTTCGAAGAAATACTCATTTATTGTACGGTTTATGTAAGCTGAAAAATTAAATTTTAAACATATTTCTTGGTGAACACGTGACCGAAAGCTATTTTTATCTTGGCGGGAGATTTCCTAGTGATCTATCTCATATCTAATTTGCATATTTGTAATAATATTTGTGATAATCTTTATTAAACAGATCTAGACATTTTATATTATTTAAATTTGACTGGATTAGTAAAAGAATTATATAAAAATTTTCAGTATTTTGCAGGAAACTTCAATCCAGATGACGTAAGAGTCATCCATGGTTCGCGGGAGAATTTGCGCGATGATCTTTTTTATATCTAATTTGCATAATTATAATGGAAAATTATTAACCTTTATTAAACAGATTTAGTTATTGTGTATTAATTAAATTCATCGGTTTTTGTGAAAGAATTCTTTAAAACTTTTAGCGTTTATTTAGAAACTTTTTGTCACCTGATGACATTGGACAAGAGCATTTTCGTTTTGTTTATTGTATACGACAGTTCGCGCCAGATTTCGTAAAGTGCGGTTTAATAATTCTGTGTTTCTCGTTTTTTCGAAGTTCACTGCGATAATTTTTTATTACGTGGATTCATACATTTTGCGTTGATTGCAATGGATATTTTAAGGCATAAAGTTTACTGTGAATTAGTTCTAAATTCAGAAAGAAAAGTTGAAAATAATTTATTTTTCGACAATTTGGGAGAACTGATCTTTGTTTGGATGTAAATGAAGGCATGTAAATTTATTTGTGCATATAATTATCTAGTTCTAATTTCGAAACATTTATGGCATTTAGTGTTTATAAGCGTGTTATTTAGACATGTCTACCAATTTAGTGCTAAAACGTAGAACTACGTCAAAGAAGAATACAAACTTTAATTAGCAAGTAGTATCTTTATTAGAAAACTTATTTGTTGGTAGATTTTTTTACATTTAAAGTGTAATTAGATGAAACTAAATGGATGTGAACATAGAAAGTTGAATATGGCAAGAGTAATAGATAAAACTATTATTACATATTACTCGATCAGAAAAATTTATACTTGAAGAATTTTGTTTTGATAATTATTGCCTAGGGTTTATGTCGAAAATATTTTTCAGTTATATTTGTAATTACAGTTAATTCGAATAGTAATGGCGCTTAAATATTTATAGAATTAATTGAAGTTTTCGAATTTTGTTTTGAGGAAACTGAGGAAGGCAAGAGTATCTACAGTTGTATAATGAACTGAATTTAAGTAAATTAGGTGACTTTGTATGTTTCGATGTAGTTTTTTATAATATTACGATATACGAACTTTCGATTTTGTAAATTGTATTATACTAAAAAATAAAGTTTTTCGTTATTCTCCTACTTAATGATGTATTTATAATGTTTCTGAACTAAATAATACTTATTAAATTGAAATCCGAGCATTACAAATTACTATGAATATTAGAGAAGACCGTTTTACTATAAACTACTACGTTTTACTACAGCTTACTCCAATGTTGATTCTACGAAAAGTAGGTCAGACAAGGACCGTTAGACTAATGACGTAGGCTGTTTACTTTTTCCGGTTGCATCGGTGCACTCCCGATAGCGTCATTTACAGAAGTCACACCTACTTTTTTCTGACGCGAGCCAATTAGGAATATTAATTTTTTTAACCAATCAGATGACGGCGGGAGATTTAAATTCGATTTATGTCGATAGATGGCCGTCTAAAATTTCATATTTATTTTAATTTTCTCTCTTTTATTGTAATTTCTCGAGAACTAAAGGATATTCCAAAACAAAGTTGGAGAACCCAACTACTCGTGAAAATTCTACGACTTCACGAAATGGTCCAGGTATTTTATAAGAATTTTTTAACGACTATAGTCGTCCTTCACCACTGCCACTCGATCGTCTTGGACGACTATTCTCGTCCTTCACTGTTAAGAGGTTAATAATCCTTCTTCGGAAAATACAAAATCATGTGCACTTGAACCTCATCACAAAAAAAAAAGCTAAATTGTCATTTGATGTCACTGAAGTGATGCATTCATTGTCTGAATTTTGGCTATTTCTTGAAAAAATAACCAACTTTAAGCCATAAAGCAATGAAATTACTGATAATTTCTTCGACTTCGTATTTATGTAAAAATGTGTTCTCAGACAAGTCAATAATAAAAATTAAACAAAAAGCAGCACTTCTTCTTTCCGAAACAACGCTACAGCCACCGGATTAAGTTTTGTACCAAAGAAGCAGCAGAAAATGTCACGCCAAGTAAAATTTTAAGTTTAGAATAATAATCTTAATAAATCAGTTATTATCTACAATAATTTTTAATTCTGACTTAAGGTTATAGAATTTCATGAATGCGGTTCAATATGAGAAATTTTTTCTCTAATTACCATGTTTTTTAGCATTAAACACTGATTATATCAATTTATTTTACTTTCCCGGCTGTTATAACAGAGGGAAAGTATTACGATCCGACCAGACATGACGTTCAGATTTTCACATGTTTGGACTTACCGCACATGGTGACATCGATAAATGCAAAAAAATTTCAGCGTAATTTCTGTATGTATGAATGTATTAAATCTGTGGGGGGCGCGATTTTCTCACATTCTTTGAAGTTCAATAACTCGTGCTTATTGTCGAAAATTGCTGAAATTTTGCAGAGTAATTTTTGTAACAGAAAATTGATGAAATTAAATTTTCGTAATTAAATGTCGAAAGGTTGGGGAGATAATAGAAGTCGTGTGTATCTCCAGTAAATTCAAACTTAATGACGATTTTACTAGTTATTATCATTTAAAGTTTTATTTATAAAACTCGTCCCAACCCTCAAAATAAGCTTCATGCCGTTTTATAATAGTTTAGAATATAAAAAGTTTTTAAAATAAAATATGATAACAGATGGAGAAACAAAATTTTAAATGTTGCCGCAAAAAGTTCAGCAACTCGCTGCTGGTTTATTTTTAATTGGAATTCGAAGAATTCGAACGAATCATACGTATACACAATAACTCAGTTTTAACCTAATTTAAATCAACTTAAAATTTGCAGACATTCAATATCTTTGTCACATATCCAGCATTAGAAACAACTAACGAAAATGATTTTATGATTCTCTTCTGTAGCCTGGAATATGGGGTTTCGGTAAACTTTATTGCCGGAGGATTGATTCATGTGTTATTTCTGTTTTTATTTTTATACTTGAATATGAATAAAGCGTTTTGAAGTGTATCAAAGGATTTATTTTTACTTAATAAGAACAATTCGAATTTAAGTTTAAAATTAGAAGAGATAATGATGCAACATGCAAATCAGTGTGCATGCTCGCATGCGCGGCACATAAATTCTTGTGCGCGGTAACAATTTCAGCAGTGCGCGGCCGTGCATACGCGCAGCTTAGAAGGAACATTTATACAAACACAGAATTTCAACTCTTTCGTCCATATCAGCGCAAAGAATGTCTCTTTACCTAATCCGTCGTCAAGTCCACAATGGAGATAGACTACGCTGATGGACAGAGGCTTACACAGCGTCTTTCAACTGTTTTTCTGTTACGGCACACTTCAACCTATAATTAAATTTTCGCGGCACCAATTTACCTGGATAACCATGTGATTTAATTAAAGTCGTGTATGTAAACGATCTGTCCTTATATTTTATTAAACTAATTCTTTTTGTTCCTTGCGTAGACACAATGCAGTGACAGTTGATTTTAAACACTGGGCAAATTTTCATCCTTTATTCGGTTGGAACGCTTTTTTACATTGCGCGTTTCGGGCCGATGCCCCTCTTCCCGGATTATCCTACACTTCTTCACAGATACCAAGAAAGGATAAAAGTATACAAGCTCTTAACACCAACACTCAGAAGGTAACAACCCCCAGCAAATGCTGTGCTGTTTGTACACATGTATTTGTAACACGTACAGACAATTTTAACTTGGCTGAAGAGGGGCATCGGCCCGAAACGCGCAATGTAAAAAGCGTTCCAACCGACTAAAGGATAAAAATTTGCCTAGTGTTTTAAATCAACTGTCACTGCATTGTGTGCAAAAAAAACATAAAACACGGTTTCCTCAAGATAAAATTAATTCTTTTTGTTTATTTTTTGTGAATTAAAAAAAATAAAATAAAAAAACAGTATTGTTGTTTCTTAAAATAGCAGCAAGTTATGACAATAGTTACTTAAATTAATAATTTTTATTTGCATTTTAAAAAAGCAATTCACACTAAGTCTTTATTTGCATTTAAAAGTGGCACAATAATTGCTTTTAGAAATCTACTCAATGTCTTGCTGTTTCCAAGTTAAAATAATTTTATATTCATGGATTGAAACGACATTGCAATATTAATCACTTTAGTCGATTTGTTTTAACATAAATTGTTTTTCAGCCATGTTTTCCTATTGTCACTGTTGTAATCTGCTCTACTTTTCTAATCATCTGCCTCATTAATGTTATTATCGGTTCTAACATTGACAGTTCAAAGAAGTTTTCTTGCGTTAGACCTGAATTTTTCTATTAAAAATCTTTTCACACAACACAACCAATATTTACAAAACAAGATTTTGTGATTTTATAACAAAAATTGGTGTTCCACTTCAGGTGGCGGCAAATATCAAAACTGTAGTTTCATTTGCAATGTGTAAAACGGTAGGATAATAATAGAACTGTAATACAGTTTATTAAACAGAAAGCAAACAAACGACATCACATATGCAGATTAAACAACATAAAATCTTGGAAAATCATCCACCTCTTGTATTTTAATTAATTCTTTTTGATTACAGATATTCTTTGGCATTCAAGATCGACATTATATGCAAGTAAAAGCATAGGAGAGTGGGAAAAATAATCTGTAATTAAAAGAATTTGATTTAAATCATAAAATAGTATAAGATACACTAACGTTGTTTAATCAATACTTTGATTTTTCCCAATGTCGGCTGCACTTTTTAATCATATTTCATTTATTTAACTTAAATTATATGCCCTCTTCCTGAAATTAGTACCGAAGTGTCTTGCCCCTGTACTTTTTAGCAATAGAGTCGTGCTAGTCATATAACATTTTTTAGGAAAAAAATGTTTGAATTGAAATAATATAATTTTCGGTTTGCTTCGAAAGTTCGAATATTATAAAATTAAATTCCAATAAAGAAAGCAATATTAAATTTAAACAATCAAATAAATATCAAAACGAGATGATATTATTATAAATTTAGTAGAAAATGCAGGAAAACATTTACAAATATAGATAGAAATACTATTCCAAAAATATTAACAGCAGAAGATATGAGGAGAATGGAAAATAGGAATATTTGCTCGTTAGACAAGTATTAAAAGAAGACCACATAAATTAGTTATTAGTTATATTATAAATGCTTAAAGTGCCCGAAATTGGTAAACGTTCACTCTTATATAATGATATTTATTACATTTTCCGCTATATAATGATAAATCTATAAAAGTTAATTAACTAAGTACACAAATTAAAGTGGTTCTGGAAGTCTAAGAAATTTTTACATTGTTTGCTTTTACTCAATTAGTCCATCTCGGTTAATTGAACACTAACGCTACATTCCTGAAACATTAACAAACGTGGACAGTACCTGCATGTAGATGCATGGAGTAGTTTTGAACAATGATTGCATAATTAACTGAAAGAACCAACGAAACAAAATAATAATAATTTCTAGCAATTCCAGTTTTAGTCGCATAAAATTATCTCTTTATCCCGTTTCAGATAAACCGTAGATCTGTTTCCAGTTTAGAAATTTACGCATGGCTGATGTTCGTAGATACAATATATGTCTTAATTGTCTGTTGCAGCCTCACATGTCCACTGCAATAATCTACGGGTGGAAGTTTTTCGTTCCATGCTACTACTGTCGACATTTGCATTCGAAACATAAATTATTGCAAAAGTTCCTTTTATACTTCGTGGAATTTGTATATTGGGAACATTCTTTCTTATTATTCTTGATGACGATGCCCATTGTGGCTGAAAACACACCTTGCTTTAATTGGTATTCAATAGTAGATCATAATATCTTCGTCAAGATCTGCGTTTTTCTAATATATTCGGCTACGTCGCTAACGTTTTCTGTTGTTAAACGCAATAAAGCGAATCCGATTATCATATTAATAGAACCAGATAATTTGCCAATTAAAGAATTAAGTAGGTATTTTAATAACATTGGCATTATCATGCTCATAATACTTTTATGTAGCACTTTGTCTATACCAGGTTATATTAATATTATATATCCAGCATCAGACACAACTAACCAAAATGATTTTCTCAATCTCTTTTGTAGTATACAACTGGGAATGTCAGTAAACTTTATTACCGGTGGATTAATTCATATTTTATTTATTCTTTTGTTTTTCTATTTGATTATGAAAACAGGATTTCAAAGAGTATCAAATGATTTAATTCTACTTAACAGGAAAAATGCTAATTTAAGTTCAAAATTAGAAAAGATAATCATGCAACATGCCGAACTTTGGAACTTCCTCAATCACATTAATACTAATTTTAATTTACTATGTCTAATATTGTATTTCACACTTCTTGTAGAGACAAGTCTTCTGTATTATATTTTTATTTTTACTGAATTGAACTTAATAGTCAGATTTATTTTTCTTTTATTTGTCATTATAATTTCAATCGTATGCCTCTTACTGGGTTACGCATGTTCAACACTAACATCTGCTGTATGATATCATTTTCTTTCAAAGCTATCACTAAATTACTTTTATTATATTTAATTTTTTTGAAACTTTTCAGATGCAGACCTCGTTTCAAGATATTCGAAGATTTTCTGAATGCGATTTGTCGCTCGAACAGAAACTAAAAGTCAGTTCTAAAAATACCTCAATTCATTAAATGATATATTAAAATATATTTTCTTACAGATTTTAAACTTCATGAAGAGATTTGGAAAAGTATCATTATGTGTGTCAATAAAAGGATACTTCAATGTTACAAAAAAGTTTCCAGTCAAGGTATCTTTTTTTAACTTTTATACCTAAAATTCTGTAATCAATACCCATTTTACATTTTTAACACGATTCTTTTAGATGGCCAACGCCCTCCATTCTATATTTTCTGGTCTTCTCAAGCTCAGATCTTCTACTACAAATTGAGAAATTTTTTTTCGCGCAAATGACGTTGAAAGTAAAATAAACATTTTAAAATTTGATTTGACAAATTTAAAACTAGAGTACAATTCTTTCCTGTTACGTAACTTATCGACGATTAGAAGCAAAATTATACAACACATTCTTTCACTACATAGATGTTTAAGTTTTCATTTTATTCCTGAGAGATGTTAATAGCGAGATCCTGACGCTACTGAACTACTGTATATCTCCAGTCTTACTGGATCATTACTAAATTAGCAACACAAAAAATCACACTCGGCAATTTGTAAGAGGTATTTTTCTTAAAGTTTTCTATTTTTGTTATTGAAAGAAACATTTTACTTTTACTTACCGAACGTAAAAGATAATTTCTGGAATGAAGATACAATACTTAATAATGCAGTTTACTTAACTCTGATCAACTGCCATTGAATTCGTCGTAACAACAAATTGATTTTATCATAAATCTCCTTATGTTCAAGCAATGTACTTTAACTTCTATCGGTAACATATAATGAAGTATTCTTATAAATACATTCAGTAGCAAAATTAATTCGTTTTCACTTATTACTGTATACACAAATATATATATATACATTATTGTAAATACAATTATTATGCTGATATTTTACGTAATTATAATAAATTTTCTCTCCTTGATTACTGAAAATAAAAAATTGCATAGAATTTTACAAATTTTTGTTTTATTTGTTCCTTTGATTAGAAATTTTTATGAAAATTTATAAACTCTTTATATAGTGTTACAGGAATTTATTAGTGATGTAGAATCTTACAGTTCGTAAACAGCATGAATTAGCGCTTGTCCGACAGATTAATTTGCAATATTCTCGTGAACAGATGGCAGAAAATTATTCTTGAAATGAAACACGTTATCACACGACTCACGAACCGTCTTCATATCAAATTTACTAAAGCTTATGTGAATATAGAAGATTAAGATTGAGAAAAATAGATGATTAACACAAGGCACGAATTGTCAATGCAAATACAAGCAGCAATTTCACACAGTTTGTATTGATGCGCTGACCTTTTTCTCATGATAAAGACTACTTTCTGCGTTTTGTGTGTTCTCTACTGAGTAGAGAACACAAAAAACAAAACGAAACAATGATCCAGTAGAGTCTACTGGATCATTGATAAAAATATTTTTAAAATTTTGTCGATTAAACGATCAAATTCTCTTTTTTTCGTAATATCTGTATACGTTATAACTATGTCGAAACTTAAATTTATTGTATACATACTGGATTTCTGGGCAAAGAATTGCAACAGTCTGACGATTTGACAAGGAATAGTCACAATATGGTTCTGGAAGTATCGAAAGTGCACTAATGTGCCGATGCAACTCATTTTTACACGGTTGACTTTTATATGACTCGTAATTTTCCATATAATCAATATCTAATGTATTAGAAATTAGAACAGTCTCTCGTATATAATGATATTACTTATAATACGATACTCTCAGAATTTCACACAATATAATGGTAAATGTTTAAAAGTCAATTATCTAAGTGCACTGACGTGATGATTCAAATGCACTTTGCGTAGAAAACTCTTACTGAAGTCAGTGCATTTTTATTAAATAACTCACAGAGATACTTGTGCTGCAACTATAATTTTTTCCTGAAACTAATAGAAACGAACGTTTTGTTGGTTTCTTCATAGCTTTCACAGTGCTCCAATGTAAAGATGAACTTTACTATAAATACGAATGCAGGAAGTAGTTCTTATAAACTATTTCATAAGTATCTATATTAATCGAAATAACAAAATAATAACAATTTCTATCAATTTCAGTTTTATTTCTTGCAATCCATAATCAATTTATTTTTCCATTTCAGAGAAACGTTTCAGTTGAAACGTTAATGGTTTGAAAATTTACCCATGTCTCAGTTTCGTAGATACAAAATATGTCAAAGAAATTTTCACAGCCGGATCCAAGACTAGTAAGGGTCCGGGTTGTGCTTTTTTAGTGCTCATCGACGATATGGAGCATTTATCCAATGCTCGGTGTCACAGGCTCAGATGTATGCCTTCCTGCCTGCCAGGTCGAGGTCAGTTTTAAAAATAATACTGTCCTCATTTTTTCAGACTGCCCTACTGCAGTCCAGGGACTTATACAACTATGACCATATTTCTCCAATACTTGGTAACGTTCTCATCATCCATGGCATCATCAAGTTCTAACGATTACACTACTGATTGGACAAAGGCGCACTGTGGTAATCCGGGCAACAAAAAAACAGATCAGCTTGCACGTGCTTTCGCTGATAGTGGTTCTGCTTCTTTAGACTTTGACACTCTTTTTATCTTCAGACTCAAAACTTTCTTTTGGGCTGACAATTTCTACATAGCAACAGAATTGGACATGATTCTTCTGAATGTATTTCTAGACAGTTTATTCCATCTATTACATAACATCTGGCAAGCGGTGGTTTTAACTGAATTTTACACTTATTCAGTTTATAACCAAGAATGGACAGTACAAGTACTTCTTTAATTTCTACAAGACTGACCTTTACCTCTGTGATCTGTTGGAGTAGAAGACGTATGCTACATTACTTCTTCTTTCCATGTTAGAATATTAGACAAACTATTCAGCTCGAAATGCCAGTAAAGAGTACAGCCTGATTTCAGAATCCTAACATTTTGGACTGCAGAAAGAAATTTATCCAACTGAATAATACAATAGAGCATCGAATATCCGATCCGGATCAACTGTCACAACGGTTAACCGACCGCGTTCTAGTCGCCAAATTCAAATGTCCTCTAGTGATGTGGCGCTACAATATTTGGCTGTCTTGGCTACAATTTTTAAACCTACTGAAAAGGCCTGGTAAAGGCGAAATGCATTTAGGAGCATTGTTAAAGTAATAAATGATATTTTTTCTCTGGGAATTAATTTCGTTTTAACTTTTTATTAACTTTAAGATTTTTTAAGTTCATTTTATAAATGTTTTGGGAAAAAAAATTTTTTAGTTATATTTGAGATCTATAAGTCGGAATAGAAAGGAAACTAATTGTCCGTATACTGTGTGTAACTGATCGAAACCACGGTAGACATTAAAATACCATTTTAGTGTCTGAAGAATTAAAACTGTCTGTTAGCCTAGTGCATAAATATTAGCAGGAACAAAAATTGGTGACACGGACAAACACTGGTGAAGATTTTAAGAGATAAATTTATTGGAAATTCTCTATTTTCCTTACTGAATGAGACGTTCTGCTTTTACTTGCATAACTTTAAACATAGTATTTGATATGAAAATACAATAACTAATATTGCAGCTCACTGATCGATTGCCGTTGGAATTCATTTTCATAAGCCTATGCCGACAGATTGGTTGTTCTTATAATAAATATTTGTATAAATTGCCTTGTGTCGTGTCAAGCAATGTATAGTATCTTCTAACATATAACGATTTATTATGCTCGAAAATACATTTACTAGAAAAATTAATTTCTATTCACTTATTACTACATTGAAGAACAGATGTATATTACGATAAAATATTACGCATAATAATTGTATTTATGCAATTATAATGCTCTCCATCGTAGATAAGTGTAAATAAAAAATTTGCATAAAGTTGTACAATTTTTCTGTTTCAATTATTCTTTTATACAGAGGCTTCAATGTACATAGTGTATTTATACACACTTTACATAATATTACTGCAATTCAATCGCGATATAAGCTCTCACTGCCGGAAAATTGCATAATTACAGCGTGAGCGACAGATTAATTTGCAATCTTGCTTTCACTATATAGAGGCAAGTTAGTTGAACACTACGATACGACTGAATAGAATATATTCTTGAAAAGATTCTAGTTTGTAGATTTGATTTCTAAAACATCCTTATACATAGAACGAATAATTTATAATGTAGCCATAAAAGTGAGATAATAACTTAAAATTTCTTCAAAAATAGATTACACTTTTACTTATACTTGTACATAATATAAAAATGTTTTAAAATTGGTGTAGAAAACTATATATAAATGTATTGCTGATGACGGTCTTTTGGTCCGAAATGCATACCAGTAATAGTTTCAGTCTGTTGATAGAAGTATTACTTTGATGTTTTCAGTAGCAATTTGATAAGTCTCTGTTATCTCTACTACAGTGTTTAAAATCCATTCATCAACATAAATGAAAAAAAGAAACTCTTATATACCACACATTTACAGTTATAATCTACAAATCAATTGCTAAAACTGATCATGAAGTCTTACGATTGTCCAGATTTATATCAACAAGTTATGCTGTCAATTTCACAGAATTTTTTTCTTTGAAGTTTAAAATGCCAGTAATTTGTGTGCGACACGGGCCGCATTTAGGCAATATGAAGTCCAAAGCTTAATTTTCTGTGAGGCTCCATACCAATCTTTCACAATTTTAGAAATCAAATATAAAAAGAAAAAAATTAACACGAACATACTAATTAAATACTGTAGTGAACCGAAAATCGAAATCAATTGGAGACTGAGGTTGTTCAGATTAGAGATTTGTTCCGATTACTGATTATGTACGAAAAAATATATTAACCTGTCTGATGTTCAAATTTTTCTCCGTTGCGTGTCGCTTCGTGTTGAATTTTCGTCGATTTTAAGCCTAACGAAAATTTTTATAATAATAATCGAGGCTACCGTATCGTTAAAAATTATTTCTTTATTTTGTACAAACAAAATAAATATATTGAAGAATATAAAAACATGAAAATTATAGTTTAGAAGTATATCTAGTATCAAAAACGTTCGATTCAGCGCGATACACTCCGACTGAAAATCGTTCTGATTACCGGCGATTCCGATTACCGGGGTTCCGATTAACGACTTTCTACTGTATTACATTCTTAAAATGAGAGAGAGTTTACAATAATAATTATAATATTTCTATGATAATTGAATCTTAAACTTGTATAACAATAGGCTGCATTCAAGCAGCAAGAGGAGACCAGACACAAAATATAGGTTCAGACGATTATATGGTTAATCCGCGCGGAGTTTGGCCTGTAAAACTCTTTTATACAGAAAATATTTTTTAATCAGAAGCTCTTACAGTGATCATTTGACAAAGGAGTCGGTTTAGCTCGGAGTTTGTCACAGGATATGATCTAAACTTTTTAACACAATAAAATGTTGAAAAAACAAAGCTGTATTTTTTTATCTTTTCAAAAATGAAAAAGTGTATAATTTTTGTGATGTCCACGGCTTGCTTTCGAATTGATGCTTTTTGATTACAGTTATTCTTTGGCATTTCTGAGATGCCGGAGGCAAAGGGGTTTATTCTTTATTACTTATTCGGCAACTGTTTGGCGAAAGCCGCTCACTCTGTCAATAGACGTGGTATAAAGGTTATATGTGTATCGAGTGTGGAGATTGTACGTTCGATAGCTATACGATCGTAATAATAATAATTAAAACAACCAAACTAAAACGTTCGATAGAAATTTAATAAAATTAAAAAGAAATACATATAAAAACAACTAATCAGAATATTTAACCTTCTTACAGTAGAGAGTCGTTAATCAGAATCAATTGGGGACTGGGGTCGTTCAGTTTAGTGTTGTTCCGATTACCGATTATGTACGAAAAAATATATTAACCTGTCCGATGTTCAAATTTTTCTCCGTTCTCAGATTCTTCTTAAAAATGGAAGAGTGTATAAATTTTGTGATAGATTATTGTATCGATTTTTAAATTAATAAAAATTAAATCGATCTTACAATCAGGTTCTCACACATTCAAGATCGGCAATTTATGCAAGTGAAAGAATTGAACAGCAGAAAGAATAATCTGTGGTTGCAAGAACTTTATTTATATCATAAAACAGTAGATGATACTCTAACGTTTTTGTATTAATACTTTAATCTCACTGCCAAACGATAAAACAAAATTTCTGAGAACAACAGCAAAATCAATGTATAAAAAAATTATTTATTATGACATCATCACAATGCAATTTTTAATCATATTTTCATCTATTTAACTTAAAATATATGTTCTCCATCTCAAATTAGTACCATAGTGTCTTGTTTCTGTACATCATACATTTTTAACAGTAGAGTAGTGCTAGTCATAGGAAAGGTGTTACCCTTTCAGGGAAAAAATGTTTTAATTGAAATAACATAAGTTTCGGTTTGCTTCGAAAGTTCGAATATTAACAGATCAATTTCTAATAAAGAAAGCGATATTAAATTTAAATTTAACAATCAAAGAAATAAAACGAGATGATGTTATTAAGAATTTAGTAGAAAATGCAGGAAAACATTTACAAATTTCAGAAAGAACCTGTTATTCAGGGATAGTCTCGTACAAGAAAAAGATATAGATATGTTTCCAAATTGTAAAAAAGAATTGATTGCTGCTAATGTCAACAAAAAAGTCAATATTCGACATGATAACTATTTTCCTAAAAATGAGGATCCTTGTAAAGATATCCTTTGAATTAAAGAATTCTTATAAATTACCTGGACTATTTCGTGAAGTCGTAGAATTTTCACGAGTAGTTGGGTTCTCCAACTTTGTTTTAGAATATCCTTTAGTTCTCGAGAAATTACAATAAAAGAAAGAAAATTAAAATAAATATGAAATTTTAGACGGCCATCTATCGACATAAATCGAATTTAAATTTCCCGCCGTCATCTGATTGGTTAAAAAAATTAATATTCCTAATTGGCTCGCGTCAGAAAAAAGTAGGTGTGACTTCTGTAAATGACGCTATCGGGAGTGCACCGATGCAACCGGAAAAAGTAAACAGCTTACGTCATTAGTCTAACGGTCCTTGTCTGACCTACTTTTCGTAGAATCAACATTAGAGTAAGCTGTAGTAAAACGTAGTAGTTTATAGTAAAACGGTCTTCTCTAATATTCATAGTACTTTGTAAAGCTTGGATTTCAATTTAATAAGTATTATTTAATTCAGAAACATTATAAATACATCATTAAGTAGGAGAATAACGAAAAACTTTATTTTTTAGTATAATACAATTTACAAAATCGAAAGTTCGTATATCGTAATATTATAAAAAACTACATCGAAACATACAAAGTCACCTAATTTACTTAAATTCAGTTCATTATACAACTGTCGATACTCTTGCCTTCCTCAGTTTCCTCAAACAAAATTCGAAAACTTCAATTAATCCCATAAATATTTAAGCGCCATTACTATTCGAATTTACTGTAATTACAAATATAAATGAAAAATATTTTCGACATAAACCCTAGGCAATAATTATCAAAACAAAATTCTTCAAGTGTAAATTTTTCTGTATAAATGTCAGTAATCCAATGTGTGACCTACTTTCTCTAACGTAGTAAAACAAAGTAAGTTGCAGTACAACAATACACATAAACACAAATAAATTAGTAGCTCAATAATACATACTTTCATTTATATCCATATGTTATATCCAAAAGTCAGTTCTCCCAAATTGTCGAAAAATAAATTATTTTCAACTTTTCTTTTTGTAAAGTAGCATATTCTGAAAAACAAGTTCTATATTCAGCGTAAAATTTCCACCTTTTATCCGTTAAAAACAACGCAAAATGTATGGATCCACGTAATAAAAAATTATCGCAGTGAACTTCGAAAAAACCAGAAACACAGATACACCAGACTGCACTGTACAAAATTTTGCCACGAACTGATTCATATTTTAATGCACCTGTGAATAATTTCATCACATGACGAAAAGTTTTTGAATAAAAGCTAAAAGTTTTTAAAAATTCTTTCATAAAATCCGATGAATTTAATTAATACACAATAACTAGATCTGTTTAATAAAGATTAATAATTTTCCATTATAATTATGCAAATTAGATATAAAAAAGATCATCGCGCAAATTCTCCCGCGAACCATGGATGACTCTTACGTCATCTGGATTGAAGTTTCCTGCAAAATAGTGAAAATTTTTATATAATTATTTTACTAATCCAGTCAAATTTAAATAATATAAAATGTCTAGATCTGTTTAATAAAGATTAGTAATGTACTATCATTAATATGCAAATTAGATATGACAAAGATCACTGTGGGAAAATTCCCGCCAAGATAAAAATAGCTTTCGGTCACGTGATCACCAAGAAATACGCCTTAAATTTAATGTTTGTGTACAAATTAATACATTTTAACTAATGTCATCGTTTAAAATTTAATGTTTCTGTAAAAATTAGTAAATTGTAACAAATTTCATCAAAGACAACAGAATAATTTTCAGCTCATAAAAACTCTACAATAAATGATTATTTCTTCGAAAGACGTCGATATGCACGAATAAATAATAAATATACAATAATGCTTTTATCCATTTTAAGTGGATATTGTAAAAATTAAGCTATTTAATTTGTTTGGCTTTTATAATTTAGTTTCCGAATATTTTACTGTGAAATTCCATTTAGTAAACAGAAACAAAGACAAGCTATTAATTATAAACAGGACAATAGAATAATTTTTACGTAAATTGAGTGAAAATACAGAAAAAAACAAATTATATCAAAGATGGGGACAAACAAGCTTACATCCCCAGAACAGAGCTTATAATTTGTTGTCAATTTCAGCCTGTTCCTACTTCGACTGTTTTATGTTGGTAAAAAGTTATTTTTTTTAAAATAAAAGTACTTTGTTGTTAGTGAAGAAAGATAAAAGTATCGAAATATAATATTCAGAATTAAAAATATTGATGTATGTCCATATTAGAAATGTATATTTTTTTCCGATATTAGAAATAATATCACGAGAAAAACATTATATAAATAAAATACGGCCATAAACAATTTTTTTCTGTCAAATAAATTACGGATTAAACAGGCTTATTTAGAAAAATTCAATCGCGAATAACTGACTTTAAATATACAGAGGATACAGTATGCTTGTTATGTGATAGTATCTGCGTTTACAAATTAACAGAATTTTCCATTTTTTTTTACACATTATAATCTAGGAAACTATGTTTAATAATAAGACATACTACAGAAAGGGTAAGAAAGGAACGTCAGTCATTGTAACTAATGTATTATTGAAAGTTTCATTCATATAGATAATTAATTTTATCAAGATACATTTCTCCAAAAGAAAATTATCGATATTTATCGTAAATATAAGTAAATTTTATTATAATTTAGATAAAAACTCATTTTTTCCCCACGCATGGCTTCTTTCCCCTCCCTCTTACTCCTATACTTGGAACATTCCATTTCATAATTTGATGTAATAATAACGTTTAAAATGATTCTAAATAAAATATTGACACTTAAAGTAGGTTAATATATATTGTCACGAGTCTCAGTTGTATTCATAAAAATATAATAATCTATACAATAATACTTTCTCACATGCTCCATGTGTTAAAGTTTGCAGCTGTAATTGAAGTAATATATAAAGAAACAAAATGTTTATATTATCAATAGTTATAAAAGATATCTTATTTTCACGTAGAAAAACAAAATAAGACAGAAGAAACAGACAATCACACGATATCTCTATCCAGGACATTCTATAATTGATTTCAAATTTCTAATGTCGACATACATAAATATTTTTGTGTGTGTGAATATTATATTTCGATACTTTTATGTTTCTTCACTAAGAACATCTTAAAACATTAACTTTTTACCAACATAAAACAGTCGAAGTAGGAACAGGCTGAAATTGACAACAAATTATAAGCTCTGTTCTGGGGATGTAAGCTTGTTTGTCCCCATCTTTGATATAATTTGTTTTTTTCTGTATTTTCACTCAATTTACGTAAAAATTATTCTATTGTCCTGTTTATAATTAATAGCTTGTCTTTGTTTCTGTTTACTAAATGGAATTTCACAGTAAAATATTCGGAAACTAAATTATAAAAGCCAAACAAATTAAATAGCTTAATTTTTACAATATCCACTTAAAATGGATAAAAGCATTATTGTATATTTATTATTTATTCGTGCATATCGACGTCTTTCGAAGAAATAATCATTTATTGTAGAGTTTTTATGAGCTGAAAATTATTCTGTTGTCTTTGATGAAATTTGTTACAATTTACTAATTTTTACAGAAACATTAAATTTTAAACGATGACATTAGTTAAAATGTATTAATTTGTACACAAACATTAAATTTAAGGCGTATTTCTTGGTGATCACGTGACCGAAAGCTATTTTTATCTTGGCCGGAATTTTCCCACAGTGATCTTTGTCATATCTAATTTGCATATTAATGATAGTACATTACTAATCTTTATTAAACAGATCTAGACATTTTATATTATTTAAATTTGACTGGATTAGTAAAATAATTATATAAAAATTTTCACTATTTTGCAGGAAACTTCAATCCAGATGACGTAAGAGTCATCCATGGTTCGCGGGAGAATTTGCGCGATGATCTTTTTTATATCTAATTTGCATAATTATAATGGAAAATTATTAATCTTTATTAAACAGATTTAGTTATTGTGTATTAATTAAATTCATCGGATTTTATGAAAGAATTTTTAAAAACTTTTAGCTTTTATTCAAAAACTTTTCGTCATGTGATGAAATTATTCACAGGTGCATTAAAATATGAATCAGTTCGTGGCAAAATTTTGTACAGTGCAGTCTGGTGTATCTGTGTTTCTGGTTTTTTCGAAGTTCACTGCGATAATTTTTTATTACGTGGATCCATACATTTTGCGTTGTTTTTAACGGATAAAAGGTGGAAATTTTACGCTGAATATAGAACTTGTTTTTCAGAATATGCTACTTTACAAAAAGAAAAGTTGAAAATAATTTATTTTTCGACAATTTGGGAGAACTGACTTTTGGATATAACATATGGATATAAATGAAAGTATGTATTATTGAGCTACTAATTTATTTGTGTTTATGTGTATTGTTGTACTGCAACTTACTTTGTTTTACTACGTTAGAGAAAGTAGGTCACACATTGGATTTCTGACATAAAACTGTCGGCTTTTTCAGAGTGAAGCGGACCTTCTCAATGAAGTGTGTTTTAGGGAAGTTATGCTTTCTTTTTCTGATGCATGCCAATTGTGAAAATTGTTTTTAAAATTAAATATCGGTCAATGACGATAACATATGTTATAAATGTGAAGATGAATATAAAAATATTTCTACATTTTTTTATTGTTTTGTTGTTTCTTAAAGATTAATTTATTTAAATTTATTATATGTCAAGTAAGTTTATTTACAAAATGCTAATATTTTAATTCGCTTTAATATTTCGGTGTAAATTTGAACAAGGAATTTTAAAATTTTAAATAAACGATATACTGAAATTTTCTTTTATTTACAATGATTACGTCACTTCTACAGAAAGTAGAACACGAGACGACCTTCACCCACATTTCAGTCTGGGGGGAAAGGCCGCCAGGCGTCGTAGTTGTAAACGTAACAACTTTTACGTCATCTATTGTTGTGGATGAAATTCGTTAACTGTCAATTACATTTTCTTGAATTTGATTCGAAGGTTGAAAAAAATCGTCATGACTTAAATGCCTAAAACTTTAAAAAATTATATAAAATTGAAAATAAATTAAAAACTTTTGAAAAAATCGTATCGGATAGAAAATCAAAAAAGAATTTAATATAAATTTGAAAAAAAAATATTTTAGCAAAAAATTACCGCGAAAAAAATTCACATATAAAAAATTATGTGACAATAAAGAACGATTTTTTCTTTACAAGACGTAACTGTTTAAAATTTTTTTTCCTAAACGGAAACGAGAAAAACGCGTGGGAAAATTCTTAAAAATTTTCCCACGGTTTACCTTCACAACTAACTGGTAGCGCGGCGTCCGACTGTTCCACTGTTAAGAGGTTAACATTACAAAGCTCATTTCTCGACAGTAACTCAGTGGAGAAAACTACTTAAATGATTTACAAAGACTTCCCAGCATTCCGCTGTTAACACTCCCGTATTCAAATTTACATTGTTACTTTGCATAATAATAGCAAAGTGTTCTTTAACTTTTCGCTTTACATTATTTTTCTCTCTAAATACAATTTTTAACTTATTAACATTTATATTACAATTTTTAATATTACAATGTTGGAAGATAGGAGAATTACTAATTTTTAATCTTACAGCGGCTAGATGTTCCGACAATCTGATTTTTAATTTTCTTTTAGTTTCACCAACATAATAACTGGGGTTGTTACATGTACATTCTAATCTGTAAACTACTCCATCTTCTTCCAATAAATCTTTTTTGTTGTTAGTACTTCTTACAATCATCAGTTCCGATAACCTATTATTTATGGATGGAGCCAATCTAATTGATTTTTGATTAAGAAACTTATTATATTTTTCATAAATACCTTTGATATATGGAAAGGATACATACTGCTTTATTTCTGGACGTTGTTTAACTTTAAATCTATTTTTAAGAAATCTGTTGTACCATTTAGTTAATAATTTTCTCGGATATCCATTTAAGATGTATTTCCTATGTGTATTTACAATCTCTTTATTCCTTTGATCTATATTTGTTGTTCTAGAAAAATCTTTGTTAATTCCATTAAATATACATTATATTTTTGGTTTAAAGGACAATATGATTTGAAATTAATTAAGACTGTAAATTAATTAAATACTGTAAGTTTGAAAAACCATGTAATACGAAAAAAGTAATTATGGCTTACACAAATATACAGGTAATATACAGAAAACGAAACGGCAGAGTGTTCGTGTTCGTCAAAGCAAATCGCTCGGACAGGTCGATTTTATTCTAAGGGGGTCATTTTTTGCAATAAAGTTTTTGCGATTTTGAATATAACAGACTACAAAAAGTTTTAAAAACTCATTTATTTTGTATTAACTGAACAAACATTTATTTCGAAAAAAAATGTTTGTTTTGTTAATATTCAGATTCGCAAAAACTTTATTGCATAAGATGTTTCCCCGAGAATAAAATCGACCTGTCCTAGCGATTTGCTTGGACGAACACGAACACTCTGCCGTTTTGTTTTCGTTGGCCCACCCTGTATACCCCGAAGCTGCGACCGACGCCGAAGTCCTCGCCTCTCCGCCTTACCGAAGGACCAGTGAAGGACTGTCAATTGTCGATGTAAGCATGAATGTTAACAAATAAACGGTTTTCTTGTGGAAAACACTTGTCATCATTCGCCTCCTCTGTCACGGCCACATTTGGCTTCCCCCAAGGTTCACCTTGACGCGGGATTAACTGATCTTATCAACGTATGACAGGTGCCGAGGAGTGGGTTTTCAAGTCTCCTATCTCTACCTGGTCGGCTACCTTACAGATATCAAAGTGACAGAATTTTTATTGTAACATTTCAGTAAGACAGTCTTTACACAGAAAGTAAGAGAATGAAGCTGCAAGCATATTAATGAACATTTGCGTCTTAACATTAATGAACATTTAATAATATTATTCAGTTGGACAAATTTCTTTCTGCAGTCCAAGATGTTAGAATTGAGAGATCAGGCAGTACTCTTTGCTTGCATTTCGAGCTGAATAGTTTGTCTAATATCTTCTAACATGAAAAGAAGAAGTAATGTAGCATACGTCTTCTACTGTAACAATCAGAAAGGTAAGGGTCAGTCTTGTTGAAATTAAAGTACTTGTACTGTCCATTTTTGGTTATAAACTGAATAAGTGTAAAATTCAGTTAAAACCTCCGCTTGCCAGATGTTATGTAACAAATGGAATAAACTGTCTAGAAATACATTCAGAGGAATCATGTCCCATTCTGTAGCTATGTAAAAATTGTCAGCCCAAAAGAGAGTTTTGAGTCTGAAGATAAGAAGAATGTCAAAGTCTAAAGTGGTAAAACCACTATCAGCGAAAGCACGTGCAAGCTGATCTGTCGTTTTGTTGCCCGGCTTATCACAGTGCGCCTTTGTCCAATCAGTAGTGTAATCGTTAAAATTTGATGATGCGATGGATGGTGAGAACGTTACCAAGTATTGGAGAAATATGGTCATAGTTGTATCAGTCCTTGGACTGCAGTACGGCAGTCTGAAAAAATGAGGACAGTATTATTTTTTAAATTGACCTCCACCTGGAAGGCAGGAAGGCATACATCTCAGCCTGTAACACTGAGCATTGGAAAAATGCTCCATATCGTCGATGACCACCAAAAAAGCACAACCCGGACCCTTACTAGTCTTGAAGCCGGCTGTGAAAATTTCTTTGACATATTTTGTATCTACGAAACTGAGACATAGGTAAATTTTCAAACCATTAACGTTTCAACTGGAATGTCTGAAATGGAAAAAGAAATTGATAATAGATTGTATTAAGTAAAACTGGAACTGACAGAAATTATTAATATTTTGTTATTTCGATTATTTAAGATACTCGTAAAATAATTTGTAAGAACTACTTATTGCATTCGTATTTATAATAAAGTTCGTCTTAACATTGGCACACTGTAAAAGCTATGGAGAAACTATTAAAACGTCTGTTTCTATTAGTTTCAGGAAAAAATTATAGTTGCAGCACAAGTATCTTTGTGAGTTATTTAATAAAAATGCACTGACTTCAGTAAGAGTTTTCTACGCAAAGTGCATCTAAATCATCACGTCAGTGCATTTAGATAATTGACTTTTAAAGATTTACCATTATATCGTGTATAATTCTGAGAGTACCGTAATATAAGTAATATCATTATATACGAGAGACTGTTCTTATTTCTAATACATTAGATATTGACTATATGAAAAATTACGAGTCATATAAAAGTCAACCGTGTAAAAATGAATTGCATTGGCACATTAGTGCACTTAGATAATTGTCTTCTAGAGATTTACAGTTATTTAGTGAAACATTTAATAAATATTTTAATAACAATTATTACTCAAGAGAGACTTTTCTTATATCTGGCACTATAGATATTGATAACATAAAATTTTTTTTAATTTTAGTCTTTTCGCTGAATAATAAAATATTTTTAAAAATAAAAAAAATAAATAATTAAAAATATATTGTATATTAAAACACATAATTTAAAATATATATTAGAAAATTATCATTATTTTGTAGCACACAGAACTAAATATTAATAAATAGAATATGTATATTATATTAATTAAATGTCAACGTAGTCGCTTCCAAAACTTGGTCGATCACCATTTATTTCTTTAAAATGTTCTAGAATAAAAATTCGGACGATCCGATCTTCTAGAACATTTTAAAGAAATAAATGGTGATCGACCAAGTATTGGAAGCGACTACGTCTTTTTATTTTTACAACATGAAAATTACTAATTTATGATGTAAGAGCTTTCAATTGTTGTATTACATATTTATTACAAATATATGACGCATTGTAGATTAAGCATTAACTTCTCTGCAAATAATAGATATATATTTCACTGTTTTTTCGTCCATAGTTTTCTTAGCTATCATTTAAATAACGGAAACTCGTAATTAATTTATTTATTTTAAATTTATTTAAATTATTCAGATAAATGAGGTTTAGAAGCTCTTCGTCACGGTTATAGAAATGCATATTATTTTAATCTAAAACCACTACGGAATTACAAGGTGGTTATAAGATTAGTCTATCGCTGAGGGATAGGCGAAATGAAATTCACCCGTAACGTGTAAGAAATGTTGGTTTCTCGTCTATGTCTTTCGCGAATTGAATCGCAGTACGTATTACAGATTCATTCGAATCATCAGTTCTAAATTAACGTAAATCGTCTATTGGTTGAGCTGGTTACCGAACATACGATGAACGCAGAAAGAAAGGCTTTCTTAATGCTTTCAACACGAGAATAAGAGAATGACACGTAAGAACAATAGCAAATCCAGTAATTTTTAAAAGGATTATAAAAGATACAATACGCAGTATAACGTTTTCTACTACCGGGTATCTGTTTTAGTCGAGAAAATTCCCAAGAAGGAGAATGCATCAGTGCATCTGCTTTTACACTTTGATAAATTCGTCCCTGCATAAGGGATCGGTTTAAATTTAAGTTGAGATTGTCTCTTAAATATATGTATAACGCCTACGTGTGGACAAATGGCTGAAACTATTAACACTGATCATGAGTTTGTGCCTGATCAATTGGCTGGCCGCTTAAAGATTTTAACATTTTATTCACATGTGTAACACACAAATAGGGGCTGATTTCCTACAGATGAGTTCTCTCTCTTCCTAAATACTCCAAATTTCCATATCTCCAAGCCCATATTGGGATCTTTTTCTTGTGAAGTCGTCAAACTGCTGCAATTCTTTACCCAAAAATCGAATATGTATACAATAAATATAAGTTTCCGCATAGTTATATGATATACAGATATTCCGATGAGAAAGATTTTAATCGTTTAATCGAGCAAATTTTAAAAATACTTTTATGAAAGATCCAGAGCAGAACATAAAATATAGAAAGTATTTATCATGCGAAAAATGTCCGCGCAATACGATAAATTGTGTAAGATTGCTGCTTGTGTTTGCATTTAAAATTTGTGCCTGATTTTAAGCATTTTTTCAACAGGTTGTAACTATATTCACATAAGCTTTAGTAAATATGGTTTGAAAATGTTCAGTGAGTCGTGTGATAACGTGTTTTCACGTTCAAGACTAATTTTCTGCCTTCTTTTCACGAGAATATTGCAAATTAATCTGTCGGACAAGCGCTAATTAATGCTGTTTACAAACTGTAAGATTCTACATCACGAATAAATTCGACTAATACTATATAAAGTGTTTATAAATTTTCATAAAAATTTACAATGAAAAGAATAAGTAAAACAAAAATTTGTAAAATTCTATGCAATTTTTTATTTTCAGTAATCAAGGAAAGAGAATTTATTATAATTACGTAAAATATAAGCATAATAATTGTATTTACAATAATATATATATCTTTGTGTATACAGTAATAAGTTAAAACGAATTAATTTTGCTATTTAATGTATTTATAAGAATACTTCATTATATGTTACCAATAGAAGTTAAAGTACATTGCTTGAACATAAGGAAATTTATAATAAAATCAATTTGTTGTTACGACGAATTCAATGGCAGTTGATCAGAGTTAAGTAAACTGCATTATTAAGTATTGTATCTTCATTCCAGAAATTATCTTTTACGTTCGGTAAATAAAAGCAAAATGTTTCTTTCAATAACAAAAATAGAAAACTTTAAGAAAAATACCTTTTAAATATATCCGTGTGTCATTGTTTTGTGTTGCTAATTTAGTAATGACCGAGTAACACTGGAGATATACAGTAGTTCAGTAGCGTCAGGATCTCGCTATTAATATCTCTCAGGAATAAAATGAAAACGTCAACATTTATGTAATGAAATTATGTGTTGTATAACTTTTCTTCTAATCATCGATAACTTACGTAACAGGAAATAATTGTTCTTTCGTTTTAAATTTGTCAAATCAAATTTTAAAATGTGTATTTTACTTTCAACGTCATTTGCACGAATAAAAAATTTCTCAATTTGTAGTAGACGATCTGAGTTTGAGAAGACCAGAAAATATAGAATGGAGTGCGTTGGCCATCTGAAAAAATCGTGTTAAAAATGTAAAATGCGTAATAATTACAGAATTTCAGGTATAAAAGTTTAAAAAGATACCTTGACTGGAAACTTTTTTGTAACATTGAAGTATCCTTTTATTGTTATACATAATGACACTTTTCCAAATCTCTTCATGAAGTTTAAAATCTGTAAAAATATATATTTCAATATATCATTTAATGAATTGAGGTATTTTCAAAACTGACTTTTAGTTTCTGTTCGAGCGACAAATCGCATTCAGAAAATCTTCGGATATCTTGAAACGAGGTCTGCATCTGAAAAATTTCAAAAAAATTAAATATAATAAAAGTAATTTAGTGATAGCTTTGAAAGAAAATGATATCATACAGCAGATGTTAGTGTTGAACATGCGTAACCCAGTAAGAGGCATACGATTGAAATTATAATGACAAATAAAAGAAAAATAAATCTGACTATTAAGTTCAATTCAGTAAAAATAAAAATATAATACAGAAGACTTGTCTCTACAAGAAGTGTGAAATACAATATTAGACATAGTAAATTAAAATTAGTATTAATGTGATTGAGGAAGTTCCAAAGTTCGGCATGTTGCATGATTATCTTTTCTAATTTTGAACGTAAATTAGCATTTTTCCTGTTAAGTAGAATTAAATCATTTGATACTCTTTGAAATCCTTTTTTCATAATCAAATACAAAAACATAAGAATAAATAAAATATGAATCAATCCACCAGTAATAAAGTTTACTGACATTCCCAGTTGTATACTACAAAGAGATTGAGAGAATCATTTTGGTTAGTTGTGTCTAATGCTGGATATATAATATTAATATAAACTGGTATAGACAAAGTGCTACATAAAAGTATTAGGAGCATGATAATGCCAATGTTATGAAAAGACTTGCTTAATTCCTTAATTGGCAAATTATCTGGTTCTATTAATATAATAATCGGATTCGCTTTATTGCGTTTAACAACAGAAAACGTTAGCGACATAGCCGGATATATTAGAAAAATGCAGATCCTTACGAAGATATTATAATCGACTATTGAATACCAATTAAAGCAAGGTGTGTTTACAGCCACAATAGGCATTGTCATCAAGAATAATAAGAAAGAATGTTCCCAATACACAAATTCCACAAAACATAAGAAGTACTTTTGCAATAATTTATGTTTCGAATAAAACTGTCGACAGTAGTAGCATGGAGTGAAAAACTTCCATCCGTAGATTATTGCAGTGGACATTTGAGGCTGCAAGAGACAACTAACGCATATTTCGTATCTACGAAACTCGGCCATGAGTAATTTTCGAAACCAGAAATGGATCAATCAGAGTGTCTGAAATAGAAAAATAAATTGATAATGGATTATATTAAGTAAAAATGGAACTGATAGAAATTATTATTATTTTGTTAAATTCGATTTTGTAGATACTTTATATGATAAATTTAAAAATTACTCCGTGCAGCAGTATTTTGTAAATGCTTTCTGCTTCTATTAAGTTATGTTATTGGAGGCGTATAGTGGCAGCATCACTATCTTTCTCAGTGAATTAATGAAAATGTACCGATTAAAGTGAGAGTTAGTCACGTAAAAGTGAATTAATTGGAGTGCAGTGGTAACACTACTACAATTAGTGGAACGTTAGATAATCATCTTTGATGGATTTACCATTAGATAATGAAACTTTCTATAATAAGTTTTCTTGTGTAGATGAGATTGCTTGCTCGTCTTGATTACAGTCACTTTCGATATTAATAATATGGCAAATTACTAATTTACGACTTTACAGCAGTAACTGTTTTAACAGAAATTTTTAAATCACTTTATTGTAATATAAGTATTAAGGGTTTTGCAAATGATAGATGTTTATTTTAAAACTTGTTAGGCCATATTTTTTTATCCATTTATCCAATTTAATGTAATTAATTATTGTTGTAAATTTGCTTCAATTATTTTCGAATGCCTTACTTTTTGAAACTCTTTTTCGCAATTATAAAACTGCATATTATGTTAACCTAAAACCATCTCGGATAAAAAATTGGTCGTGGGTTTGTGTGCTGCTCTGTTGATGTGGAGTATACAATCCCAGCAATACTTCAGGGATGTTTTATACTAATACAGCAGGCCTTATCAGTTACCATCTGCTACCTGTATTGTGGGCTTGGCCGATTCCCGAATAGATATGTTTAAAAAAGGTTCTCTTATTATCGACAGGTAGAAAATGGCAAAAAATAAAAATTATTGATTACTGCTGAATTCCGAGATTTTAACGACAGTGATAAAAAATGAGATAATATGGGAGAGAAAGAGTAGAAATTGTCTTTACTCGTCATTTTGTGAACACGTGTTTTATGTATAAGCATTTAAATGAACAATTAATTCGTTAACTGCTAAACATAGGTGATAAACGGATTTCAGTTAGCAAAATAAAATAAACATATATAATGTAATTGAATCCAAATAAATGAATACAGTGACAAATCTTTAAAAATTGCAGAAATGAGTTGCGTAATATTTCCGGCTGTTATGAGTTTTGTTTAAAAAATTATGTTTTATGTTATTAAATAAAATAAATAAAGTTGTGTGTGGCATTATCTATTATGAGATTTTGTTATAACAATTTTTTATATTTCCAATTACAGTACTATAAAATGGCAAAAAGCTTAATTTCGAGGGCAGGAATGAGTTTCATAAAAAGGTATAAATGTTAGTAATGAATAAAATCTTTATTAAGTCTTATTCCCTCTCGAGATAAGAAACATGAGACTTTATTATGTCCTCGCCCTCTCGACCTTTAACCACTAAATTTTAATAACATTAAACTCCTCATATATAAGTGAAAAAACAGTTTCGTTTCTTAATCTTTACCTTATCCTGACTTTAAATTATGCAAAATAGACGCGAAATAAACACACACTTACACTCATGGAACTGTTTTGCCATGTTTTTGACGTTTTTGGATTTAGGTCTCAAAACGTGGAGATCTGCAAAAAACTCTTAAGGTCAGATTTGTCACGATTCCAATATTTTCCTTTGTTATGCATATATTTATACATAAGAGCCAGGAAAGTAAAAGCGATCAAAATTATAAATTAATGTGCGAAAGCAACAGAACACTTCGGCGATCTCCCAAATAGGATTGTTACCAGGGAAAACACTCTATCGAAAATTTGCCTTCTTTTTAGATTTTTCAAGTAAGGAAAACACGGAATATTTTACTTGGATAGCCGTTGGTTAGGCCTGATCCCGCATCTAACTATCAGCAAGCAGTTGCTTTACTCACTTCTCCATTGATAGGCACGAAGGTTAATTGATAATGCAATGGCTTTCACGTAATTAATATTAGAAATAAAAAAAAAGTGAATATTTTTGGGAAAAAGTTTTAATTCCAATGAAGAAAAGTTATTTCTTTGAATTAACCATAGCTACTACGTGTATAATATTCAACTCGTCCACCATTTTGAATCTTAGACGTCGCATTTCTTTCCTAGTAACAGTCTGTATGTGAGAGTGAATGAATGATTTTAAGAATTTTTTTATATGTCATAACTGTAACGGTATAATCTGGTTTTATAAAATTTTATTTTTTTAGCTAATTCAAGTTTCATATTTATGGCTCCGTTATAAATCAGTCGTAAAGTGTGATCAGAATTAAAGTTGCTCTATTAAGAGGATTCCGAACCTCTTGTAAGGAACTGAGTCCGAGCGTTATTTTTATTTTATTCTTATTTTTCGTTTTATTATATTTTGTTTGGGGCTTATGTTTAGTTAGGACGAAGGTTCTCCACCACTCTCTTATTAGTAACCAAAAAAAAAAGATAATAAACCAACTCACAAAAGAACGAGCCCCGTAGGAAACATCACGTGCACTTGCGCTGCCCAGCGGAAATAAACAGTCCGCAGAAAAAAAATGGAGGGGGGAATCCCCACACTCACTAGAAAAGAAGTACTTACTAAACCGTCATAAAACATCCCAGAAAATTGTGCTAAATTCTTTGTAAACGGTTTATTAGATTTTGTCGGAAAATTGAAACTGCCAGAAAGAAATTTGATGTTAGAAAAGCTAAATACAATAGAACCTCGATCATCCGGATTTCTATCATCTGAATTTTCGATTATCCGGATTGTTTAAAATAAACAAAAATGTACGAATTTGCTGATTTGCACTTGGCGAATTGCAACACTGTTTATGTACTGTACGTACGTGATGGAATGCATGGAACAAAATTTTGAAAAAACCACTAGTAAATTCCAGTAACAGTAGAAAGTGGTATAGGAGACATTGCATAAGCAATAGCACAAATTTCAATATGTGGTGAATGTGACGAAGAAGATGTAACCGAGTGGTTAAATGGCGATGCGAACGATCCTGGATTCCAAATTTTGAATGACGAGGAAATAATTAAAGAAATATCTGCCTCAGATGGACAAGATCGAAAAGACAAAGAGATTTGCGAAGTAAGAGATATTGGTCCTACACATTCTGAAGTTTTCGGTTCTTAGATGTCGCCACGAAATGGTTTGAGAGCTAAGAAAAGTGTAACTCAGGACAACTTATATGTCTTAAAAGTATTCGCGATTTAGCTGCTTCAAAAAGAACAGCTAGCTTTGAAGAAAAATCGTTAATTGAATTTCTTAATGAAAAATAATTTAATATTGAAGCTATATGTAAATCTAGACAAATAAAAATTATTCATACTATATGCACTGTCAATTATTATTTTTTCAATTATCCAAATTTTTCCTTATCCGGACTACCTTCATTCCCAATTAGTCCGGATAATAGAGGTTCTACTGTATGTAAATAAGAAGAGTAACCTAGCTAAATTCTGACGTCACCTCACAGCATAAAACCAGCACGCTAACCGAAGACGATCGAGGTGTACTACTGAGTGAAAGATTCGAGGCGAAGTCCAGATTGAGAATTAGGCGATCCAAGGTGTTTAAAGAAGAATTCGATTTGACGATAGCGAAAGGATTGAGGAAACAGGTTCCTAGTATAGTGAGGTGACGGATAGACGTTTAGTTCGTAAGAGATTTTGTTCATAGTTCTTAAGTATTTGATTTGTCGAATTTTTTAAACGGAATTAAGATTAAGTTAAGCTAAGTAGCTGAGTTTTATTGTCGGGTTGACTTGTTGATTTTCGTTAATAAATTTTGTTTTGGGTTATAGACAATTGTGCATAGTTAAATTCGGTTTACTAATTAAATATACTTGAAACTTTTGCTTTGACTTGATATTTGTCCTTATTCTTACTAAATTTTTCGGTGCACGCTTAAAAGCCGAGGCCTGGCAAACTGATCTCGAATCTGCGTAAAGTACCCGTTACGTTAACGGAAGTTTTACCAACCGCAGTTAGTGTCGGTTTCCTAAGATTCTAAAAATAGTACTTTACACTCCAAAAATGCGAAAGTATGTGAGGTCCCAAAAACGAGTTGACAATAAACATTTATATTAGAAAATTGTTAAAACGAAAGTAACTAGGAAAAAACCTCCATTGTTAAAAACCGATCAAAGATTGGTTTAATTGTGCTGGTCATATGAAACCGCGACGAGAAAAAATGCTATTGATGTAAAACAGAACGCAATAATTGTAAATGATTAATAATTGTAAACGAGCGTTTTCCAGTCGAGATGGACCGTTGACAAGGTGCTCGTACACAAATAATTATAACATAGAAATTTTGAAAAGAGGAAAAGTTAATGGCAAAAGAAACATCGCGTCAGGGTCGATAAAATCATAAAACGTCACAGACTAGACAACAATGGGAAAAATATGAGCGCAAGTTCCAAAGTTCCATCAGCACTTTCCGTCCAGAGCTAACGGATGGTGTCGAGTAGATTCTTCGAAGCGGATCTTTCTCGTGACTCGAACAGGGGTAGTTTCCTTAGGAACAGACGTGGGATCAATCGGGAAGCGGGAGAGAGAGACGTAGAACCAATCAGATAGACAAAAAAGGAGAAAACGGAGATTGATAAAGCCGCTTTTGAAAAATCCGACAAGAGACTTTCCGGGAAGTTTCGGAAGCCAGAAGACGTTTGCGCCAACGCACGGAGGTTTCCGTACTTGTGTCCATCGAGAAAGCCGCTGACAGCAGCCGACGAATTTCCTCACCTGCTGCTGCCCGGGGCCTACCTTCGAGCGACGTTAGGAAACACCGTCGACACTTATAATTTTGTGCATAGTGTAAGTTACTTCATGTTTAAATAAAACGGGTTTTTGTGAGATACTTGTCATCTGTGACTTCTCTGCCGCACCCAAACGTAAACGACCCTAGACTATCCTGTCACGGGATTAATGATTCCTCCCAGAAGTCGAAGAACATAAACTGGTGTCCGAGAAGTGGGATTTTAAGTCCCAGGATCGTCCAGCCGAGGTCAGCGATGTACGTTCGTCTTTCTTCAGAGTTCTGTCTACACCATATTTATGTATACTGCGGACCAACGATGTATTGTCTTTAATGAGGTCTGCAAAGATGAAGTTATGGGTAGCAGTGTTATCCTGCCAGGGATAGGTACCGGGGCTACCATTTTTGAAAAAGTAACATTATTACCGCGAAGTACACCTTGTAGGTTTCTTGTCTGCCCAAATATGCAAAAAAGCTAAAAAATTTATCTGGAGATGGCACTATTAAAGTTGTATTGATAAAATTTTATACCAAACTCATCGTCTTGCTAATGTTTTTGCCACCACTGTGAGGTAAAGTTCGCAGAATGGCATGAGGCAGAAATCAGGAAAATCACATTGCTAAACTCCGAAGACATTATATTAAAAATCACAGGCCGCAAGCGTATCATCATAAACCAGTAGCGAGTAACCTGCGGCTCGAGGGTTATTCATGAATCATTGTATTATTACATAAATTATATACTGATCGTATCTTTTATATTCATATCTATTAAAATTACCGAAATATAACAAAGAAGAGGCAAAAAGAACGACTTTGAAAGAATTCCATAATTATAGAAAGAATTTACGAAAAATTATAGAAGTAAAATATTCAGCAATTCGAAAATATATAATGATCCGAATCTAAATTCTGAATTCAAATTGAATTATTAGAAGTACTGTACAGGGGAACCTCTATATTCGTAATTAATCTGTTCGTAAGGACCTAAAGAATATGGTAAATGACGAATATAGAAACAATTTTTCTTATAATAAATAACTGATATTCAATTAATTTGTTTCCATCCAAAAACAGATACAAGAATAAAAATTTGGTTTTTGTAAAACTTTATTGTACTAAATATATACAGCATAGTGGTAGAAGGGGAAAAAGAATAAGGCTATTATTGTTTAGAAAAAAACATACTATTAATTAAAACATTAGGTAATTCCAATTATGATCTCGGCATATTAAATTCTTTGGCTAAGTTGAAAACACTAGAAAGGTTGCGGCCGAAGTTTTCATCTCTAAAACATGAACCTCGAACGCTGAGCGCCACCATTTTGTAAGTCTAGAAGTTTGATAATGGCGTTTGGAACGATCAACACTGCACAGACATTTGCATTAAAACTTTGTTTTAAAAGACAGATTATAACAGTTGCTTATTAAATTCATTAGAATTTAATAATTATGACTTAATTTCTTGTAAATAATAAAGATAACAAGACAACTTATTAAATACATATTTATTCTACTAAACACACTTACATAATTTTAAGAATATTTCATTAAATAAAAGCATGTAAATTAAAAACAAATAGCACAAAATTCAGATCGCAAAAAGTAAAAGAAGAAAAGAAAAAGTAGACAATGTAAGAGGTGAAGAAGAAAAAGCAAAAAATTCATTTTCCATTAATATAAATAATATGTTTCGAACGTGACAAGATAATAATTGTACCTATTAATTTTTAAGTGAAAATTAAGTAATACATAATTAGAAAAATTAGCATAAATTGTAGGAAAAATAAATTATAAATTAACCTCTTAACAGTGGAACAGTCAGACGTGGCGCTACCACTTAGTTATGGAAATAAAACGTGGGAAATTTTTTAGAATTTACCCACGCGTTTTTCTCGTTTCCGTTTAAAAAAAAAATTTAAACAGTTACGTCTAGTAAAGAAAAAATCGTTCTTTATTGTCACATAATTTTTTTATATGTGAATTTTTTTCCCGGTAATTTTTTGCTAAATTTTATTTTTTCAAATTTATATTAAATTCTTTTTTGATTTTCCACCGTTACGATTTTTTCAAAAGTTTTGAATTTATTTTCAATTTTATATAATTTTTTAAAGTTTTAGGCATTAAAGTCATGACGATTTTTTTAAAATTGCGAATCAAATTCAAGAAAATGTAATTGACAGTTAACGAATTTCATCCACAACAATAAAAAACATAAAAATTGTTATGATTACAATTACGTCGCCTGGCGACCTTTACCCCCAGACTGAAATGTGGGTGAAGGTCGTCTCATGTTCTACTTTCTGTAGAAGTGACGTAATCATTGTAAATAAAAGAAAATTTCAGTATATCTTTTATTTAAAATTTTAAAATTCGTTGTTCAAATTTACACCGAAATATTAAAGCAGATTAAAATATTAGCATTTTGTAAATAAACTTACTTGACATATAATAAATTTAAATAAACTAATCTTTAAGAAACAACAAAACAATAAAAAAATGTAGAAATATTTTTATATTCATCTTCACATTTATAACATATGTTATCGTCATTGAACGATATTTAATTTTAAAAACAATTTTCATCATTGGCATGCATCAGAAATAAAAGCATAACTTTCCTAAAACACTTCACTGAAAGGGTCCGCTTCACTCTGAAAAAGCTGACAGTTTTATGTCAGAAATCCAATGTGTGACCTACTTTCTCTAACATAGTAAAACAAACTAACTCACAGTACAACAATACACATAAACACAAATAAATTAGTAGCCTGATAATACATATCTTTATTTATATCCATATGTTATATCTAAAGGTCAGTGCTCCCAAATTGTCAAAAATAAATTATTTTCAACTTCTCTTTCTGAATTTAGAACTAATTCACAGTAAACTTTACGCCTTAAAATATCCATTGCAATCAACGCAAAATCTATCAATCCACGTAATAAAAAATTATCGCAATGAACTTCGAAAAAACTAAGACTTTTTTTCTAAAATTCTTTTTTTCGGAATATCTGTATATCATATAACTATGCCGATACTTAAATTTATTGTATACATATTCGATTTTTGGGTAAGGAATTGCACAAGGAAAAGATCCCAATATGGGCCTGGAGATATGGAAGTTTGGAGTATTTAGGAAGAGAGAGAACTCATTGTAGGAAATTAGCGTTTATTTGTGTGTTACACATGTGAATAAAATGTTAAAATCTTCAAGCGGCCAGCCAATTGGTCAGGCACAAACTCGTGATCAGTGTTAATAGTTTCAGCCATTTGTTCACACGTAGGCGTTATACATATATTTAAGAGACAATCTAAACTTCAATTTAAACCGATCCCTTATGCAGGGACAAATTTATCAAGGTGTAAAAGCAGATGCACTGATGCATTCTTTTTCTTGGGAATTTTCTCGATTAAAACAGATACTCGGTAGTAGAAAACGTTATACTGCGTATTGTATCTTTTATGATCCTTTTAAAGATTACTGGATTTGCTATTGTTTTTACGTGTCATTCTCTTACTCTCCGTGTTGAAAGCATTAAGAGAGCCTTTATTCTACGTTCATCGTATGTTCGGTAACCAGCACAACCAATAGACGGTTTACGTGAATTTAGAACTGATGATTCGAATGAATCTGTAATAAGTACTGCGATTCAATTTGCGGAAGACATAGACGAGAAACCAACATTTCTTACATGTTACGGTTAATTTTCATCTCGCCTATCCCTCAGCGATAGACTAATCTTATAACCATCTTGTAATTCCGTGGTGGTTTTAGATTAAAATAATATGCATTTCTATAACCATAACGAAGAGCTTCTAAACCTCATTTATCTGAATAATTTAAATAAATTTAAAATAAATAAATTAATTATGAGTTTCCGTTATTTAAATGATAGCTAAGAAAACTATGGACGAAAAAACAGTGAAATATATATCTATTATCTGCAGAGAAGTTAATGCTTAATCTACAATGCGTCATATATTTGTAATAAATATGTAATACAACAATTGATAGCTCTTACATCATAAATTAGTAATTTTCATGTTGTAAAAATAAAAAGACGTAGTCGCTTCCAATACTTGGTCGATCACCATTTATTTCTTTAAAATGTTCTAGAAGATCGGATCGTCCGAATTTTTATTCTAGAACATTTTAAAGAAATAAATGGTGATCGACCAAGTTTTGGAAGCGACTACGTTGACATTTAATTAATATAATATACATATTCTATTTATTAATATTTAGTTCTGTGTGCTACAAAATAATGATAATTTTCTAATATATATTTTAAATTATGTGTTTTAATATACAATATATTTTTAATTATTTATTTTTTTTATTTTTAAAAATATTTTATTATTCAGCGAAAAGACTAAAATTAAAAAAAATTTCATGTTATCAATATCTATAGTGCCAGATATAAGAAAAGTCTCTCTTGAGTAATAATTGTTATTAGGATATTTATTAAATGTTTCACTAAATAACCGTAAATCTCTAGAAGACAATTATCTAAGTGCACTAATTATCTAAAATGTCAACCGTGTAAAAATGAATTGCATCGGCACGATAAAATTCATTTTTACACAATTGACTTTTATATGACTCGGAATTTTTCATATATTCAATATCTAATGTATTAGAAATTAGAACAGTCTCTCGTATATAATGATATTACTTATATTACGATACTCTCAGAATTATACACAATATAATGGTAAATCTTTAAAAGTCAATTATCTAAATGCACTGACGTGATGATTTAGATGCACTTTGCGTAGAAAACTCTTACTGAAGTCAGTGCATTTTTATTAAATAACTCACAAAGATACTTGTGCTGCAACTATAATTTTTTCCTGAAACTAATACAAACAGACGTTTTGATAGTTTCTCCATAGCTTTCACAGTGCTCCAATGTTAAGACGAACTTTATTATAAATACGAATGCAATAAGTAGTTCTTACAAATTATTTTACGAGTATCTTAAATAATCGAAATAACAAAATAATAATAATTTCTGTCAGTTCCAGTTTCACTTAATACAATCCATTATCAATTTATTTTTCCATTTCAGACATTCCAGTTGAAACGTTAATGGTTTGAAAATTTACCTATGTCTCAGTTTCGTAGATACAAAATATGTCAAAGAAATTTTCACAGCTGGCTTCAAGACTAGTAACGGTCCGGGTTGTGCTTTTTTGGTGGTCATCGACGATATGGAGCATTCCTCCAATGCTCAGTGTCACAGGCTGAGATGTATGCCTTCCTGCCTTTCAGGTGGAGGTTAGTTTTAAAAATAATACTGTCCTCATTTTTTTCAGACTGCCGTACTGCAGTCCAAGGACTGATACAACTATGACCATATTTCTCCAATACTTGGTAACGTTCTCACCATCCATCGCATCATCAAATTCTAACGATTACACTACTGATTGGACAAAGGCGCACTGGAATAAGCCGGGCAACAAAAGGACAGATCAGCTTGCACGTGCTTTCGCTGATAATGGTTTTACCACTTTAGACTTTGACATTCTTCTTATCTTCAGACTCAAAACTCTCTTTTGGGCTGACAATTTTTACAAAGCTACAGAATGGGACATGATTCCTCTAAATGTATTTCTAGACAGTTTATTCCATTTATTACATAACATCTGGCAAGCGGAGGTTTTAACTGAATTTTACACTTATTCAGTTTATAACCAAGAATGGACAGTACAAGTACTTTAATTTCAACAAGACTGACCCTTACCTCTGTGATTGTTAGAGTAGAAGACGTATGCTACATTACTTCTTCTTTCCATGTTAGAAGATATTAGACAAACTATTCAGCTCGAAATGCAAGCAGAATACTGCCTGATCTCTGAATTCTAACATCTTGGACTGCAGAAAGAAATTTGTCCAACTGAATAATATTATTAAATGTTCATTATTGTTCAGACGCAAATGTTCATTAATATGCTTGCAGCTTCATTCTCTTACTTTCTGTGTAAAGACTGTCTTACTGAAATGTTACAATAAAAATTCTGTCACTTTGATATCTGTAAGGTAGAGATAGGAGACTTGAAAAGCCGACCAGGTAGAGATAGGAGACTTGAAAACCCACTCCTCGGCACCTGTCTTACGTTGATGAGATCAGTTAATCCCCCGTCAAGGTGAACCTTGGGGGAAGCCAAATGTGGCCGTGACAGAGGAGGCGAATGATGACAAGTGTTTTCCAGAAGAAAACCGTTTATTTGTTAACATTCATGCTTACATCGACAATTGACAGTCCTTCACTGGTCCTTCGGTAAGGCGGAGAGGCGAGGACTTCGGCGTCGGTCGCAGCTTCGGGGTATACAGGGTGGGCCAATGAAAACGAAACGGCAGAGTGTTCGTGTTCGTCCAAGCAAATCGCTAGGATAGGTCGATTTTATTCTCGGGGAAACATCTTATGCAATAAAGTTTATGCGAATCTGAATATTAACTAAACAAACATTTTTTTTCGAAATAAATGTTTGTTCAGTTAATACAAAATAAATGAGTTTTTAAAACTTTTTGTTGTCTGTTGTATTCAAAATCGCAAAAATTTTATTGCAAAAAATGTCCCCTTTAGAATAAAATCGACCTGTCCGAGCGATTTGCTTTGACGAACACGAACACTCTGCCGTTTCGTTTTCGTTGGCCCACCCTGTATATTACCTACATATTTGTGTAAGCCATATTAGAGTTACCATATTGCTTAACCACTATCCGTGATTTTAGTTTCTACATTCTATTAATTCTGTTACTCTGCAATCAAATATTACATTCGGTAGTTAATCGCAAGTCCGTACATCGATACTTGTTACAATTCTGGGGAACATCTTCCTTTGTATCAGCACTATTCTATTTTATTACTACTTTATTATGTCATATTATACTAAGACAATCATTGTTAATAACATAATTATTTTATTACCTTATTGTACATATAATTGGTACTTCTATTTCGTTTTATTTTATTTTATATTATTTTTATTTTCTGTATTTTAACATGTGTACGTGCTACAGTGAACTAAGTATCTTAATCAATGTACGGTAAACAACGCTGGACTACATACCACTATGCACTGTAGTTTCGGATGTACAATAAAGCTCATTGTGTATCTGTGTGTAACTGATCGAAACCACGGTAGACATTAAAATACCATTTTAGTGTCTGAAGAATTAAAACTGTCTGTTAGCCTAGTGCATAAATATTAGCAGGAACAAAAATTGGTGACACGGACAAACACTGGTGAAGATTTTAAGAGATAAATTTATTGGAAATTCTCTATTTTCCTTACTGAATGAGACGTTCTGCTTTTACATGCATAACTTTAAACATAGTATTTGATATGAAAATACAATAACTAATATTGCAGCTCACTGATCGATTGCCGTTGGAATTCATCTTCATAAGCCCATGCCGACAGATTGGTTGTTCTTATAATAAATATTTGTATAAATTGCCTTGTGTCGTGTCAAGCAATGTATAGTATCTTCTAACATATAACGATTTATTATGCTCGAAAATACATTTACTAGAAAAATTAATTTCTATTCACTTATTACTACATTGAAGAACAGATGTATATTACGATAAAATATTACGCATAATAATTGTATTTATGCAATTATAATGCTCTCCATCGTAGATTAGTGTAAATAAAAAATTTGCATAAAGTTTTACAATTTTTCTGTTTCAATTATTTTTTTATATAGAGGCTTCAATGTACATTGTGTATTTATACACACTTTACATAATATTACTGCAATTCAATCGCGATATAAGCTCTCACTGCCGGAAAATTGTATAATTACAGCGTGAGCGACAGATTAATTTGCAATCTTGCTTTCACTATATAGAGGCAAGTTAGTTGAACACTACGATACGACTGAATAGAATATATTTTTGAAAAGATTCTAGTTTGTAGATTTGATTTCTAAAACATCCTTATACATAGAACGAATAATTTATAATGTAGCCATAAAAGTGAGATAATAACTTAAAATTTCTTCAAAAATAGATTACACTTTTACTTATACTTGTACATAATATAAAAATGTTTTAAAATTGTTGTAGAAAACTATATATAAATGTATTGCTGATGACGGTCTTTTGGTCCGAAATGCATACCAGTAATAGTTTCAGTCTGTTGATAGAAGTATTACTTTGATGTTTTCAGTAGCAATTTGATAAGTCTCTGTTATCTCTACTACAGTGTTTAAAATCCATTCATCAACATAAATGAAAAAAAGAAACTCTTATATACTACACATTTACAGTTATAATCTACAAATCAATTGCTAAAACTGATCATGAAGTCTTACGATTGTCCAGATTTATATCAACAAGTTATGCTGTCAATTTCACAGAATTTTTTTTTTTGAAGTTTAAAATGCCAGTAATTTTGTGTGCGACACGGGCCGCATTTAGGCAATATGAAGTCCAAAGCTTAATTTTCTGTGAGGCTTTATACCAATCTTTCACAATTTTAGAAATCAAATATAAAAAGAAAAAAATTAACACGAACATACTAATTAAATACTGTAGTGAACCGAAAATCGAAATCAATTGGAGACTGAGGTTGTTCAGATTAGAGATTTGTTCCGATTACTGATTATGTACGAAAAAATATATTAACCTGTCTGATGTTCAAATTTTTCTCCGTTGCGTGTCGCTTCGTGTTGAATTTTCGTCGATTTTAAGCCTAACGAAAATTTTTATAATAATAATCAAGGCTACCGTATCGTTAAAAATTATTTCTTCATTTTGTACAAACAAAATAAATATATTGAAGAATATAAAAACATGAAAATTATAGTTTAGAAGTATATCTAGTATCAAAAACGTTCGATTCAGCGCGATACACTCCGACTGAAAATCGTTCTGATTACCGGCGATTCCGATTACCGGGGTTCCGATTAACGACTTTCTACTGTATTACATTCTTAAAATGAGAGACAGTTTACAATAATAATTATAATATTTCTATGATAATTGAATCTTAAACTTGTATAACAATAGGCTGCATTCAAGCAGCAAGAGGAGACCAGACACAAAATATAGGTTCAGACGATTATATGGTTAATCCGCGCGGAGTTTGGCCTGTAAAACTCTTTTATACAGAAAATATTTTTTAATCAGAAGCTTTTACAGTGATCATTTGACAAAGGAGTCGGTTTAGCTCGGAGTTTGTCACAGGATATGATCTAAACTTTTTAACACAATAAAATGTTGAAAAAACAAAGCTGTATTTTTTTATCTTTTCAAAAATGAAAAAGTGTATAATTTTTGTGATGTCCACGGCTTGCTTTCGAATTGATGCTTTTTGATTACAGTTATTCTTTGGCATTTCTGAGATGCCGGAGGCAAAGGGGTTTATCCTTTATTACTTATTCGGCAACTGTTTGGCGAAAGCCGCTCACTCTGTCAATAGACGTGGTATAAAGGTTATATGTGTATCGAGTGTGGAGATTGTACGTTCGATAGCTATACGATCGTAATAATAATAATTAAAACAACCAAACTAAAACGTTCGATAGAAATTTAATAAAATTAAAAAGAAATACATATAAAAACAACTAATCAGAATAATTAACCTTCTTACAGTAGAGAGTCGTTAATCAGAATCAATTGGGGACTGAGGTCGTTCAGTTTAGTGTTGTTCCGATTACCGATTATGTACGAAAAAATATATTAACCTGTCCGATGTTCAAATTTTTCTCCGTTCTCAAATTCTTCTCAAAAATGGGAGTGTATAAATTTTGTGATAGATTATTGTATCGATTTTTAAATGAATAAAAATTAAATCAATCTTACAATCAGGTTTTCACACATTCGAGATCGTCAATATATGCAAGTGAAAGCATTGGAGAGCAGAAAGAATAATCTGCGGTTAGAAGAGCTTTATTTATATTATAAAGCAGTTTATGATACACAAACGTAGTGTATTAATACTTTAATTTCACTGCCAAACGATGAAACAAAATTTCTGAGTACGATAGCAATATCAATGTATGAAGACAATAAATTATTTATTATGACATCATCAAAATGCAATTTTTAATCATATTTTTTCATCTATTTTACTTGAAAAATATGCTCTCCACCTCAAATTAGAACCATACTGTCTTGCCCCTGTCCATCATACATCTTTAACAATAGAGTCGTGCTACTCATAGGAAAAGTGTTGTCCTTTCAGGGAAAAAATGTTTCAATTGAATTAACATAAGTTTCGGTTTGCTTCGAAAGTTCGAATATTAAAAGATCAGTTTCTAATAGAGAAAGCGATATTAAATTTAAATTAAACAATCAATTAAATATCGAAACGAAATAGTATTATCAAGAATTTAGTAGAAAATGCAAAAAAACATTTACAAATTTCAGAAAGTAGCGGTCTTTCAAAGATAGTCTTGTACAAGAAAAAGATATAGATATGTTTCCAAATTGTAAAAAAAAAAATTGATTGCTTTTAATGCTTTTAATAACTATTTTCCTGAAAATGAGGATCCTTGTAAAGGTATCCTTTGAATTAATAATCCTTTTTCGGAAAATACAAAATCATGTGCACTTGAACCTTATCACAAAAAAAAGCTAAATTGTCATCTGATGTCACTGAAGTGATGCATCCATTGTCTCAATTTTGGCTATTACTTGAAAAAATAACCAACTTTAAGTCATAAAGCATTGAAATTACTGATAATTTTTTCGACTTCGTATTTATAAAAAAATGTGTTTTCAGACAAGTCAATAATAAAAAATAAACAAAAAGCAGCACTTCTTCTTTCCGAAACAACGCTACAGTAACCGGATCAAGTTTTGTACCAAAGAAGCAGCAGCAAATGTCACGCCAACTAACAATTTTAAGTTTAGAATAATAATCTTAATAAATCAGTTATTATCTAAAATAATTTTTAATTCTGACTTAAGGTTATAGAATTTCATAAATGCAGTTTAATATGAGAAATTTTTTCCCAAATTACCGTGTTTTTTAGCCTTAAACACTGATTACATTAATTTATTTTACTTTCCCGACTCTTATAACAGAGGGGAACGATCCGGCCAGACATGCCGCTAGATTTTCACATTACCACACATGGTAACATCGAGAAATGCAAAAAAATTTCAGCGTAATTTCTGTATGTATAAATGTTAATATCTGTGGGGGGCGCGATTTTCTCATTCTTTTTGAAATTACATAACTCGTGCTTTTTGTCGAAAATTGCTGAAATTTTGCAGATTAATTTTTGTAACAGGGAATTGATGCAATTAAATTTTCGTAATTAAATGTCGAAAAATTGGGAAGATAACGAAAGTCGTGTGTATCTCCAGTAGGGTCAAACTTAATGATGATTTTACTAGTTATTATCATTTAAAGTTTTTTTTATAAAACTCGTCCCTAACCTGAAAATCAGCTTTATGCCGTTTATAATATTTTAAAATATAAAAAGTTTTTAACATAAAATATGATAACAGATGGAAGAAACAAAATTTTAAATGTTGCTAGGAAAAGTTGAGTAACTCGTTGCGGGTTTATTTTTAATTGAAATTCGAACGAATCATACGTATACACAATAACTCAGTTTTAACCTAATTTAAATCAACTTAAAATTTGCAGACATTCAATTTACAACTTTTGCAATTTCTATAACACCGCTCATATCTCGCACGAATCGATTGTCACTTTTCCAAAATTGAGGAAAAATCTCTTGAAAGTACTTTGATGACATCACGAAATTCAAGATGTGATTACGAAAGCAGGCAGATATTTCTATGACTTGAACGTCAAGAAACTTCTTTCCAGGCTCAACAAATGCATTGACGTCCAAGGTTTGTATGTCAAAAATAAGTAAACATATGCTTTATGCTCGTAAATTTCAAAATAAAATTAAAATGTCTTAAAAATATTTTCTAGACGTTTGCTTTACAAAACTGCCTAATACTATTCAATTAATGTAATAGAAATGAGCAAAGCTCCTTTACATAACGATATTTATTACGATGGTTTTAAAATATTTTAGTATATCATGGAAAATCAATAAAATTCAATTTTCTAGGTGCACTAAAGTGGCAAAAGCGCATTTTATGTAGTATACTTTTCCTCAAATGACTGCATTCTAATCGACCCACAAAGACACTGGGGCAGACACTATATTTCTGAAACTAACAGAAACGAACGTTCAGCGAGTGTTTCATAGCTTTCACAGTGCTTCAAACTTAACGTCTACTTTACTATAGATACGAATGCAAAATGTAATAATTAACCACTATTGTATAAATAACTAAAATAGACGAAATAACAAAGCAATAATACTTTATAGTACATCCAGTATTACTTCATACAATCCATTATCAAATCACGAGTTTTTGTGGTCTTATAAAAAGAAATTGACCATCCAATTCGAGTGACAAAAAATATCGAAAGTGTTCTTCCGTAATACAGTTCTACCATTAGAAAGAAAACAAAGAAACAAAATGACACATGCAGATTAAACAATGGAAAATCGTGGAAAATCGTCCATGGCTGGTATTTTTAATTAATTCTTTACGATTACAGTTATTGTTTGGCATTCAAGATCGGCAATATATGAAAGCGGTAGACGATAGGAAAAATCATTTTTGGTTGGAAAAACTGTTTTTATATGATAAAATGGTATATGATACACTAACGTTATTGAATTAATACTTTGATCTTTCACAATGCCGGCTGCAATTTTTAATCGTATTTTTATCGATTTAACTTAAAATATATGCTCGCCACCTGAAATTAGTACCATAGTGTCTTGCCCCTGTACATCATCCATTTTTAACAGTAGAGTCGTGCTTGTCATATAACACCTTTCAGGAAAAATACGTTTCAATTCAAATAACATGATTTTCGGTTTGCGTCGAAAGTTCGAATATTATAAAATTAAATTCCAATAAAGAAAGCGATATTAAATTTAATCAATCAAACAAATATCAAAACAAGATGATATTATTAAAAATTTAGTCGAAAATGCAGGAAAACATTTACAAATAGACTTCGAAATACTATTACAAAAATAATGAACAGGAGAAGATATGAGAAGGATGGAAAATAGGAATATTTACTCGTTAGACAAGTATTTAAAGCAGAACACACAAATTAGTTATTTGCCGTATTATAAATGCTTAAAGTGCCCGAAATGGGTAAACATTCACTCTTCTATAATGATATTTATTACATTTTCCGCTATATAATGATAAATCTATAAAAGTTAATTCACTAAGTACACTAATTAAAGTGGTTCTGAAAATCGAATTAAGTAACGTTTACATTGTCGACCTGTACTCAATTAGTCCATCTCGGTTAATTGAACACTGACGCTATATTTCTGAAACATTAACAAACGAGGACAGTACCTGCATGCAGTTGCATAAAGTAGTTCTTAATTAACAGTAATTGTATAATTAACTGAAAAAATCAACGAAACAAAATAATAATAATTTCTGGCAATTTCAGTTTTAGTCACACACAATTAATTATCCGTTTATCAATTTCAGATAATCCGTAGATTTATTTCTACTTTAAAAATTTATTCATGGCTGAAATTCGTACATACAAAATATGTGTTAGTTGTCTGTTGCAGCCTCACATGTCCACTGCAATAATCTACGGGTGAAAGTTTTTCGCTCCATGCTACTTTTGTCGACATTTTCATTCGAAACATAAATTATTGCAGAAGTTCTTTTTATTCTTTGTAGAATTTGTACATTGGCAATCTTTTTTCTTACTACTTCTTATGACAATACCGTCACTAGCAGAAAAGACACCTTGCTTTGGCTGGTATTCAATAGTGGATTATAACATTTTCGTCAGGTTCTGCTCTACCCTAATATTTTTGGCTACGTCTCTTGCTTTTTCTGTTAGAAAACGCAAAAAAATAAATCCGATAATCATATTAATGAAACCAGATAATTTGCCAATTGAAAATTTAAACAAGACTAATCACAAACTTAGTATTATCATGCGCGTAGTGCTGCTTTATTTCACTTGCGCACTGCCAATTTTCAATATCTTTGTCATATATCCAGCATTAGAAACAACCAACGAAAATGATTTTATGATTTTCTTCTGTAGCGTGGAATATGGAGTTTCGATAAACTTTATTATTGGAAGATTGATTCATGTCTTATTTTTTATTTTATATATATACTTGATTATGAAGAAAACGTTTCAAACAGTATCAAATGCTTTAATTTTACTTAATAAGAACAATTCGAATTTACATTTAAAATTAGAAGATATAATGATGCAACATGCCGAACTTTGGAACTTTCTCAATCAAGTCAACACAAAGTTTTGTATATTGCCTGCAATATTTTATTTTACAGTTCTTGTAGAAACCAGTCTCGCATATTATATATTTATCTTTTCCGAATTTAACACTGTTATCAGATTTACCCTTTTCTTATTTATCATTGTACTTTCAATCGTATGTCTTATAACGGGTTACGTGTGTTCCACATTCACGTCTACAGTATTTTATCATTTTTCTTTTACAGTTACCTATCACTTTTTTTTACTTTATTAAATAATTTTTAATATTTTTCAGATGCAAACCTCGTTTCAAGATATCCGAAGGTTTTCTGAATGCGATTTGTCGCTTGAACAGAAGCTAAAAGTGAGTTATAGATTATATCTTTCATTTATTATAACACATAACAATGAAATGTATCTTATTCTTACAGATTCTAAACTTCATTAAGAGATTTGGAAAAGTCTCATTATGTATATCAATAAGAGGCCACTTCAATGTAACGAAAAAGTTTCCAGTTAAGGTATATTTTTGACAAATGAAATTTTGTGAATAATTGTCTATATATATACACTTAATGTAATTTTTTCAGATGGGCAACGCTCTTTATTCTATATTTTCCGATCTTTTGAAACTCAGATATGCTATTGAAAATTGACAAGTTTTACATTAGCACAAATGACGTCGAAAGTGAAAAAGAATTGTTTCGTAGTATTAAGTTTGTAAAATTTCATTTTACAAACTTAATACTACGAAACAATTCTTTTCTGTTACGTAACTCGCCGATAACCAGAATCAAAATTATACAAATATTTTAATTACTCAATATTTGAAATTTTATTTCATTTCTGAACAGTTAAATACATCTTCCTGGCGCTACCTCGTTTAGGTTAATCCGATATTTGCATCTATTACACAAATTCACCGTCACTCATCAACCGATTCCTATTAAACGATTGATTGAAAGCCTCTGTTGTCTTTTGTCTGAAGAATTAAAACTATAGTTTGGAATTTAGCAGAAATAAAAATCGATAACACAGAAATACACTTACGCCAGCTTTAAGATAATATCTTATTCAGAATTATCCCTATTTATTCTTGATTGAAACGTTCTGCTTCTAGTCATATAATTTCAAACATACGACTAAATTCGAGAACAGAATAATTGATGACTAAATATGATCAATTGCTATCGAAATTTATCGTAATTTCTAACTTATAATGAATAACAATTCATTATGAGATACTTATAATGTAGCTACTTCTTAAACAAATAGAGTTTTAAGAATATTACATGAAAAAAGAAAAGTAAAGAAGTTTAAAACACGTGGCGGAATTTATAAGATGATTTGTTCTTGTGAAAATCAAAGTTAATATTATATAGAAGTAACAAATACATTAGTGGAAAAACGGTAAAGGTATTATGACGTCACCATGGCATATATATTGTAGTGAAGCACATTGTGTCTTCAATACTAATCACATATATATTTTGTTTAAAGAAATGAATACTATTAAACAGTGTATTAAAAGACATTTTTCAATAATAAATAAAAATAGTATAAAGATTATTAAATTTAGATAATGGCTTTAACGTCAATGCAAGTTGAGATAGATTTGTAATCTGTAAATACACTGCACGCGCATTGAATTGTATTGTTACTGAGGAGTCGGAAATGTCGTTAATTTAGCGAAACGCACTTGAATGTGTAATTGTATGATAAACTGTAAGAATTAAAATAAGCGTTTCTATCTTCATTTATGTGTTGTTTCAAAGTTTTAATCGATTCTGAAGTGGGAAGAAGATGATTATTCATATACATATACATATATTATAATAAATTCATCAAATATTAAGCATAATAATCGTATTTATGACAAATTTTTTATATGTCCTTAATTATTGTGTATTTTAGCCTTAAACACTGATTTTATTAATTTATTTTACTTTCCCGGATGTTATAACAGAGGAAAAGTGTTACCTTTCGGCCAGGCATTACGACCAGATTTTCACATGTTTGGACTTACGACACGTAGTAACATCGAGAAACGCAAAAGAATTTCAGCATGATTTTTGTATATATGAATGTTATTGTGTGCGGAGGGCACGATTTTTTCACACTCTTGAAGTTTAATAACTCGTGCTTTTTGTCGAAAAATTGCTGAAATTTTGCAGGGTAATTTGTGTATTAGGGAATTGATGCAACTAAATTTTGGAATGGTTGGGAAGATAATGGGAGTTGTGTGTCCCGCGACATCAATTCAATAATCCTATTTGTTTATTTATTTTTTTATCTTGAACCGAAAGAAATGTGATATTTCGTATTTAAACAAATAATACTTAATAAACAAAATTGTTGAACTTAATTATGACTGTTTTTTCTTTTTATTCTTATTTCTTCATATTACTTACAGATATTTACTTTATTTGATTTATTTTTGTGTTTAATTTCTTGTTAACATTATGTTTTCCTATTTCATCTGATTACTTTCTCAAGTCAAAGATCTTCACAAATTACAACTTTGGATATGAAAATTAAATATTTTGATGAAATGTTCTTCTATTTCTTCGTTTGAATTTCAATATAATGTTTGTCTTGGCAAAATCATTTATTGCACAATTCTCACTTTTTTGCACATAAAATGCGTGTTTTCGATATATTAGTAAATTACAGTTTATGTTTATATTTTGAGTCTTGCCATCCTTATTTCCAGATCATTTTACAGACCTGCTTCAGGCCCGTAAATTGGCCGAAAATGTTTGTTCTGTGATTAAAGTTATTGCTGGAAAAGTATAAATGGTGTTCATATTTTATTATATTGTGAAATCTCGAATTACTAAACAGAAATTTTTGAGTTGTCTACTTTTGTGCTACTTTTTAGAAAATTTTTGGCTACAAATGTTCAAAACGTCTTGCCCACTGTCATTCTCCTGACAAAAAATTGGCACTTAAGCAGTTTGAGTTTGACTCCCCTGACTTAAATTATATGCTCTATACCTCAAATTAGTACCGTAGTGTCTTGCCCATGTACATCATACATTTTTAACAACAGAGTCGTGCTAGTCATATAACATCTTTCAGGAAAAATGTTTCAATTAAAATAACATGATATTCGGTTTGTTGTCAAAAGTTCGAATATTATAAAATTAAATTCCAACAAATAAAGCGATATTAAGTTTAAACAAATATCAAAACGAAATGATATTATTAAAATTTTCGTAGAAAATGCAGGAAAACATTTACAAATAGAGTTAGAAATACTATTCCAAAATTATTAAACAGGAGAAGATACGAGAAGAATGGAAAATAGAAATATTTACTCGTTACACAAATATTTAAAACAGAAAACACAAATTAGTTATTTGTCATATTATAAATGCTTAAAAAGCTCGAAATGGGTTAACATTCACTTTTATATAATGATAAATCTATAAAAAATAATTTACAAAGTACACTAATTAAAGTAGTTCTGAAAGTCTAATTAAGAAATGTTTACATTGTTGACTTTTACTCAATTAGTACATCCCAGTTAATTAAACACTGACGGTATATTCCTGAAACATTTACAAAAGTGGACGTAACTTACAATGTAGATGCATGGAATAGTTCTTAATAAACAATGATTGTATAATTAACTGAAAGAATCAACGAAACAAAATAATAATAATTTCTAGCAAATTTCAGTTTCAGTAACATACAATTAATTATCTCTATATCAATTTCAGATAATCCGTAGGTCTATTTCTAGTTTAGAAATTTACCCATGACTGATATTCGTAGAAACAAAATATGCTCTAGCCTCTTAACAGTGAGAGACGTAAATAGTCATCCAAGGCGATTGAGTGGCAGTGGTGAGGGACGACTATAGTCGTTAAAAAATTCTTATAAAATACCTGGACCATTTCGTGAAGTCGTAGAATTTTCACGAGTGGTTGGGTTTTCCAACTTTGTTTTGGAATATCCTTTAGTTCTCGAGAAATTACAATAAAAGAAAGAAAATTAAAATAAATATGAAATTTTAGACGGCCATCTATTGACATAAATCGAATTTAAATTTTCTGCTGTCATCTGATTGGTTAAAAAAAATTAATATTCCTAATTGGCTCGCATCAGAAAAAAGCAAGTTGACTTCTGTAAATGACGCTATCGGGATAGCACCGATGCAACCCGAAAAAGTAAACAGCCTACGTCATTAGTCTAACGGTCCTTGTCTGACATACTTTTTGTAAAATCAACATTAGAGTAAGCTGTAGTAAGACGTAGTAGTTTATAGTAAAACGGTCATCTCTAATATTCATAGTACTTTGTAAAGCTTGAATTTCAATTTAATAAGTATTATTTAGTTCAGAAACATTATAAATACATCATTAAGTAAGAGAAAAACGAAAAACTTTATTTTTTAGTATAATACAATTTACAAAATCGAAAGTTCGTATATCGTAATATTATAAAAAACTACATCGAAACATACAAAGTCACCTAATTTACTTAAATTCAGTTCATTATACAACTGTCGATACTCTTGTTTTTCTCAGTTTCCTCAAACAATATTCGAAAACTTCAATTAATCCTATAAATATTTAAGCGCCATTACTATTCGAATGATATATTATTATATCAAGCTGAATTTTACATAATTTGTAACTGTAATTACAAATATAACTGAAAAATATTTTCGACATAAACCCTAGGCCATAATTATAAAAACAAAATTTTTCAAGTATAAGTTTTTCTGATCGAGTAATATGTAAGAATAGTTTTATCTATTAGTTCTGCCAAATTCTACTTTCTATGTTCACATCTATTTAGTTTAATTTAATTACACTTTAAATGTAAAAAAATCTACCAACAAATTAGTTTGCTAATAAAGTGACTACTTGCTAATTAAAGTTTGTATTCTTCTTAGACGTAGTTCTACGTTTTAGCACTAAATTGGTAGACATGTCTAAATAATACGCTTATAAACACTAAAAATCATAAATGTCTCGAAATTAGAACTAGATGATTATATGCAGAAATAAATTAGTAAACCTATAATACATGCCTTCATTTACATTCAAACAAAGATCAGTTTTTGCAAATTGTCAAAAATAAATTATTTTCAACTTTACTTTTTGTAAAGTAGCATATTCTAAAAAACAAGTTCTATATTCAAGGTAAAATTTCCACCTTTTATCCGTTAAAAACAACGCAAAATGTATGAATCCACGTAATAAAAAGTTATCGCAGTGAACTTCGAAAAAACGAGGAACACAGAAACTTTAAACCGAACTCTACGAAATCTGGCGCGAACTGATCATATACAATAGACAAAACGAAAATGCTCTTGTCCAATGTCATCAGGTGACAAAAAGTTTCTAAATAAACGCTAAAAATTTTAAAGAATTCTTCCACAAAAACCGCTAAATTTAATTAATACACAATAACTAAATCTGTTTAATAAAGATTAAAAATTTTTCATTATAATTATGCAAATTAGATATAAAAAAGATTATCGCGCAAATTCTCCCGCGAACCATAAATGACTCTTACGTCATCTGGATTGAAGTTTCCTGCAAAATAGTGAAAATTTTTATATAATTATTTTACTAATCCAGTCAAATTTAAATAATATAAAATGTCTAGATCTGTTTAATAAAGATTAGTAATGTACTATCATTAATATGCAAATTGGATATGACAAAGATCACTGTGGGAAAATTCCCGCCAAGATAAAAATAGCTTTTAATTACGTAATAACAAAGAAATACAAAGAAATATGCCTAAAATTTAATGTTTGTGTACAAATTAATAAATTTTAACTAATTTCATCGTTTAAAATTTAATGTTTCTGTAAAAATTAGTAAATTGTAACAAATTTCATTAAAGACAACAGAATAATTTTCAGCTTATAAAAACTCTACAATAAATGATTATTTCTTCGAAAGAAGTCGATATGCACGAATAAATAATAATATGTAATAATGCTTTTATCCATTTTAAGTGGATATTGTTAAAATTAAGCTTTTTAATTTGTTTGGCTTTTATAATTTAGTTTCCGAATACTTTACTGTGAAATTCCATTTAGTAAACAGAAACAAAGACAAGCTATTAATTATAAACAGGACAATAGAATAATTTTTACGCAAATTGAGTGTAAATACAGAAAAAACGAATTATATCAAAGATGGACAAATAAGCTGACATCCCTTGAACAAGCTCATATACTCATTGTCATTTTCAGCCTGGTTCCCACTTCGACTGTTTTATCTTGGTAAAAAGTTAATTTTTCAAAATAAAAGTACTTTGTTCTTAGTGAAAAAAGATAAAAGTATCGAAATATACTATTCAGAATTAAAAATATTGAGTATGTCCATATTAGAAATGTATATTCTTTTTGATATTAGAAATAATATCACGAGAAAAACATTAGATATATGAAATACAACCATACACAATTTCTTTCTGTCAAATAAATTATAAAATAAACAGGTTTATTTAGAAAAATTCAATCGCGAATAACTGACTTTAAATATACAGAGGCTACAGTATGCTTGTTATGTGATAGTATCTGCGTTTACAAATTAACAAAATTTTTAGTTTTTTTACACATTATTATGCTATAATCTTGGAAACTATGTTTAATACACAAAATGAACTATAGAAAGGGTAAAAAAAGGAACGTCAATCATTGTAACTAATGTATTATTGAAAGTTTTATTCATATAGATAATTAATTTTATCAAAATACATTTTTCCAGTAGAAAATTGTCGATATTTCTAGTAATTTTTTTTATAATTTAGATAAAAAAACATTTTTTCCCACGCATGGCTTTTTTCCCTTCCTCTTACTCTTATACTTGGAACATTCCATTTCATAATTTGATGTAATAATAACGTTTAAAATGATTCTAAATAAAATATTGACACTTAAAGTAGGTTAGTATATATTGTCATGAGTCAGGTGTATTCATAAAAATGTAATAATCTATACAATAATACTTTCTCACATGCTCCATGTGTTAAAGTTTGCAGCTGTAATTGAAGGTAATATATAAAGAAACAAAATGTATATATTATCAATAGTTATAAAAGATATCTTATTTTTACGTAGAAAAACAAAAGAAGACATAAGAAACAGACAATCCCACGATATGTCTATCCAGGACATTCTATAATTGATTTCAAATTTCTAAAGTCGACATAAGTAGTAGTGGTTTGGGAAGCTTTGATCACAAAATTAATTTTCTAATTACAAATTTGAATTAAATTAATTTTATTTTAACTTTAAAACAAAGTTTCTGTATTAATTATTAAATGTTTTTATAAATATGACACATACTGATCACAAATTTGAATTAAATTAATTTTCTAATTACAATAAGGCAAAGTTTCTGTATTAATTATTAAATGTTTTTATAAATTAATTATTTTATAGAAGATATATGATTGGTCGGTTTTTGATATAAATTGAGTTTTAAGGAAAGTTAGAATTTATTTTTAATACCAAGATTAAAAATTGCAATCATGGAGAGATATGGTTTTATTATTACTTACGACGGTGATAGAAATTATTCTGTTTCTCCTCGTTTGTACAAGTCTATAGATACGTGTATTGCTGCGGTAAATAATTTTTTTTTCGATATTCCTGATAATTTCCCTATTGTTTTACGTTATTTTAAAGTTAACGACGAAATATGGAAAGGAGATGGAAAATTTGGTTTTATAATTGTTGACGAGAATGGAAGAATTTATGAAGTTAGTAATAAATTATATTATTCGTTCGAGGAATGTTCAGAAGTTATGAAAGAAATTTATATAGAAAGGAACAAAAAGAATATATTAATATTTAGGGAGATAATTTGTGGATCAAAGCATTATAAATTTACTAAAGCTTATAAGTTTGATTAATATGTATTTCAAACATCCTAGTAACTGTATAATCGTTGGACCTTCGCAATGCGGAAAGACAACATTAGTGAGAAAAATTATTCGTAACAAAATTTATGAAAAGACATTAAAAAAGGTTCTATGGTGTTATTCCGTATATTTACCGTTTTTTCACGAGGAAAAAGATGTTACATTCATGTATGGCTTACCTGAATCCGTGCAAGGATGGGATTTAATAATAATTGATGATTTGATGCATGAACTCAGTTCAAAAACTGCATTTTTGTTTACAACAGAGTCTCATCATTATAATGTAAGCGTGATCGTGATAATGCAAAATTTGTTTCCAAAAAATAGAATTATGAGAGATATAACTTTAAACACACATTATTTGATATTATTTAAAAATAATCGCGATGAAAGTCAAGTAAGTTGTTTGGGACGGCAAGCTTTTGCTGGTAAATGTGATTTTTTTATGGATGCATATAAAAAAGCGACAGAAAAGGAATTCGGTTATTTGTTATTAGATTTTCATCCTAAAACGAATAAGAAATTTTCTGTGAGAGATTCGTGTTTTCCTGACGAACAAGGTATTTTTTGGATATACTTACCAATAAAATGAAGAACGTAAAGAAAAATTATCATATGTTAGCACTTTTGTCTAAGACTACTCCTTCTCAACGAAAAGCAATATTGAAAGAAGCTACTCCGGATCAAATTAAAGTTTTGTGTGAAATATGCGATAATTTGCGGAGAGGAAATATACCTGCCGATGTTCGTAAATTACAAAAATATAAAAAAATTATCAGGAAATTAAGTGAAAAAAATGTTCCTTTAAATACTAAGAAAAAAATTTTAGTTAATCAATCTGGTGGATTCCTTCCTCTTCTACTGGCTCCGTTATTGTCTATGGCAGGTGGACTAATTGGTAAAGTAATAGGAAAAAGAATCTAATGGCGAAACAAATGGCTCTTGTCCCTCCTGAATTGTTGTCAGCATATCGAAAACCTGAAATAAGAATTGGTAATAATATCGAAGAATTACTTGAGACTGGTGATTTATCTGATGATAGTAAAGTCAAATTATTAAGTCAATTGATTTCGAGATATCAGAGAACAGTTCATGCGCCAAAAGAACCTGTTAGAGTATCTGTTGTATCCGACAAAATCGAAGAAACGGAATCTCAACCTGAAGAAAAAGCTGTCGATGATGCATTTATTAAACAAATAATTTTATCTGTACCACAATTATATCAAAAATATATACCACATTTAATTGATAAGTTGAATCAAAGTCATTACGGATGGAATTCTAAAGGTGAATTAACAACCGATGGGAAACCTATTTTTGGAAGTCATATAGTAGACTTAATTTCGTATGTAATGAGAAATAGAAAAACCGCATTAGTTCCTGTTGGTTTTAACGAATTTTGGGACGGTTTAAAGAAAATAAACATTCCTAAAGAGTGGATTGGAAACAAAAGTTTGACAACATTAGCCTGAAAAAACACAGTATCAACCAGCATCAGTCGAGACTCCCGAAGAAATTTTCTCTCCAAGACTATTTCACCAGTGGAAAAAATCTAAGAGGAAGAGGAAGAATAATTCCGAATGGAAAAACTTTTAAAATCGATATACTATAATCCTAAATCTCCAGCATCTTTTGGTGGTGTAAGTAAATTAGTTAAAGAATCTAATTTACCGCAATCTGTTGTTAAAAAATGGCTATCTTCTCAACTGACTTATACACTTCATAAACCTGTAAGAATTAAATATTCGCGAAGAAAAACTAAAAGTTTTTATCCTAATGACTTATGGCAAGCCGATTTAATTGTATTAAAACAATTTTCTAGATTTAATAATGGAGTAAAATACTTACTAACTGTAATCGATGTATTTACTAAGTATTGCTATGTGGAACCAATAAAAGATAAAAAACCTCAGTCAGTTTTTAAAGCTTTTGAAATCATTTTTAGAAAAAACATTCCAAAAAATTTACAAACTGATAAAGGAAAAGAATTTTATAATAGATTAGTAAAAAATCTTTTTAAAAAATTTAAAATTAATCATTATTCTACTCATTCTGATACAAAAGCAGCCGTTGTCGAAAGATTAAATAAAACTCTGCGGAATAAAATATATAGATTATTTACATATCGTAAGTCTTTTAAATATATCGATAAATTATCTGATATTGTAAAAAGTTACAATAATAGTTTTCATAGAAGTATCGGTATGTCTCCGTCAGAAGTTACCCCTCTACATCATAGCATGATTTTCGAAAAGTTGTATGGTATAAAAGGAGGGAATACATTTAAATTTAATATTGGTGATCTTGTTCGAATCTCGAAAATACGTAAAACATTTAGTCGAGGATATCTACCAGGTTGGACAAAAGAAATATTTGTTATTCACGATCGTTTTTCATCTCATCCTCCGACGTACATATTGAAAGATTTAAATAATGAAATTTTAGAAGGAAAATTTTATACAGAAGAATTACAGAAGATAACAAAATGATGCAGTCTGACTTTTTTGTAACTCTGATAAGCAATGCTAGCATGGATTTATTTCCTGAAAATAAGCAGTCTAATTTCACTGTGAAAATGAGTCCAGCTATTGATTTACATGGAAAATGGGTAGTCGGTCTGAGCGAAGTTATTATTCCTAGAAACTGGTTTAACATATCTAATCATAACAATGATTATACTATTACTAAGCATAAAATTAGAACAGAAAAAATAGAAGATAAAACATATACGATTCCACTAACTACAGCTAAAGAAAATGAAGGAGAGACGCTTTTCGATTGGATAAACAATAATATAGTTTCCTTAACTGGGTCTAACTCGGTAGAATTCGTTTTAGACAAGGATTATAAAGATGTAAAAATAAATGTGAAAGAGGGATTCGAGTTGCATGTTACAAAAGACAGTGCTCACAAATTACTTTATTTATTAAATTTTCCACTGAAAGAAATTATATTTAAACAAGACACTTCAAATTTAATATTGCGGACAGGGTCTAAGGAATATCTATCAAATCCTGTATTTTACAAGGATCAATTTATAATTTTAATAGAAAGAAATAAAAAAGTTGTTGAAGAAATCGATGTAGAAGAAAAAATTTTTATTCCTATTGGATTATACTCATCGGCTGAAAAATTTCTCGGAATTTTTAAATATATTAAATTAGGATTACTGCCTAATAACAAAATCATTTTAAAAGTTCCTAAAAATATAACGATTGAATTTGGAAACGAATTAAAGGATTTATTAGGATTTAAAACACAGAAATTTTCAGCAGGCGAATATGTAAGTGAATATCCACTTGAATTGTCTGCAGGAATTTCAGAAATTTTTATTTATTCAAATATTGTTGCTTCTCATCATGTGGGGGATATAACAGCTCCTCTTCTAAGAGTTATACCAGTTATGGGAGAAAAGACCGATCAAATAGTTAAAGTTTATCCCTCACCTTTATATTTTCCTTTGAAGAAAAATTATATTGATACTATTGAAATCGAGTTGAGAACTGCCGGTGGAAAAGAAATTGTCTTTTTTGGAGGAAAAACATTATTAGTTCTATCTTTTAAGCAGTTATAAATAGTGCTTAGTCTTATTTGTTAATATTAGTTCATGTTTGAAAGTACAAAATGAAGCTCGATCCTAAAGATTGTATAAATTATTACTGTAATCAAGCGGGAGGAACGATATACAGACCTGAGTTACGATTTCCTCTCACACGACAATTAGGAACAGGGAATTATTTTGCGGGACAGCAAATACAACGAGGATATGGATTTTTTGGAGATTTATTTCGTAAATCAATTCCTATTCTTAGTAAAGTAGGAAAATATCTAGGACGAAAAGCATTAAACTTTGCATCAAATGTTGGATCGGATGTAATTAGCGGGAAATCATTTAAAGAATCTACAAAATCACATTTAAAAGATATTGGTTCCGAAATAAAAGATGATGTAATTAAAAAAGTACAAGGTGGATCTGGTATAAAAAGAAAACGAATGAAAAGATTAATTCAGTCGCAGAATAAAAGGCGAAAACTAAAAGATATATTTACTGAGTGAGAAAATGGATCCACACTCTTGTCCATGCACCAAAAGTGAGTTGGATTTATTCAGTACAGTTTCAACTCAACTAGCTATTGACAATACATCAGAAGTTATAGTACATCCCGTCGCAACAATTTCGGATAGTCGAGCACCAATTGAATTTTATGTATCCGGTTCTGGTGAAAATTATATCGATCTACATTCAATTTATCTACATGTTCAAGCAAAAATTGTAAAGAAAAATGGAACAGATACCGCTGTAGATGAAAAAGTTGCTCCTGTCAATTATTTTTTAAATAGTTTGTTCTCTCAATGCAGTGTTTTTCTAAACGACAAACAAGTAATTTCACAGGTTAATTATCCCTACAGAGCAATTTTGGAGGCCTTATTATTTTACTCAAAAGAAGCACAAGAAACCTTTTTAACGAGTGCATTATTTTTTAAAGATACTGCACAACATATGGATTCCATAGAAAATAATGAAGGAATGGCTAAAAGATTTAATATTGGTAAACAAAGTAGACTAATAGATTTAGTCGGACGACTTCATATTGATTTATCACATCAACCTAAACTGTTAATTAATAATGTTGATTTACGAATTAAATTAGAAAGATCAAAAGATAATTTTGCTTTAATGGCAAATAATGATAATTATAAAGTCATTATTAAAAATGCATCTCTAAAAATTAATAAAGTAGATGTTAGTTCATCAGTTCAAATTGGAATAGAAAAAGCATTGCAAACAGGTATTATAAAAATGCCATTCCGCAGAACAGATATTAAAGTTTTTACTTTAAGTAGTGGAATTCAGTCTACAAATATATCAAATGCTGTTATCGGTCAGTTACCTTATAGAATTACAATTGGTTTAGTTTCAAATTCGGCATTTAATGGAAATGTAAAATACAATCCTTTTAATTTTAAAAATTACAATTTAAATTATATATGTTTATTAAAAGACAATCAAATGATTCCCCCAAAACCATATACTCCTGATTATACAAATAAAATATATGCAAGAAATTTTATATCATTATTTGAAGATATAGGATGCATTAACCATCATAAATTTACAAATATATCTTACGACGATTATAAAGATGGCTATACTTTATATTGTTTCGATCTTACTCCCGATCATTCTGCATCAGAATCGCATATAAGTGTTAATCAACAAGGAAATATCTCAATCGAATTAAAATTTTCAACTGCAATATTAGAAACTGTGAATGTTATTTGTTTGCTGGAATATAATAATACTCTAGAAATTGATCACTCAAGAACTGTGTTTGTGGACTATTAATGAATACCATTACTTTATGGAGACTGGCTTCAAGTGATTCGAAAATAAAAAGGACTTTCGGAGGTGTTTTTGCATCTGATGACTTACCCATTTGCATTGCTAATCGTAAATCATTTATAATTAATTTAGATGAAAAAAATAAGCCTGGGAGTCATTGGGTATCTGTGTTCTTTACTGAAAAAACTTGTTTTTACTATGATAGCTATGGAATGAAACCGACAAAAACGAAAATTATAAAATTTATAAAACAAAATTCTAAAAATTGTTGCTGGAATAATATAGTTCATCAGAGTTTATATTCAACAACTTGCGGATATTTCTGTTTGTATTTTCTATATAAAATGAATAGAAATCAATGTTTAAAAGAATTAAGTACAACTGACAAATTTTATAACGATGAATTTGTAAAAAATTTGTTAAAAATCATTTTTACTTAGCACATCCGAGTGCAATAATGTATAATCAATATTGTACTTCAATGAAAAATAATAAAATTATTTAAATATAAATTTTTGTAAATTATTTAATATAGATATATACAAAAAATATACTTACAACTCATCTTGGTAGAAGTTATTAAGTGCTGATTCTAGTGGCTGTATTTATACTTAAATTCAACAGGGGTGTGTTATTCTGAAGTACATTCTTAAAATATTAATAGACACAATGTGTTTTCGATTCACTTTTTTAGATATCCTGTTATTCTGAAATTATTAATTGGTATCCTGTTTTCGATATACTTTTTTAGATTTCCTGTTATGTACAGTTGAAGAATATTAATAGACATCATCTTATTCTAAAATTATTAATTGGTATCCTTGTTCCTATTATTAATAACCCATTTGTTATTCCAAAATTATTAATGAATATCCTGTTGTTAAAAAATACTGTCTAAAAATATTAATTCACATCCGTGTTATCTGTTATTTTTGTGTCTAGCGATAGTATAAATACTGTGTGTAAGAAGACTAGCTCAATACACTGTCAGGATACCAGCTTAATACATCGCTGAGAACTTATACATCTAAGAAAAATGTCTTCAGAAGGTAAGTATTTTATTTTAGATTTTAAATATTTTTACTTAAAATAATCCAATAAATATAATGTTAATTTTAGAATGTGATTATGATTTTAACACGAAACAGAGTGTTGGTAAAAAAAGAGGACCCAAACCTAAAAATATAGAAGATCAGGAGTTGAAAAAGCAAAAGTTTGCCTTTGACCAAAAGTTTGGGTTAGACCTAACTCTAGATAAAGATAAATCCTCAAAAATTACTCAGTTTAACATCAAAATATGTGAAAATCAATTCATGGAGGTGGTAGAATTCCATTCTAACACATATGTTTCGTTGACAAAAATGAAAGAGGACTATCCACCTAACAAATATAATATTAATATTAACGACTTTAAATTTTATAAAAAAGCCTTTGATGCAAGGAACGAACATTTAGAGAATTGTGTAAATGTATAAAATATGTCTTTTATATTAAGGAAAAAAGCTTTTAGAGGTTATGCTAAAACTTATCGTGCTCTTATTTTAGAAAATTCTGATCCATCTGTCTTTTTTGAAAAAATAACATCTAGTATTCATAATATTTTAGCTAAGGATAATTTTGTTTGTAGAAGAAAATTTTTAATAAATTTAAAAACTAAATTTTTAAAATATAAAGAAGACTGATATTATAGAGTATCAAGATGTTTATTTTTCTAGTCGTGTTGAGCATATTTTATCCTCGTATATGATTAATGAAAAATTAATGAATGCATTTGATACAATTTTAAACCATATTGATGAGTTTATAAAATATGGATTGGGGTGGATACTGAAAGAAATTATATTTATAGATGTTCATATAGGAATATACAAAAATGAAATTGGAGGATGTGGTAATATTATTCTTCCAAAACATATAGTTAATAAACATTGTGTGTTAAATATAAAATGTTCAGACAATCAATGTTTTTTATATTGTATAATTGCTAATATGTATCCAACAGTTAATACCAACAAAAATTATATAAATTTGTATAGGAAATATTTAAAATATTTAAATATAAATAGTTTAAAATTTCCTGTAAATGTTAAAAATATTCCGATATTTGAAAAAATAATTGTTTTAACCCTTAGCCTGCCGTTTGCCACGCCCCTTATTTTGTAAAACGGCCAAGGTCAAAATAGGTGAATCAGGGCAATATTATTTTAAAAATTCACTAAAAATTGAATTATTATTTTATTCATATGAAAAAAATTCACATATAATTTATCAATATAGTTAGTTTTAAATACGACATATTTCGATAAAGTTTGTTTGAAAAATTTATGAGAAAAAAAATATATATATATGATAACTGACATTCAGACTTGAAAATTTGTTACTATTTGTCAAAATTAACATTGTCTGGTTACTTCATTCTTATTGTCACTGAGCCAATACGATGTACAATATTGTTCTGTACAATTTGATATAACATTTATGCATGTACGTTTATTCATTGTGAAATAATCGCACATTATATCAAACATTTGTTTGAAATCTGAACTTTATTCTGCTTTCAACTAATATAATGAACTAATATACTTTATTCATTTTATATCAAACAAGATTATTTATTTTCGTAATAAACATATGATTACCAGTAGCAATAGATGTAACATTTGCTGATATTTTAGATTTAAAAAAAATTAAAAATTAAAAATTAAAAAAATATATAAAATATCGGAACTGAAGGTCATAACTTGAATATTTATGATGCATTAACATATTATAGCTGAATAAACTTATTATAGCATTAATGAACTTATTATAGTAATATTATTGCATGAATATGCTAAAAATAAAATAAAAAATTATCAGAAAATGAAAAATTAAGGAAAAAACATCGATAATTAAAATTTTTTACATCGACAAAACACCACCTGGACAAAAATATGTGAAACAGACGATAAACAAGACGATACCGTCAAGTGCTGACATCTGTTGTCGATAAATTTTATAAAAATCGATTTTTAACAGGGTAACGATGAATCGGTACCCTGGCCGTTTTGCAAAACAGTTAGGGTAACGACAGATCGGTACCCTGGCCGGGAAAGGGTTAATACTAAATATTTTAATGATAACTATGTAATCGCTTTTGTATGCAATAATTTTCGTTTTGGTAAAATACCACCAAATATATTCATTAAATGTAACCAATGTAGCGTTAGTTTACTCAAATAAAATTTTTTTAAAACTTAAAAAATGTGTTTTTTAATTGAAACTATAAAACATTAGTCGCTTTGTGTGGGAATCGGGTCACCTCGAATTCTTGACTTTGAATTAGGAGGCCTATCTTTGACCTAGAATGTAAAAAGATAGAGAGGGACAGATAAGACGCGACTTTGATGCCGTAGGCTAAGATGGGGACTAGCGAAAGTGAACGCATATATTAATAAACCTAGAGTATAAATACTTTCGCTTTTACCCCATTTTTTAACCCCAAAGATGAGATCTCTGTCGATTGTGACGATTTTAGAAACCAAGTTTTTTACTAAATACACTTTAAATTTTGAAGGAAGAATTTATAGAGGAAACCATATGGTTTTTGAAAAATGGGACAACGTGCAAATTCTTAAAAATTTCGATGAAGAAAATCAGGTTTGCTTCTTCCACAAAGGAGCGTGAAGAATTTTAGAGCATAATGGTAATTATCTTTTTTATATTTTAGAAAAAATTTTTTATTTAATTGTATTTTTTTAAAATGTATTTTGTAATTTTTTCAGAAACAATAATCCCCACCCATAATATCTATCACGTTAACCCAGTCATATCAATTTCAATAAATATATCATCAGAAATTTCAATAGCAGTATTTAAAGCGCAATCCATTTACCATAATGGAAAAATTTATTTACAAACAACAAGTTTAAACGTTGGTTTTAAAAAAAATGTAATTATTCTTTTTGAAGCGTACAAACGTATAATAATAAAAATGGGACAACGGATGATAGTACTATTTGAAGATCAATAAAAAGTAAGTTTTTTCAAAAACTTTATATAAAATTTAAATAATAGATGTAAGAATATTTTGCAAGATTTTTCAAGACGAAGAAAGATGAATGTCTAGGCATTAGCTCAATTTAAATTCTTTTAGTTTTTTTAATATTTGGAATAAATTTAGGCTTTCCTACGACTAACTTTTTTTATAACTTTTTAATTCGCTTTTTTATAATTTCAATCTTAAACTTCTTATCTTCGCGGTTGATAGCGATACATCGACTAATCCTATCGATCGTCTCTTACATTTAAAAAACAATTGTAAGTCAAAAAGCAACAGTTACATTTAGACACCATGACTAGGCATCTTTCTTTGTTTGACATCAATCTTCTTTGTTTCGAAAAAAAGAACAACTAACGCCCTCTGCTTTTTTTTCTTGCGGATTTTCCTTACAATCTACTTTTAATTTCTAATTTAAACTATTTATAATAAAATTTTTTTTAAAATAAATATACAACATAATATTTATTGTTTTTTTTAGATACATTCGACAGAAGATCTCATCAATTTTTTTATTGATCAAGTATCATTGTTTTGTTTGTAACTTTTTTTATTTTAACTCTTTTTTTTTTTTTATTATATTTATTTTATTCAATAAAAAGAAAAAAAATTGATGTCATCGTGGTTGTTGTCGTTTATTTAATCGTCGTCGCGACACATATTTGTCGACAGATGGCGCCGGCTTAACAAAAAAAACTTATAAAAATAAAAATATATAAATATAAAAAAATAAAATAAAAAATATATAAAAATATTGATTCTCTTATATAAAAATAAAAAATATATAAATATAAAAAAAATAAAAATATATATAAAAATATAAAATAAATAAAAGAAAGAGGAAAAAAATATATATATCGTAAAAGAATCGATAAAAACCAAATAGCAAATGGCGCGATCCGAATAGCGACGGACGGTTCGCGCTGTTTGTTATTTTTTTAATCGCCTTCGAAATTTCGAAGGAAAATGAAGTTTAATATTTTGCACAGATGGCACCACAACAAAGAATTTAATATTTTGCCAACAGATGGCATTGGCTTAACGAAAAAAAATATCTTAAATATTAAAGTTATATATATAAAATAATATTAATTCTCTTAAATAAAGAAAATTGATTCTCTTAAGAGAGATCTATATATAAACAAAAAATATCGTTTCTCTTAAGACTCGTCGTATCGTAAAGAGATCTATATATAAACAAAAAAATCTCTTAAAAAAATATATAACAAAAATATCGGCGAATTATTCTACAATCGCTCGTTCGTCGTATTGTAAAAACGCTCGCTCACATTTCGCGGTGAAGTATATCCGAAGGGGCAACAAAAATGGGCGTGGTTTTAATGTCTACGAGAGCTTTTGGAATGCAAATATCGTAGAAACGCTCGAACGATTCAACGGTTATTGCCATTTTTAGCCCCTGGTCGACGTCTTTCCCTCGGAATGTTGAGCGTTACTACGATAAAAGTTATAAAGTCTTAAAAGTTTAACAAATTATCCCAGAGTCTCTCTCCCTTATACTACTACTATATAACAGCTAAACATGGCTTCGTTTCGCATATCGGGATAGGTATTAGCATTTACCAATTGAGCCTTTGGCTTCCCGGATTGGAATCTTAGCTCCTGGTTCTTCTCGGACTGGTAACCGGCGCAAGTAAGTTTCCGTTGAGGGCGGATCCCGGGCCGTTTCCGTTATTACACAGAGATCGTCTACCTTGAACGCTTCGCACCTTTCCTCTCCACTTGCCGGGCTTTTCTTCCCTAGCACGCCCCCTATTGCCCTTATTAGGTTCGCGTCGTTTTGGGGCTTCAGTAGGCCCTACTCCCCTTTGCGTATGGGTCGGAGCATCCCGATAATTATTATCTTGGCAATCAGAGGGATTCAGGTTTCAATACGGTTGATTACTCGGTCGGCCAGGTCCACGTCTAAGGTTACCTGGCAGAAACCCTCCTTGCTGGGAAGGCGAATTATTCAGAATACCTCGACTAATTCGCTCTCCAAGAGGGATTTTACCACTTCCAGTCGCAGAGGTTCAGGTTAAACACTCCACTCGGGCTTTAAGCTCTTGCATAGCCGACGTTAGTTGGGCTATCTCATCTGGGGAGGGGAGTCTATCGCCCGCTCGCTATCCCGGAATGTTCGCAATATTCCCAGAGGATGGGCGGTAAGCTGTTCAATCGTCTCCTCAGTGATCACTGCTTTAAGAGCCTCATCGAAGGTCTCAGCCTCACGACTCATTACTTTTCTGCGGATTCTTATATCGATCCCGTTGAGGAATTGCGCTTTCAGCCGTTCGTCTAACTCCTTCTCGTTTGAATGCGTTGAATAATAGCGGCTTCCGCTGGTGTCTGCTCCTGGCTCCAGCGTGATCTTGATTTCCATGGCGAGCGCTTGAAGTCGGGCGGCGTACGTTTCTTCGTCCTTGTCCCGTTTTTGGACGCAAGTATAGAATTTGCTAAGTCTAAACGAATAAGGTTCTCGCTCGAACCGCGTGATCATTAAGCGCTTGACTTCATCAAATTCGTCAACCTCTTAATTCTTCGGTCTTTTCGGACGAATTCCCGAGCTATCCCAATGAGTTTGAGCTTGGCTACGGCCAGCATTTGGGCCTTTGACCATGCCGCAACTTTTGTTACGTCCGCTAACGAATCGAAAAAGTCCGTAACTCGGAGGCCGTCCGTTTCTTTGGAAAATACGGGCAGGAGTGGAATGATTCCGCCCAACCCTCCTTGGGTGAGGGGATTTGGATTCGGATTTGGGTGAGCTGGTCCTGCCGCGGGTTGCGGGTTGCCCTCCATTTTTCCTAATAAGCTCGATTTGATTAGAACTACCTCCGATACTATTTCTAGTCTTTCTATCTCTGATCTAGGTCCCTACTTCGACTGGAATGGTCCTTTTTATTCGAATATGGTCCTTTCCGCTCTATCAATATTTCGAAGGAGTCGAACCCCACTCCTAAAAAACCAATTTATGGGTGCCGGGAGGCGGACAAAGTCTCGGTCCTCCTTTTTTCAGCTAACAAGTTTGTTAGACTTGCCCACGTCAAGATGGTGGTTCGGATGAGTTACGCGTTACGCATTTCGCCAGTGGAGAAGGTTGATGGTTCGACGGTAGTAGAGCGGCGGATGCTGATATTCGAATAAAGGACATCACAACAAATAAAACAAATAACAAAGATTTATTAAGACTAACGTAATCGATACACTGATTACTATCACTACTGACATAATCGATACCTGTTGGGCGAGTTATAGTCGCCAGAGCGCGTCTTCGCAGAGGGAGAGTTCACACAAATTAGGGGTTCATACCTCGTAATTGAAGAATGTCTGAAGACAGGTCAAGTAGTCGTCGGGTTCGTTCGACTTTGGCGTTAGCGCACCTTGTCTTATCGACACTACGGTATCGCCCCCCTTTCCTCCCTAGTCGCCCTTTTATTGAGGTGAGCACGTCGTTCGGGCCCACAAATCCGCATCTTTTGTTAGTTGTTCCTTCTGATGCAATTTCGTTTCCTTGTGATTTACATCTCCTTTCCTGCCACCCGCGCGGAAAAAGGATGTCTTACTACCGGTGAACTTCCGGTGAGTCCGAATTCTCACATTATATACTTTTTTATCTTCACCTAACAGCTTATCAGTTAATTTTTCTAATTCACTAACTAATCCTTCTCCACTAATTTTAAATGATTGTGAAGCAGACTTTAAAACTTTTAATTTTTCTCTATAAAGTTTAAATAAATCTAAATCAGACTGATACAAATTTAACTCCTCTTCTAATGCTTTTCTTTGAAAATCATCTATAGGTTTCTTTAATTTTCTATTCACTTTTGCTTTAAATGAACCTAATGATTTCGTTCTTCTTTCAGCTTTTTCGAGCATTTCTTCTATTTCGTTAGGTTTATTAACTAATTGTGAAGGAAGAATAAAACTATTTTGCTCTAAATAGGAAATATCTAATCCTTCATCTAAGTTTTCAGCAGTATATCTATACTTCTTTTTTGGTGGGGATTCGACTAAAGTTGATTCTGCATCAGGAAGTTGAGGAAATGATGAATCAATAGTAGAAGGAATTGTTATATTATGAATAGCATCTTCAATAGCTTTTAAATCTTGTCTAACATCTTCTATAGGAACCTCTAATTTCTCTGTAACTGGTTTATGAAACTCTGAAAGACTTTCTTCATATCTTGTTTTACCTAATAATTGTTCTTTATTCTTCTTTCTTAGTGCTCTGTTCTGCTTAGCTAAAGTAAGTAATGCTTTCTTTGTCTTCTCATCCATTTACTATGCTAAAAAATTTAGCTCAAGCTGAAATTTTTAAACATATAAATGATTAAGATAAAAGATTATACAGAACCAGATGAATACGAAGATCCTAATCAGAATCCATTATTACCTAATCATCCATTCAGACTCTTAATCGTTGGTCCGTCAGGATGTGGAAAAACAAATCTCTTATTAAATCTAATTTATGATCAGCTTAGTTTCGATGCTTTATACATATGTGCTAAAGATATTAATGAACCAAAATATGAAAAATTACAAGAGAATTTTACACAGTTTGATGATCTTGAAGAGGAAGATATTATGAGTTTGAAAAGTAAAAAGAAATATAAACTACTCGAATTGTTTCATAAATTTAAAAAAGAAACATTATTTACTAATAACATAGATGATATGATTGATGTTGATAGTTTAGATCCATCGATAAAAAATCTGATTATTTTTGATGATTGTATTACTGAAAAAGATCAATCTAAAATTGTAGATTTTTTTATTAGAGGAAGGAAGAAAAATGCTTCAATTATTTACGTATCTCAATCCTATTATTCAACACCAATTAACATAAGAAGAAACTGTAATTATATTATTTTCTTCAAGATTCAAGATAGAGAAATTAAACAGATAATTAGAGAAATAGATGGATCATTTTGTAAAGATTTATATAGTAAAGCTACTAAAAAACCATACGATTTCTTTATGCTAGATCTCAAGAACCCAAATATAAAGTATCGACGTAATTTTACTCCTTTATAAATGGAAGAATACTTAGAAAAGAAAATATATGTTTACAGAAAGAGTTATAACGATTATCATATAATTAGTGTATCATTAACAGTTGGAAAATTTGTATTTAGTGCTTCAGGTCTATCCGCGTTTGTTATAGTTCCATTAGCAGTATTAAGCTTGGGAGCCGGAATAATTGAAGTTATAGATAAATCATTAAAAGTATTGGAAAGAAAGGAGGAATACAAGCAAGCATTTAAATTTTATAAACAGCTATTAAATCTTTTCAAAGCTGGAAGTATATCAGAATCTGACGTGTATATGAGAGAAGAACAGTTTATTAAAAATATGAAATATTTTCCGTTAGAGAAATATATAAAGAAAGCACAATTGAATGGATATAAATTTTTGAATAAATAAATGAATAAAAGAGGTGGAGATATTGTTGGGTGGTTACAAGATAAAGTGAATCCACCTGAAATGCATATACCTGGATACCAATATTGTGGTCCCTTTACAAAACTACAAAAAAGATTAGAAAGAGGTGATCCTGGAATAAATAGAGTAGATAAAATTTGTAAAAAACATGATATTGCTTATAGTAAATCAAAAAATACAGCTGATAGACATATAGCAGATCAAGAAATGTTAAATGAATTAGATCTTATTGATAACCCATCGAATGCCTTTTATCCACTTGGAGAAAAACAAGCAAGAGCTGTTATAAAACCAATCATTAGTGCAAAGAAGAGATTCGGTCTTGGAATTTCTCCCAATATAAATAGTATCTATTGTTTAAAGTGTAAAAAGAAAACAAAAACAAATAATATTATAGAATCAAGAACAAAAAATAATAAACCTATAGCAAAAGGAACGTGTGCCGTTTGTGGTACAAAAAAAGCTGTTTTTTTATGAGTTCGATCAAGGATGTTTATTATAATCCTGAAACTGGTTACTGTGGAATAAATGAATTACAAAGAAAGACTGGTTTACCAAGTAAAGTTATTATAGAATTTTTACATCAACAGGATGATATACTAAACATAAACCAATTATTAGAAAATTTAATAGAAGAAGAACTTACGTTTCTCACATTGATGATCAATGGCAAGCAGATTTAGTGGATATGCAGAAATTCAAAAGATATAATGACAATACAAATTACATATTAACTGTTATTGATATATTTAGTAAATACGCTTGGGCTATTCCAATTAAAAAGAAAACGGGTGAAGAAATATCTAAAGCATTTGCTAAAATATTTAAGGAAAGGAAACCGGAAAAGCTACAAACAGATAAAGGAACTGAGTTTATCAATAAAGTGACACAACAGTTGTTCAAAGATAATAATATTCATTGGTTTACTACAGAAAATATAGAAATAAAATGCTCAGTAGTCGAAAGATTTAATAGAACTCTAAAGACGAAAATGTGGAAATATTTTACTGCTAACAACACTAAAAAATGGATAGATGTTTTAGATAAATTAATTAAAAATTATAATAACTCTTATCATAGATCAATAAAAATGACTCCTGTAGAAGCGAGTATAGAAGATAATGAATCGAAAGTTTATGAAAATTTGTTTAAAAGAAAAAATATATCTGAATCTTCTAAATATAAAGTAGGTGACACAGTTAGAATATCTATATATAAAAAACCATTTAAGAAAGGTTATTTACCCTCATTCACAGAGGAAGTATTTATAATATCTGAAGTGTTGAAGACGGATCCAATTACTTATCGAATTAAAGATTTAAATAATGAAGAAATTAAAGGAACTTTTTATGAAAATGAATTAGTCAAATATGATAAAAAAGATAAAGTTTATAAGATAGAAAAAATAATTAAAAAGAAAGGAAATAAATATTTAGTTAAGTGGTTAGGATATCCCGATTCATTTAATAGTTGGGTTGATAAGTCTGATATTTTTTATATTAACGTCATTATTTTTTATCATCTCCGATGACGTCATTATTTTTATGATGACGTAATTATTTTATGACGTCATCACTTACGTCACTAGTGCAAAACATTCCATCGTGCACCACATTTCATCCATCTCTTCCTTTTATTCTCCCTGCCCCCATGTCTGCTATTCCTATACCAGAGAAGTAACTCTGGCTTTTACTAGTTGTCCTTACAGACGGGCATTCTCGGGAGAAGAGAGAGGATATGGATGGAATGTTTTAGATATTGCTGCAGCACCCACCGCTACGGTAAAAGAACTATACTACACAATACCGTTTCCTGCTGGCTTAAGGGCCCATCCACCAACAGTCTGCGATAATGAATAGCATAGACACATCCAATATACTATACGAAAGTGAACGGTATTTATACTAACCACTTTTTTGACATTAATATTGATGGTGTGGTTTGTTTTAGTATCATTTCTCTATTCTTGTAATTTGAATATTTTAATCAAATTTGGTGTTTTGTTTAATTAGAATATGAACTAATAAATTACTAAGTAAAATGCGTTTTTATTAAATCATTTTTCTTATTTTAAAACAGTAAATGACCTTGTATTAAACACGTCATCAGCAACTTCCTCTATGTCCTTATCAACAACTGTTTTTATGAAGCAAGATATTTAACAAAATTTTTCCTTATTAAATGAAGCAGTGTAAACGTTGTAAAATAAATAAACCGTTCGAAGAATATAGTAAAGATAATAATTCTAAAGATGGATATTTTATATGGTGTAAACATTGTACTAGTGAATACTATAAAAATTATTATACTAAAACTAAAGACATAAAACAAGAATTAATAGAATGTGAATGTGGTAATAAAATTTCTAAATCTATACTTAGAGAAGCATATGAAAAATGATATTCATAGAAGGCGATTAAATAAAATTAAAAAGTGTAGTGATTGTAAGGAAGAAAAATCTTTCGATGAATTTCATAAAAATAAAAGGAATACTGATGGATATGCTTATATTTGTAAGGCGTGTTTATTATTGAAAAAATATTGAACGTGTTTTTCCTCCTAATAAATGGAGCAATCTACGTACTGATTCTGACATCTGCATCAATTTTGTAGAGATAATAATCTTAGAGGTTATTCAAGATTAAGGAAAGCAGACTTAATTGATTTTATAGAGAGATATAAATTTAGTAATATATTTAACTTTTATGAGGATATAATAACAAAACCAAGAAAAGAAAGAGAAAAGCAAATAAAATGTGACATCTGTAATCATTACTATAAACCAACCTATAAGAATCTCCATCTTGAAAAGAGAGAACATAAGAATGCTTTATACAATGGTGAAGCAATCCAAGAGATTGAGACAGCATTCGAATCAAGATTAAAAACATATTCGATTAGGAACATGACTAATCATATCATACCAAGAGAATTTTTAGAAGATGTGAGAGAGATAGTTATTAGAAAGATAGCAGAGATACTGAAAGAAATGGACTTGAAAGTAAATTTCAAATTTTTCTGTGAGTACCAAAGAGAAAATGAGAAATGCAAGCTTTTCATTTAAAACTCAGAACGAAATCATTTTAAAAACAGACAGATTTGAATACTTATTATGATAACGTGATTGATAAACTAATAAGAGAGATGGATGAATTTGAAACAAAAGGATCTGGATGGACTTTAATAGAAATAAATAATTTAGAGCTAAGAATCAATAAATATGTTCCATTTAGAGGATCATCTTATATTGAATTACCAAAACAAATCAAAGATAAGAAAGCTGTATTGAATATTAAGAATGAAGATGAAGAATGTTTTGCTTATTGTATAGCTGCATATTTAAATCCAGTAGAGTAGAAACAATCATAATCCTGGTCGAGTTAGTAATTATAATATCAAGTTAATTAAAGAAGCACTCAAAGGAATCCAATCACCTATTGCTTTACAAGATATAGGTAAATGTGAAAAAAGATTGAATATATCAGTGAATGTTTATAGTTATGAAGAGCACTGTATAAAGATAAAGAAAGGAAAAGAAAAGAAAGAAAAGAAGAAGAAGAAAAAAATAAGAGCTATGAAATATATCCTCTAAGAATAACAAAAAATAAATTAGATAAGCATGTAAATCTGTTATATATAAAAAATAAAGAAAAATCACATTACTGTTTGATTAATAGTCTATCTAGATTAGTCAGATCACAAATCACAAAGCATGAAAAAAAGATTTATATATGTGAAAGATGTCTAACGTACTACAATTCTGCTGAACAATTAACAAATCATGAGATGGATTGTAAAGAAAAAAAGATGGGAAAGATTAAAGTGATGGGAGAAACTATTTTATTTGAAAACTTTAAAAAATCAATGAGGATTCCATTTGTGATATATGCTGATTTTGAGTGTTTAACTAAGAAAATGGAAACATGTCAACCAGATCCCTCTAAGTCTTTTACAATGAAATATCAACATCATGAACCAATGAGTTTTTCTTATTACATAAAGTATGTACATGGAGAATATAAGGAACCAGTTGTATATAGAGGGCCTGATGCAGTAAAAAAGTTTGTAGAGATGTTGAAAAAAGAAGTTGAGGAAATCGAAAAGATATATGAAGACATTAAACCAATAAATATGACTGCAAAAGATGAAGAACATTTTCAAAATACAAATATCTGTCATATATGTGATGGAGAGATATACGGAGATAAAGATAAAGTTAGAGACCATGATCACTTAACATCTAAATACAGAGGACCAGCCCATAATCTATGTAATTTAAAATATCAAAACCCTAACTTTATACCAGTATTCATTCATAATCTAACTGGATATGACGCTCATTTATTTGTTAAAGAACTTGGATATGATGAAGAGTCAATTGATTTGATACCAAACAATGAGGAGAGATATTTGTCATTTAGTAAAAAAATTGGAAAAATGAAACTTAGGTTTATAGATTCATTTAGATTTATGGCAAGTAGTATTGATAAACTCTCTAGTAATTTGAAAAAAGAACAGTTTAGAGAAACATCTAAGTTTTTTCCTAATCACCTATTAGATTTAGTTATAAGAAAAGGTGTTTATCCTTATGACTATATGGATTCGTGGGAGAAATGTGAAATGGATAAACTCCCTCCAAAACAAGAGTTCTATAGTATATTAAATGAATGTGGTATAACGAATAAAGATTATGAACATGCTCAAAACGTTTGGAAAGCATTTAAGATTAGGAATATGGGTGAATATTCTGATTTATATGTGAAAACAGACGTTCTAATATTGTCTGATATATTTGAGAATTTTAGAGATGTTTGCATTAAAACATATAAATTAGACCCAGCATGGTATTACACAGCACCAGGATTATCATGGGACGCGATGTTAAAAACAACAAAAGTTAAATTAGGTCTAATAATTGATTATGATATGATTTTGATGATAGAAAAAGGAATAAGAGGTGGAATCTCTCAATGTTGTAATAGATATGGAAAGGCAAATAATAAGTATATGAAAGATTATGATAAAAACAAAGAATCTAATTATTTGATGTATTTAGATGCTAATAACTTATATGGATGGGCTATGAGTCAATATTTACCAAATGAGGATTTAGATGGTCTGATACAAATATAGATGTAACACAAATACAAGATGACTCAAAGACTGGTTACATTTTAGAAGTTGATCTGGAATATCCAAAAGAATTACATGATTATCATTCTGATCTACCTTTAGCTCCAGAGAACAGAATACCAGATGGATCAAAACAATCTAAATTATTAACCACATTATATGATAAAAAGAAGTATGTGCTTCATTATAGAAATCTTAAACAATATTTAAAAATGGGGATGAAACTCAAAAAAATATATAGAGTATTAGAATTCGAACAATCAGATTGGTTAAAGAAATACATAGATCTGAATACAGAAATGAGAACTAAAGCAACTAATGATTTTGAAAAGGACTTTTTTAAGCTAATGAACAACTCTGTGTTTGGAAAGACAATGGAAAATATAAGAAATCGTGTTGACATAAGATTATGTTGTAAGGCTAAAAAAGTAGAAAAATTAATTGCTATGCCAAACTTTAAACATCGAACCATTTTTACTGAAAACCTATGTGCTATTCACATGTATAAGATAAATATAGTCTTTAATAAACCTATCTATGTAGGAATGAGTATATTAGATCTTTCAAAGCATTTGATGTATGATTTTCATTATAATATAATGAAACCTAAATATGGTGATAATATAAAACTGTTATATCAAGACACTGATTCTTACATTTATGATATAAAAACTGATGATTTCTATCAGGATATGAAGGGAATGATTGATTACTTTGATACATCTGATTATCCTGAGAATAATCAATATGGTATACCAAGAGTTAATAAGAAGGTGTTAGGAAAAATGAAGGATGAAAATAATGGAAAAATAATGAGAGAATTTGTTGGTTTAAGAGCAAAAATGTATGCTTTAAAAGTAGAAGATCAGGTTACAAAGAAATCAAAAGGAGTAAAGAAATGTGTTGTTAAAAATAGGATATCATTTGATGATTATAAAGACTGTTTGTTTAATAAAACAGAACATTCTAGAACAATGAATCTAATTAGAAGCAAGAAACATGAACTTTATTCAATAAAAGTAAATAAGAAGGCGTTATCACCACATGATGATAAGAGATATATATTGGAAGATGGAATTAATACATTAGCATTAGGACATAAATTTTTTCTTAAATAAATGGACAAAAGAATAAAGAGGGCTATTGATTGGGATAATTTTTCAAAACGAGAGAATTTATCAGAAGATTTAATAAGAGAGTTAAAAGATGAAGTTAATTGGATTTGATTTCAATATTTCAAAAGTTATCAGAACGTTTTATAAGAGAATTTCAAGATAGAGTTAATTGGGATTCAATATCACAAACACAAAAATTATCTGAATTTTTTATTAATGAATTTAAAGATAGAGTTAATTGGATAAAAATATCAGAACATCAAATTCTCTCTGAAAATTTTATAAAACAACATGCTGAAAAAGTTAATTGGCAACTCATTTCTATACATCAATCATTATCTTCGAAATTTATCATAGAATATGCAGATAAAGTAGATTGGGATGCAATATCACGATTTCAAAATTTAGATAATGACTTTATTAGGAAAAATGCTCTAAAATTAAATTTAAAATCACTTTTAAGATATCAAACCATATCGGAACAATTACTCGATGATTTAGATCGATTAAATGTATTAGACTGGAAAACAGTTGTTAAATATCAAGAATTATCCGAAGATTTTATTATAAAACATAAAAATAAAATTGATTGGTGTGATGTGATTTTAAAGAAAAGATTCTCAAACGAATTTATTGAAAATAATTATAAAAATATAGTTGTTTCATTGTTAGCAAGAATTTGTAGTAAATAATCTAATATTGGTATTAATTCAATACGGTGGGAGAGAAAGGTTTTATTATATTTGGAAGGATGAAAGAGGTAAATTTATGCATATTGATAGATAATTTCCTATATTGAATTTTTTTTAAATAAATTTTTTCCTATATAAATGGAGACATTGAAGAAACTAAACAATATTGGAAAACTTCAAAATATTCCAACAAAGAAATTATATGAATTGGAAATTGATTACGAATATCCAATTGAATATATTAAAACAATATGCACTCGCTTTGGTGAGAAAAATTTAGTAGTTCTTAGAGATAGAGAATTGGATGAATTTCAAGTTTTTCTTCCTGATCGTTTTAATAAAAAATTAGAGAATGAAGATTTAGATGAAGATGAGTAATTTTAAATTTGTATACAAGGGTATGAGAAATTGTGGGAATAAATATATAGCTCATATTATTGAGTTTGTTTGACTTTTTTTATATTTTCTTTTTATAACAAATAAATTAATTTTGTTTACATTTGTTGATTTTGTTAAATTTTAAGATTTTTAAATTTAATGAATTTTTGTATAAATTCAATGAATTTTAGTATTGATTTTGATTAAATTCATATAATTTTTAAGATTTAAATTTTTGGGGCAGAACCTACATTTCTGTACTACTATCGTATATAAAGAAGTACTGTGAAATTAAAATTAAAATACTTCATTTGAAAACTAATATGACGTTTTTTTGCCCGAGCAATGCCGGGCTTATCTGGTAGTATTTGTAATATTCGAGACAACCGAAGCGAACGCAAGAAGAAGTAATGGTATGTGTTGACGACTTTCAAAATTCGAAACTACGTAATTTACTTTACTTCTTTCCAATAGTAAAGTCTTTTGATAATGTACAAACTCGAGTGGGGATTAAGTGAACAAATCGGACAATCGTCACGAAACGATTCCGAATGAGATGGAAAGGGGGCTCCCGCAAGTTGTGTATCATTTCGGTATTTCCCTAAAGTTTTCTGAATAATATCACAATAATTTGGAGCAAGTTCTGCACCTGTGAGCTAACAACAGCATCATTCAGTGACAGAGCTGACTGTTTTAGATGATGCTTGGGAACTCAGTTAATGTTACCTGTGGTAACAAACATGGCGGCTCATCTCTGAAACAGTGGAGATGCACATTCTAACTTAACCTATTCTAATAGACGGCCGGATGGCCGAGCGGTCAAGGTGGCAGCCTACCGCTCTGGGGGACCCGGGATCGAATCCGAGCGGGGTCGAAAATCCCCAGGAATTTTTCGGGGGTGGTCCGTTCGGATATGTCGGGCCCCGTCCCTCACCACCCGGTCGCCCCATTGTGGGCCTGGCCGAACCCATAATGGGCCTTCTAAAAAGAGGCCCTCTTAGTGCCCACAGGGCGGAAAGAGTTAAAAAAAAAAAAAAACCTATTCTAATAAATTACCTCTATTTAATAATTTGGGTTGTCAATAATTGTGGTAGTTTATTAGAATAGGTTAGGTTAGAACGTGCATTCCCACTGTTTCAGAGATTAGCCGCCATGTTTTTTACCATAAGTAACATTAACTTGAAACTGGTTCCACGATATCATAAAAGCCATGGTCAAATAATGTGAATCACTTTTCTCTCTACATAAACTTTTCAGTTTAAACGATCTCAGCATAAGAAAGCCTTCTACCGTTTAAGTCATGATAATCCTTAAGTCCAACAGTTATGTTCGAGGGACAACAGCGAAGGCACGATTCGTTCCGTTTCTAGTAGAAGATTGTTGATTTCGCTCATTTTCGACCTTATATTTCGTAAACCATCAATTATCGTGTCACCATCCCGTAATCTCTACATAAAAACTTTTTCTCGTGTGAAGACTGCAAAGAGCAATGGTTTTCAAAAATCAAATGTCAAGAATGAGATGATAACACTTGTTGAAGCTGCTTTTAATCTCATACTTTCTAAAAGACTTCGTTACTTCTTTGAAGAAGTAAAGTAAATGATATTGTTTCGGAATTTTTAAATTGTCAATTTGTAATCACATAGCAATGTAATGTCAATTTCGCTTTTATCGTCCTGATTATCACAATGAATGAAGTCAAGACATTGTTACTGTACTTTTAAATATTGCGTTATTTTAAAGATCATCCAGAACATGTGAAACTGATTTCAGTTTGGTGACACATTCTGCCTTCATCTGATCTGTTAAAAGCATTGCTCTCTGCAGTTTTGAATGTTAACGCAAAGAGAAGTTTATATGTAGTGATTTCCCTTTCATTCGTACTTCGATTACAGCTTTCCTTGTGCATCAAGTTTTCTGGTTTTTGACTGTTCACAACCCGAAAGTTGAAGTTGTAATCGACGGTTTAAGAAATATAAGGTCGAAAGTGAGCGAAATGAACGATCTTTTCTTAGAAACGAAACAAATCGTGCCTTCGCTGTCGATTTCCTGTCCCTCGAACATAACCGTTTGGCAATTACGTAAGGATTATCGTGACGTAAACGGTAAAATATACGGTGCGCGTTACCAAAGGATACTTGTACGCGAAACCTGGATTATATGCGATTTTTCGGACACCATCTTCGTCGTCGCCGACCTCCCGGATATAGCCGAAGAAAAGGCGCAGCGGCGACCAGCGACCTCACCCTGTTCTACACAAAATCAGAAACAGGCTAGACGTCGTCAGGTAGCGACAGGAGGAGACTCTGTCGAAGATGAGTGCAGGATCTGTTTTCTTGGCCTTTTTGGTAGTTACAGCGTGTTAGAGATAGCGCGAAATAAAAGAAGCATGCTCTGTTTATATAGGAGCGGCGTCAGAGAAAGCATTGCCTAATTAGTCGTGTTAATCGGGCTTTTCTTTGGCATTTGCCGACGAGTATCGTTAGAATATGGCTTGCCGCCCGTTAAACGCGCGACAGGCTTAGCGGAGAGAGCGGCGCGAGTCCCGACGGCACTCTGCTGAAGTGGCGGTCGAGAGGTGGCACACTCGTGTTTAGCGGGGTTTTAGGAGTCTCTAATCTGTTGTAACAGAAAGCATACGAAACGCAATTTTTAGTTGTACTTGCGGAAATTTTCACTTTTAAATTTTACTCCATTTTTGAGGGTCTCGAAAAGTTTACATATAGTCATTTTGGGGGGTTTATATCTCGCGAAGGGTTGCCCACACACCCATTGTTTATTAGACTTTTTTGTTCCTATCAGTATGTTCTACAGCTCTGTTAAAGTCACAACCCCCTCATTCGGACCTAGAATTGTACCATGAAAAATAATTTTTTTTTCGACAATTAGAAAGAAGTGATTTATGTTTGGATATAAGTGAAGGCATGTATTATAGGTTTACTAATTTATTTTGTGCATATAATTAACTCTTTCTAGTTCCGAAACATTTGTTTTTTAGTGTTTTAGAGCCATTTTATTTAGACATGTCTACCAATTTAGTGCTATAACGTAAGAACTACATCAAAGAAAAATACAAAGTTTAATTAGCAAGTAGTCCCTTTACTAGCAAATTAATTTCTTGGTAGAATTTTTTATATTTTAAGTGTAATTAGATAAAACTAAATGATTGTGAATATAGAAAAGTAGAATATGGCAAGACTAATTGATAAAAGTATTATTATGTATTTCTTAAATAGAAAATGTTAGAAAAATTTATAATTAATACCAACTTTTAATTTTTTCGTTCATATCATTCAACCCAAGTACGGCCGCGTCATTACACTCTGGGCACCACTCTTTATCTTTTCTTGCTTTACTAAATTTTTTGCTTTATTTGCTTATCAAACAAACACCTATTTCTCTGCTGACTTGTTAAAAATTTTATGACAATTCATTGATTCCGATACTGCCGTTTCTGTTTTGTTTCTTGTACAAAAAAATGTCAAGATGATTCTCAGTTAAGTATTTTAGACATTCAGAGTAGGTATTCTTAACTAAGTTAAATAATCGAAAACTATACACAATAACTAAAAACGTTTTTTATGTCAGAGACAAAACACAAAGAGAATAATACTAATAATTTTGTTTAAATTGTTCTACTTATAGATTTTATTGAATGACTTGGAAAACATTGATAGACCACTAATAACACAAGGATTAAAAGGGACAGCAGATGAGTCTCTTCTAATGAGGTTTGCAAAATTTTATAGACTTATTGAAATTCTTATAATTTATGTTATTGTTATTAGGTAAATAATGCAACCCGTGATGTATGTATTTTTCTGGGATCATATACTGAAGCTCTTATTGTGTACATCCAATATCTTCTAGCTATTTCTGTTATTGTGTTTTTTTTGTATCCTAAGGCTTCAGCTACTCATACTGTACAAGTAGCTGAAGCCTTGGAATACAAAAAAAAACAAAATAATAGGAATGTGGGATGATATAGAATGTGCACAATAAGAGCTTCAATATAAGATCTCAGAAAAATCACAAAGTTTATATATAACAGTAGTATGAAAAGCATTATGAAAGGAATTGCAGACTGTAAGGAGTCAAGAATAATTCTGAAAAGAGCTTCGAACTTATATAAAATTTTAAGAAATGACAAAGATTACATCAAGAAAGAAAAATAAGCAGGGGTGTACAAGATTCCTTATGAAAACCTACTGCCTAGGAATCAAGAAAGTCACAACAACAAGGAGTTTAGAAGTAAGACTCAAAGAAAACAAATATAACATCAGAAAAGGTTCTAACACAACAGTACTTTCCCAGATGGCTCAGACTCAAGGCTCGATTGTAAAATGAGATTTGGGAGTACAAGGGTTTGACAATGTCTGAAAGCAGACATTGTCAAACTCCTTGCACTCCCCAACCTTAGCAAGGACCACTGAGAAAATTGAAATATACAAGAGCAAACTGGAAGAGGCTCGCATAAATGCAAGGGATGCAGAAGGCCTACCATCGGCTGAGAAGTTTATACTCAAAAGTTTACCATGAACTTGTAATTTATACATTAGTCTATAGTTGCACATTATATCAATTATACCTTAACCCAGTGGTTCCAACCTGTGGGGCGCGCCCCTAGGGGGGCGCGAGACTGTTGCAACGGGGGCATGCAGCTGTTTCCAAAATATCATTTTCGAATACAAACCAAAAAAGTCGAATAGGTGTCAAAAAAATGAATCAGCAAAATAGGTATAGGCCTACGTAATCCACAATCCTCGCCGTGAATTTTTCGGGTACAAATGCTAAAACATCCATCCATACTCTTGCTGAAACGAAAACATCTTGCTTTTGCGTTTGGAGCCGAGCGCCGGCGGGGCGAGGAAACAAACGACAAGCACTCGGAACATCCCGGTATTCTCGTGCTTACTCACGCCAAACTTCAGTAAACAGAGGCATCTGATTTTTTTTCTGTTGTCTATGAACAGAATTAGTTCGTTAGTAGTGCTTGCGATAACCACGTTGATATATAGAATGAAACACTTCGCTTTGGTAACTTCTGAATTAATATTGAGGTAAATTTCATAACTGTTATATTAGTACATTATTAACCAGGAAATGTTATTTTATTGTTGAGGTAGTTTATCGGCACGAGCGTGTAGTGCCAGGGTTATAAACATCCGAAACAATAAAATAACATCCTGGGCAAGGTTAATATACGATTTTTTCACTACTAGCGCATTTTTTACTTTCTCGTAAATTTGTTTTTTTACATTTAAAATTATTATTTCTTATAATAAATAATTATTTTTATGTATATTCTTACATAATATTGTATATTATTATGTAGCCCATTAAATAAATTTATAATATCAGTTGAGTTAATTTATAAACTTAGATTGTTTAGAAAAATTAAGGGGGGCGCAACAATTTTTTTTTTAAAAGGGGGCGCAGGAACAAAAAGTTGGAAACCACTGCCTTAACCTTTTCCATGCAGGAAACTTTAGCATTAAGTAAAATAGGTGGAATTTGTTATGCGGCGCATAGACCATGAACGCTATTGACCATTGGCAAAATAAATATAGAAAAACGCTATTGACCATTGGCAAAATAAATATAAAATGGTCGCGTTGCAGGATTACGGACTTTTGCCCGGTCCTGCAATGCTTCAAATGTTGTCAGTATAACCACTCTGCAAAAGACTGCCCACAAGCTTCATATACATGCAGTCAATGCATGCAAGATCACCCTTTCAAAAACTGTCCTCATAAAGAAGAAGGCCCAATTTGCTGTAACTGCCACCAAGACAAAACAAGGACTTACAAACATAATGCACGTGATAGTAAATGCCCAGTTTACCAAAGAATAAAAACTCTAATCTCTCTAAGAACGGACTATGGAACAGAATAAAAATAACAAATTACGTATTTTACAGTGCAATTTAAAGCGTTGCATTGCAGCTACATCTTTACTTGGTGAACAACTGAAACATTATGACTTAGCATTAATGCAGGAACCATACTGCCGGAGAAATATTCCCTCATGCATCCCTACTTATTGCCCAATACTAAAATGAACAGAACAATATTCTTGGGCTATTACCCTTGTGCCGAATACAAGTATATCAATCCTTCATCATACTAAATATAGCAATTAAAATATTATTGTCTCAGAAGTTCTAATTCGTGAAGAAAGAATTATAATCCTAAACATATATATTTCCTGGAGAAGCAAACAGTGAAGGATATCTCGAAGACTTGCAACAGATCATTGAGGCTTTTCAAGGGATTCACATTATTATAGTAGGGGATTTCAATGCTCACTCACCGGCCTGGGGTGGGGATAATTTGGATAGAAGGGGTCGCCTTCTGGAAGAATTTTTCGCCCATAATAACCTCCTGATCTTAAATGATTCCTTCTCACCACCAACATTTCATTCCTCAAGAGGAGAGTTGTGAATTTATGTGGCTGTATGCAGTGAAGGTTGTTACACAAAAATATCAGATTGGAGGGTACTATCTCACGAAACACTAAGTGATCATGATTACATATCGTTTGACATAACAGGCTCTGAGGACGAACGTGATCAAATCTTTGCTCCTCGATACAGATATGTTTTAAAAAGAGCAAAATGGGCACAAATGAAGAATTATCTTGAAAATAATCTTATAGCACACTATCTAGAAGACAGCAATAAAATTAGAAACCAGATAGATACCAATATAGAGCTTATAAAAAAGGCTTGTGAGACTTTTATTCCAAAAATGGTGGCAAACAAGAAAAGCGTTCCCTGGTGGACACCTGGACTTAGCGACTTAAGACACACAACAAGAAGATTAAGAAAAAGGTTCCAAAGATGTAGAGATAATAACAAAAGAATCCAATATAGAGAAGAGTACCTCAACAGTCAGAAGATATATAAGAATACCATCAAGGAAGAAAAAATACGTAGCTGGCACAACTATTGTACAAAAGCCTCAACCAACCCATGGGGATATCTGACTAAAATGTGCAGCAATAAACTACGCAAGACAAAGATTTTAGTAGATAACAACACAGGAAATAATCCTCCTTTCTCTAATCCAAGTAATGACTACGCAGTTAGATATTTTCTGCCCTGGAGATGATCCCACTCTAGATTCAGAATGGCAAAATCAAATCCGCCTGGAAAAGGAGAAATTGGACGATACTGAAGATATTCCACCCTTTACAGATGAGGAAATTACTATAGCATTTGGAACATTGGGGAAAAATAAAGCACCCGGACTAGATGAAATTACGGCAGAAATTGCCATAAAGCTTTGGAATCTGATACCACATCACTTAAACAATATATTTAATAAGTGTTTGCAATACGCCATTTTCCCCAACGCTTGGAAGAGAGCGAAAGTTGTACCAGTACCTAAAGCTGGAACTACTGATGTCCGACCTATCTCACTATTGTCAATATTGGGGAAAATACTTGAAAAACTCGTTACAACAAGATTACTATGGTTTACAGAAAATTCCAGACAACTAAGTGATAAGCAGTATGGATTCCGTCCCCAGAAATCAGCTGAGGATGCAATTGAAAATACAATAAGAAACATTCACAGCCTACTCCAAGAAAATAAATACGTCCTAGGGGTCAGTCTAGACATCACAAAGGCATTTGACAGCGCCTGGTGGCCCCTAGTGACACATCAGTTGCGGCAAATAAGGTGCCCACGTAATTTACTAAACCTACTACTAGATTATTTTAGAAACAGAGAAGCGATCTTCCAATACGGTCAGCATGAAGTATGTAAAAAGGTTAATAGAGGATGCCCACAGGGTTCAGTATGTGGACCACTACTATGGATTATCACATTCGATGCATTTCTAAAGAAAGATTTTGGAGAAACTTGTTGTACGGCATACGCTGATGACGTTATGCTATTACTTGAGGGAAGATCAAGAGCAGATCTTGAAAAAAGAGGAAACTTAATGCTAAATAACATCTACAGATGGGGAGTGCAGCATAAACTTAACTTCAATACCTCCAAGACCAAGGCAATTATATTCAATAAACCACGAGAGAACAATCTATATCTAAGAACTCCTATACTTAAAATGAATGGTGAAACAATTAAAGTAGGGAAAACATTGAAATATCTTGGTGCTGTACTGGACTATAGATTAACTTGGGGAGAACACATTGAATATATAACTGACAGAACTGGCCTCATTATACAATCATTTTCTCAGATAGCCAAGAAAGATTGGGGGCTATCAAACGAAGCTCTCTCCACCATATATGATAGTATTTTTGTTCCAACCACTTTATATGCGTGTGGCACATGGGGATCGGCAGTTAATAAAGTACATATAAAAAGAAAATTAATCTCCTCACAAAGACGAGCTCTACTTTCCCTAACTAAAGCCTTTCGCACTGCTAGCAACAACAGTATTCAGGTAATTGCACGCAAGCTACCAATTGATTTGGAAATTACTAAAAGGAGAAAGAAACAGCAACTCAAATGGGGAGATACAATTCAAGTGGGATCAACAACAATAACTGCGAACGAATTCGAACAACCTTATCCTTACTGTAATACCATGTCTCCTGAAAATCTCACTCTTAATACTCTTGTCCGACAGATCAATTCGAATATTAATATATTTACAGATGGATCTAAAATGGATGGTAAAGTAGGATGTAGTTTTGTAGTTTATGACCGAAATTTGGAAATACATAATCAAAAATATCGACTGCATAACAATTGCACAGTTTTCCAATCAGAACTTCTAGCTATTTTAAAAGCCACAGAATGGGTGAATGAGAACCTACCAAACAACAATATTCATATACATACAGACTCTTTCTCTGCATACAATATCATTAACGGCATAAAGCTACATCCTCTTGCGGTTGAAATAAGAAACAAAATCAAAAATTCCACATGCGCATTTGAACTGTCCTGGGTTAGATCTCATCACGGACTTATGGGCAATGAGAGAGCAGATTCTCTTGCTAAGGCAGCAGCACAAGACTCCACCGTCCCACTTATTTATAACAAAATTAGCCGGATTACCTTACGCCGACTTCTTTGGGAAGAAGCTATTAACCAATGGCAGATAAAGTGGAACGAAAATGATCAATGTATTACTTATCAATTTATACCAGACCTAAATAACTTTTTTAAAATAAAATGGTTTGTCCCAGATTATTATACAACTCAATTATTCACAAACCATGGAAAATTCGCAAGCTATCTTGCCAGATTTACAAACAGGGCATCAAACCAATGTCCAACTTGCATGATTGAAGATGGCACAAGACATTATGTATATGATTGCATAATGACAGAAATAGAGAGAACTGAATTACGACAGCTTTTGCAAGATTCAAACATAGATTGGCCTTGTCACCTCTCAAACATTTGGATCAATCATGAGACATTCTCTGCATTTCGAAGACTAGCCAGGAAAACTTACCTAGTCACAAGTCAATTAATTCAAAGCTAATTGATAAATTTTATAGTTAATGGTCTCATTGTTAAGTAAATCCTGCTCGTTTCTAACTTGCCAGTACTACCTGCAACACACATCAACTTACTGCTGATTAGTTTCACGGATGATCGTTCTCCTATCCAAATTTATAACTAATTCGTCTGTTCTACCTGAAACGCCTATCTATCTATACTGTTGATAGATCACATAAACGATGATTCTCCTCATGACATTAGTGACCACAACCTCTTAGTGACAGTGCAGCGATGTACTACATGTGTTCTACAGACTTTAATTTACGTAGTACTATCACAAACTTTAAGTGACAGTACAGTGATACCCGTCTGTGTGTGTACTATAGACTACACCCGACCCAACTGTGAGTAGACGATGATACATCAAAATAGAAACTTACAGGACTACAAGACTTGAAAGGACATCTGTTCAAAACGATTGGTAAGAATTTATGAAACAACACCTGTAGGATGGTATGCGTTCATTTGAACTAACAGTATTTACTTAATTATAATATTTATCTAATATTACTTAATTATATATATATATATATAAATGTATTTAAAAAAAATGTATATATGTATGTTATATATGTTATGTATGTATGTTATATATGTATGTTATGTATGTATGTTACTGTTATGTCGGGAATCAATGTTGAAATCTAATATTATCAAGTGTACATATACTCATTCTGTAATTCTAATTATAAACTTTGAAGGACTTCTTCCTGGTAATGCTATAAAGCGGAACCAGAGTATGTGCGTTTGCAGATTAAAATAAATAATTGAATTGAAATTGAATTGAAATGCGGCGCATTTTTGCGTTTTTTGGGTAATTTTTTAAATCGCGATATTTCGCTTCAATATCGCGCTATATTCAATCTGATTTTTGTGTTTGATTAAAAACATATTACAGTTTACGATTATATAATTTTTAGTTTTATACATATTTAAAATAATATGAAGTTTACGAAACAAATTTGAAGGTTACGAACAAAAAAAATTAATTTACAGAGAATCGCTGAACTTTGTACATCTGTAAGATAGAAACATCTGTCCTCTATTAAACAAAACAAACCGCAGCTTTCTACCTAGAGCGGAAGAGAAGCTATTGCCATTATTCACACTATGTCTCTAATTACTTAGCTGGGAGAGTAGTCGATTGTTATCGTAAAGCGAGACCGATTAGTCAGCTGTACGACTGTGTCAGTCGTAGAGCTTTGCTCTTACTTTTGTAAAATAATAAAATGTATTCAAAATATATATGAATTCATTTGACAAAAATATTTAAAGCCAAATTAACAGCGCGAACACTTTCCATAGACTTACTATAAGAAGGTGGAGTTTCGCAGAAATATTTAACGCTAGATAGTTTTAAAAACATATTTACTCGTTTAAATATTGTCGAGTTAGCTGATTTAATGTCAAAGTGCATTAAATTAATTAATTAGAATTAAAAATCGATTTAAAAAGCGAATTTACAGTGATTGTTATCATTTTACTTCGAAGGTGGAAGGCGGGGCTTTTTGCAACGATTTTTTCGTTTCATAAGTCTGCGATTAGTTATAGTAACGTCAATAAAGACAGAAGAAACTCAATAAAAGCCCAGGGGTGGTAACAAAACGTTTATTGGCTTAAACAAAGTCAATCGACATACAGAAAAGCGAATCAAAGCTAAGATCTCTGAAAAACTCGAATATAACGCAAATTAATCAAAGTTTATGATTAATTTTTTAATTTGGACCGATCGATCCGTTCTGCATCACAGATAAACGAAGAAGTCACATGATACGGACCGATCAGTACCTAACCGCATGGAAAGGGTTAAATAATATAATGTTTAAAGTATTAAAAACATATGACAGTTTACAACTGTTTAATTTTTGATTTAATACAAATTTAAAATAATAATAAAATTTGAAGTTTACGAACAAAAGAAAAATAATTAACTTACAGAGAATCGCTGAACTTTGTACATCTGTTAGGTAGAAGAATCACACTTCTTTCAAACAAAACAAACCGCAGCTGTCTAGCTAGGCTACAGAAGAAGTTATTGCAAATATTCATACTGTCTCTAATTATTTAGCTGGGAGAGGAGTCGATTGTTATTGTAAAGAAACACGTTAAAGTTTACAATCATGTATTTTTGATTGAAATGGTGAATATTTGACACTGATTTTAATATTTTTCAATGCTTTATACGATAATACTCTAAAATAAGTAATTAGTTAACCTCTTAACAGTGGGAACAGTCAGCTGTAGCGCTACCACTTAGTTGTGGAGCTATAGCGTGGGAAATTTTTTAAGAATTTTTCCACGCGTTTTTCTCGTTTCCGTTTAGGAAAAAAAATTTAATTAGTTAAGTCTAGTAGAGAAAAAATCGTTCTTTGTTGTCACATAATTTTTTTATATATAAATTTTTTTCACGGTAATTTTTTTCTAAAATTTTTTTTTTAAAATTTATATTAAATAAACTCTAATAACCACCACCTTATAAGTTGCTGAGAAAATTTTTAATTAAGAAAACGAACGTTTTCGGTCTATTCAATAGACCATCATCAGGTTAGAACATATGAAAATGGAATACATTATAAATAGAACATCACGTATAAAATTCAAAAATACAAAAAAATCGTTAACATGCGAACCAATCAGAATAAAAATTAAAACGTAAATAGTACATAAGTGTAAAAATAAAATAACATACTACATTGGCTAAACATTAATTAATAACCAATAACATTAATAAAATAATTGATACATTATAAAAAAAACAACAAGTGTAAAATAAGAACTTATTACTCGTACTCATGTACTAAAATTATTTATCCTAACTGGATGGTAACTCTTCCAACTAATTAAAATTAGAATTAAAGGGCAAAAAATACCCAAACGTAATTAACAAACACATAACAATATTAAAGTTATTAGTACACGCTAAAAATCATTTAACAGATAATAAAATATTAAGGATCTCCAAATACAAAACACATCGCAAATCATGAGCCATTTGTAAGTCTCTTAATTGCAAATTTCCAAGCTGACGGTAATCCCTCAGCGTCCCTGGCGTTAATGCATCTATTCTCGAGTCTACTCTTGTAAATTTCTATTTTTTCAGCCGTCTTTGCTAAAGTTGGAGAATATATTTGTTAGTGGTAAAGTGGTTATATTTGTAAGTTATATTAGTGGTTAAGAAAATTGAAGAAAAGGTTCTGCACAACTTCAGAAACAGTATAGTTTACTACAAGAGATATGTTGACGATATCCTTATAATTTGGAGAAGTAATCGAGGAATTAGTACCTTTATAGAAAGAATTAACGATAACGAAGACGGCCTACGTCTGAAACTAGAGCAAAAAAGTTCAGTGGAGGTACACTTCTTAGACATCAATATCACTTTTAAGAGAGGGCATCTATCCACTAAAGTGTATACTAAACCCACACATAGCCCACTCTACATCCCGCCACAGTCAAATGATCCATTTCGTTATAAATTGGCAGCCTTTCGCACCTTAGTCAGGAGGGCTTTTACTTATTGCGATAACGTTATGGACAGGGTTAACGAGATCGACAGGATCATGCGAATAGCAGAGAGCTTGGGCTACAGAAGAAGCGTAATTAATGGTATCGTGAGGAAGTTTGAAAAGAGTGACACAAGAACCTCTAAACAAAGACCTAGTGGATATACCAAGTTTACTTTCAACAAAAATGTACGGGGCATTATGAAGGAGATAGCGGACATTAAAAAATCAACATTGATCTTCAAACGAGCCCCGAACCTCTACAAAATTCTGAGAACTGATAAAGGGAAGATTAAGAAAGAGGATAGAGCTGGGGTCTATAGGATCCCTTATGAAAATCAGCAATTAGGACTAAAACAGGAGTATATAGGGGTTACAACAAGGAACCTAGGTGTTAGAATCAAAGAGCATAAATATGATGTAAGGAAAAGTTCTAACGCAACTGTTCTGGCCCAGATGGCCCAGGCCGAAGGATCCGTCGTTGGATGGGAAGAGGCGGAAATCGTCAAACAAATATATTCTCCAACTTTAGCAAAGACGGCGGAAAAAATAGAAATTTACAAGAGTAGACTCGAGAATAGATGCATTAACGCCAGGGACGCTGAGGGATTACCGTCAGCTTGGAAATTTGCAATTAAGAGACTTACAAATGGCTCATGATTTGCGATGTGTTTCGTATTTGGAGATCCTTAATATTTTATTATCTGTTAAATGATTTTTAGCGTGTACTAATAACTTTAATATTGTTATGTGTTTGTTAATTTACGTTTGGGTATTTTTTGCCCTTTAATTCTAATTTTAATTAGTTGGAACAGTTACCATCCGGTTAGGATAGGTAATTTTAGTACATGAGTACGAGTAATAAGTTCTTATTTTACACTTGTTGTTTCTTTTATAATGTATCAATTATTTTATTAATGTTATTGGTTATTAATTAATGTTTAGCCAATGTAGTATGTTATTTTATTTTTACACTTATGTACCATTTACGTTTTAATTTTTATTCTGATTGGTTCGGATGTTAACGATTTTTTGGTATTTTTGAATTTTATACGTGATGTTCCATTTATAATGTATTCCATTTTCGTATGTTCTAACCTGATGATGGTCTATTGAATAGACCGAAAACGTTCGTTTTCTTAATTAAAAATTCCTCAGCAACTTATAAGGTGGTGGTTATTGGAGTTTATGTTTTTTGCTGAGTATGTTTATGTTTTATATTAAATTTTTTTGATTTTTCATGCGATACGATTTTTTCAAAACTTTTGAATTTATTTTAATTTTATATAATTTTTTAAAGTTTAGGCATTTAAGTCATGACAATATTTTCAACCTGCAAATCAAATTCAAGAAAATGTAATTGACAGTAAACGAATTTCATCCACAACAATAGATGACGTAAAGTTTGTCACGTTTACAACTACGACGCCTGGCGAGCTTTCCCCTCCAGACAGAAATGTTGGTAAAGGTCGTCTCGTGTTCTACTTTCTGTAGAAGTGACGTAATCATTGTAAATAAAAGAAAATTTTAGTATATCTTTTATTTAAAATTTTAAAATTCGTCGTTCAAATTTACACCGAAATATTAAAGCGGTTTAAAATATTAGCATTTGGTAAATAAACTTACTTCACGTATAATAAATTTGAATAAATTAAACTTTAAGAAACAACAAAACAATGAAAAAAATGTAGAAATATTTTTATATTCATCTTCAGATTTATTACATATGAGATCGTCATTGATCAATATTTAATTTTGAAATCAATATTTATCATTAGCATGCATCAGAAAAAAAATGCAAAACTTCCCTAAAACACACTTTACTGAGAGGGTCAGCTTTACTCTGTAAAGTGAACAGTCCTCAATCCAATGTGCGACCTACTTTCTCTAACATAGTAAAACGAAGTAATTTACAGTACAACAATACACATGAACACTAATCATAATAATCAAATTAAATTGTTAAAGGATAAGTTTTTCTAAAAACCTCTAATCGGTCTTTGATGTAGTTCTACGTTTTAGCACTAAATTGGTACACATGTCTAAATAACACGCTTATAAATACTAAAAAACAAATGTTTCGAAATTAGAACTACATAATTATATGCACAAATAAATTAGTAGTCCAATAATACATACTTCCACTTATATCCAAGTATTATATCCAAAGATCAGTTCTCGTTAATTGTCGAAAAATAAATTATTTTCAACTTTTCTTTCTAAATTTAGAACTAATTCACAGTAAACTTTACGCCTTAGAATATCCATTACAATCAACGCAAAATCTATCAATCCACGTAATAAAAATTTATCGCAGTGAACTTCAAAAGATAATGAGAAAATACAAACACTAAACCACACTCCATGAAATCTGGCGCGAACTGATCATATACAATAGACAAAACGAAAATGCTTTTGTCCAATGTCATCAGGTGACAAAAAGTTTCTAAATAAACGCTAAAAGTTTTAAAGAATTCTTCCACAAAAACCGATGAATTTAATTAATACACAATAACTAAATCTGTTTAATAAAGATTAATAATTTACCATTATAATTATGCAAATTAGATATAAATAAGATCATTGCGCAAAATCTCCCGTGAAACATCGGATGACTGTTATGTCACGTGGCTTTGAAGCTTTTCTAAAAGCAAAACACTAAAAATTTTATATAATTATTTTACTAATCCAGTCAAATTTAAGTAATATAAAATGTCTAAATCTGTTTAACCCTTCGTCACGCGCCTAGTGCCGATTCCGCACCAATCGATTTTTAATTAGTTCGTGTAAAAATTCTAATTGTCCGAAAAATCTGAAAAAATTATTACCTGTCTAATTTTTCTTCAATTTTATGATGCGCTATTCATTTTTTGCTTAAAGCGTTCCGTTATTTTTAATTAATTATTGGTGCCGAATCGGCACTATGGCGCGCGTTATCGCGGATTTCAATTTTGAAATTTCCCGCCAGTCGTTGTTACTAAAAATAGCCGCAGCGGTGGCGCGCGCGCTTCTTTGTTTATAATCGCGTTATTTTAAAGTGAATTACTTCTAATAAACTGAAATTTGACCGGAAATAATTTAATTTCTTACAATGGTATTTTTTAATTATTTTTTAAAGTTTTATGACACCATCACAACATTTCCCTGAGTGGAAGAACACAATTAGAAAGTTAACACTATATGAACGTATTCATTTTTTATATTATCTATTTTTCTGTATTTTTTTTATTTTCTGGGTTAGGCATAAGGGCTTGCTTTCACGGATTTGCAAACAGGACCTTTTGGATAAAGTATCCAACAAATGAATGACATTTATTGATATATATATCAATAAAAGTTGTTCATTTGTTGAATACTGCATCCAAAAGGTCCTGTCTGCTAAATCAGTGAAAGAAACCCCGTATGCCTAACCTAGAAAATAAAAAAATTAACTTTTTTGCACACGCTAATTATAATTTTTGCAATACAAGATGTACATAAAGTTTTAGCATTGTATAATGTAAAATGTATAAACGAATAATAGAAATGAATATTTAAATGTATAAATAAATAATATATAATATAATTTTATTTGTATTACCAATTTATACTGTTTATCTTAATTATTATTTATATAACTCTTGTATTGAAAGTAGAATAGATGTAAGCAAGAGACGAGATAATTGACATCCAGGCGACACTTAACGCCTGGATGTCAATTATCTGGTCTCTTGCTTATTCAGAGATCGGCGTGAAGTCCACCATCGTTAGGATTATTATAGATCTAATAGAATAGATGTAAAAAACATTTTCGTGTAGTATAAACATTTTTTTTTCTATTATATTTTTGATCCGTTTTTTTATTTTTTAAATACAGTCAGTAATTAATATATATTATTCCTATATAGATTTATTAATTATAATAAACATACACTATTTAATATTATATTAAAATAACACTCTTTAATTAACATCTGAAATGAAGAAGTAATTGAATCGAGTCCCATCGCCATCTTTAGTAACGCGCGACAGTAATTAATTGATTCTGAGCGCGTCGCGTTGCATCAATTTAAATAATTTATAAAAATTAAAATTATAAATATGTTTATAAAATAATTGACGATATCTGTTCGCAATAGTATTGTAAAACACACTGTACTTATAGTTCAGCATTTCTGATAAATTTTAATAAATATTTGAATTTTCGTATATTTTATATATAAAAATCGAAGAAAAAAACATAAATTTGTAAAACTTAATAAAAAAAATATCTGCAACTTCATAACACATATAAGTATGAGAATCCATCAAAAAAAGATAGTTAATAATAATTAAAATCGAAAAAAAAAATAAAACTTTCAAGGTAAGGTAATTTCTGTCGTAAAATGTGAGGTAAGCGATCACGTGACGCCCGTCTCCCCATCTTCAGTAACCAAAACGGACGAGGTTGAAATAAAAGCCTAATCACCAGTAGAACTAAAAACATACATCGGCGCGTGCCTAGAGCAATAAACTTGAACGGGAGCGAAGATGAAACACGACACTTTGTAATTTATGCTAATTACCTTCTAATATTAAAAAATTAAAATCATCAATAAATTATGATGAAATTAAAACTTTTTTGACTGAATTCGATTACAAACATATTAATAAACTGGATTAAAGTAAAAATACCCGTTTTTCGACGCTAAATTTTTATTAATTAATTTTTTAATTTGGTGCCGATTTGACCGAGCGCGCGTGATTTCATTTTACTAATCCAGTCAAATTTAAGTAATGTAAAATGTCTAAAGCTGTTTAATAAAGATAAATAATGTACTATCACTAATACGCAAATTAGATACGACAAAGATCACTGTAAGAATTATGCCAGCAAATTGATCACATGACCGAAAGCTAACACCAAGAAATATGAAGAAATATGTTTAAAATTTAATTTTTCAGCTTACATAAACCGTACAATAAATGAGTATTTCTTTGAAAGAAGTCGATATACACGAATAAATAATAATTATTTAATAATGCTTTTATCCATTTAAAGTTAATATTTAAAATTAAGCAATTTAATCTGTGTGGCTTTTATAATTCAGAGTTTCTGAGTATTTTACTGTGAAATTCAATTTAGTAAACAGAAACAAAGTTAAGCTACTAAGTATAAACAGCACAATACAATAATTTATACGTAAGTTGAGTGTAAATACAGAAAAAAACAAATTATATCAAAGATGGGACAAACAAGCTTATATCCCAGAACAAAGCTAATAATTCGTTGTTACTTTCAGCCTGTTCCTACTTTGACTGTTTTATGTTGGTAAGAAGTTAATATTTTAAGATGTTCTTAGAGAAGAAAGATAAAAGTATCGAAATATAATATTCACACACACAAAACTATTCATGTATGTTGACATTGAAAATTTGAAATGAATTATAGAATGTCCTGGGTAGACATATCGTGTGATTCTCTGTTTCTTCTGTCTTATTTTGTTTTTCTTCGTGAAAATATGATATTTTTTAAAACTATTGATAATATAAACATTTTGTTTTGTTATATATTACCTTTAATTACAGATGCAAACTTTAATACATGGAGCATGTGAGAAAGTGTTATTGGATCGATTATTACATTTTTATGAATACATCTGAGACTAATGACAATATATATTAACCTAGTTTAAGTGTCAATATTTTATTTAAAATCATTTTAAACGTTATTATTACATCAAATTATGAAATGGAATATTCCAAGTATAAGAGTAAGTGGGAGGGGAAAGAAGCCATGCGTGGGAAAAGATGTGTTTTTATCTAAATTATAATAAAATTTACTTATATTTACGAGATATATGTACAATTTTCTTCTGGAAAAATGTATCTTGATAAAATTAATTATCTACATGAATGAAACTTTCAATAATACATTAGTTACAATGACTGTCGTTCCATTTCTTACCCTTTCTGTAGTGTCTTATGTATTAAACATAGTTTCCTAAATTATAGCATAATAATGTGTAAAAACACTAAAAATTGTTAATTTGTAAACGCAGATACTATCACATAAAAAGCAAACTGTACCTTCTGTATATTTAACGTCAGTTATTCGCAATTGAATTTTTCTAAATAAACCTGTTTAATCTGTAATTTGACAGAAAGAAATTGTTTATGGCCGTATTTCATATATCTAATGTTTTTCTCGTAATATTATTTAAAATATCGAAAAAATATACATTTTTAATATGGACATACATCAATATTTTTATTTCTGAATATTATATTTTGATACTTTTATCTTTCTTCACTAAGAACAATGTACTTTTATTTTAAAAAATTAACTTTTTACCAAGATAAAACAGTCGATGTGGGAACCAGGCTGAGAATGACAATGAGTACATGAGCTCTGTTTGAGGGATGTCAGCATATTCGTCTCATCTTTGATATAATTCGTTTTTTCTGCATTTACACCAAATTTACGTAAAAATTATTCTATTGCCCTGTTTATAACTAATAGCTTGTCTTTGTTTCTGTTTACTAAATGGAATTTCACAGTAAAATATTCGGAAACTAAATTATAAAAGCCAAACAAATTAAATAGCTTAATTTTTACAATATCCACTTAAACTGAATAAAAGCATTATTACATATTTATTATTTATTCATGCATATCGACTACTTTTGAAGAAATGATCATTTATTGTAGAGTTTTTATAAGCTGAAAATTATTCTGTTGTTTCTCTATAAATTTGTTTAATTTACTAATTTTTACATAAACATTAAATTTAAACGATGATATTAGTTAATTTATTAATTTGTACACAAACATTGAATTTTAGACATATTTCTTCGTATTTCTTGGTGATCACGTGACTGAAAGCTATTTTTATCCTGGCGGGAATTTTCCCACATTGATCTTTGTCATATCTAATTTGCATATTAGTGATAGTACATTACTAATCTTTATTAAACAGATCTAGACATTTTATATTATTTAAATTTGACTGAATTAGTAAAATAATTATATAAAATTTTTAGTGTTTTGCTTTTAGAAAAGCTTCAAAACCACGTGACATAACAGTGATCTGATGTTTCGCGGGAGAATTTGTTGGATGAATCAGTTATCAGCAGAATTTTGTACAGTGCGGCTTGGTGTTTCTGTGTTTCTCATTTTTTCGAAGTTCACTGCGATAAATTTTTATTACGTGGATCCAAACATTTTGCGTTCTTTTTAACAGATAAAAGGTGGAGATTTTACTCTGAATTTAGAGCTTGTTTTTCAGAATATGCTACTTTACAAAAAGAAAAGTTGAAAATAATTTTTTTTCGACAATTAGCGAGAACTGATCTTTGGATATAAATAAAGGCATGTATTATAGGTTTACTAATTTATTTCTGCATATAATTATCTAGTTCTAATTTCGAAACATTTATGGTATTTAGTGTTTATAAGCGTGTTATTTAGACATGTCTACCAATTTAGTGCTAAAACGTAGAACTACGTCAAAGAAGAATACAAACTTTAATTAGCAAGTAGTCCCTTTATTAGAAAACTAATTTGTTGGTAGATTTTTTTACATTTAAAGTGTAATTAGATGAAACTAAATGGATGTGAACATAGAAAGTAGAATTTGGCAAGACTAATAGATAAAACTATTATTACATATTACTCGATCAGAAAAATTTATACTTGAAGAATTTTGTTTTGATAATTATGGCCTAGGGTTTATGTCGAAAATATTTTTCAGTTATATTTGTAATTACAGTTACAAATTATCTAAAATTCAGCTTGATATAATAATATATCATTCGAATAGTAATGGCGCTTAAATATTTATAGGATTATTTAATGGTTTTGAATTTTGTTTGACAAAACTGAGGAAGGCAAAAGTATTGACAGTTGTATAATGAACTAAATTTAAGTAAATTAGTTGACTGTATTTTTCTATGTAGATTTTTATAATATTACGATATACGAACTTTCGATTTTGTAAATTGTATTATACTAAAAAATAAAGTTTTTCGTTATTCTCCTACTTAATGATGTATTTGTAATGTTTCTGAAAACTAAATAATACTTATTAAATTAAAATTCAAGCTGTACAAAGTACTATGAATATTGGAGAAGACCGTTTCACTATAAATTACTACGTCTTACTCTAATGTTGATATTACAAAAAGTAGGTCAGACAAGGACCGTTAAACTAATGATGTAGGCTGTTTACATTTTCGGGTTGTATCGGTGCTCTTGCAATAGCGTCATTTACAAAAGTCACACCTACTTTTTTCTGACGCGAGCCAATTAGGAATAATGATTTTTTTTAACCAATCAGATGACGGCGGGAAATTTAAATTCGATTTATGTCGATAGATGGCCGTCTAAAATTTCATATTTAATTTAATTTTCTCTTTTTTATTGTAATTTTTCAAGAATTAAAAGAATAATCCAAAACAAAGTTGGAGAACCCAACCTACTTGTAAAAATTCTACGACTTTACGAAATGGTCCTGGTATTTTATAAGAATTTTTTAACGACTATAGTCGTCCTTCACTACTGCCATTCGATCGCCTTAGACGACTATTCTTGTTCTTCACTATTAAGAGGAACCCTTCCTGTTCGCGCTTAAACTGAGTTCGCGCGGTTTACATAGCGTTACATAGAAAAGGGGTTTTTAGACCCTCGAAGAAAAAAAAATCGGGGGGGAAAAAATTTTTTTTTAAGTTTCAAATGTTTCTTGTTTCTAAATTTTTTGAAGAATTTTTTCCCGCGCGAAAAAATTTTATTGCGATTTTAATTATCCCTTAATGATGCGCGATTAACGCTTAATTGTTTTTTTATGGGATTTTTTTATTGAACTTTATTCATTTTTCTAAAGTTCTAGCGTGCCGATTTTACTTCAGTAAAGTTATTTAAAGCTATTTTCTGATGTAAAAAACATCCAATAGTTTTTTAACTTTTTAATTAATAGATGTTTTTATAATTACGTTTAATTAAGTCGGGAGGGTTAGAAATTTCAATTAAAATCGTAATTTTAAAAAATTATTTTGAAATATCTCGCCATCTAGTATTCACCCTACTTTTTATCTTTCTCCTTCCGAGAGTTTCATGAGAACGTTCTGCGAAAGACGACACCAGCTGTTGTCAAGGTCATCTAGCTGTGTAAACAATGACTCATAGGTGTGAAGTTTCGCTCTAAGGCGAGAAAAAGGAAATTGTACTTTGAAGTGTTTTCTTTAAAATTAACACATTTCTTTCGTTTTTTCGTTTTTAATATTTTTTATTCATAATTTAATTATTAATTATGATTTTTTTTAAAATTTGAACGGACAAAAAAGAGTTAAATTAGTTAAATAGAGCTAAAAACGATTTAGAAAGCGAATTTATTGCAATTGTTTACGTTTAACTTCGATGGTTGAGGCAAGAATTTTCGCAGCAATTTTTTCTTTCACAAGTCTGTGACTAGATAATTTTTTTTAGGCAGTTAGCTACCGATCGGTGTATATCACTTGACTTCTCCGTTAATTGGTAATGCAAAATGCACCGTTCGGCGTAAATTAAAAAATTAAAAAATTTGATTAATTTAGGTTATATTCGAGTGTTTCAGCGATCTTAACTTTGATTCGCTCTTTTGTAGGTCGATTGACTTTGTTTAAGCCAGTAAGTGTTTTGTTATCACTCCTGAGCCATAAATATTTCGGTAAATACATCCTTCTACTATTTTACAATAAATCTTCACAGTTAACTACACAGTTGGTTAAAAATAATGAAAGGAAAACTCCTTCTATGGTTTTATTAGGTATCTTCTGTTTTTGTTAACATTACTTTAACTAATCGCAGACTTGTAAATGAAAAAAATTGCAACAAAAAGCCCTGCCATCAACTTTCGAAGTAAAATGCAAACAATAGCAGTAAATTCGCTTTTTTAAATCGATTTTTAGTTTAAATTAACTAATTTAATGCACTTAGAAATAAAATTAGCTAATTTGACAATATTTAGGCAAGCAAATATATTTTTAGAACTATCTAGCGATTAATATTCCTGAGAAACTCTACCTTTCTATTGTAAGTCTATGGAAGATGTTCGTGCTGTTAATTCGCTTTAAAAATTTTTTTTCTCTGCCTATTACGCTCTAATTGGTAATCTATATTATGACTGAATCAACTTCAACAGATGAGAGTATTGTTTAGAACCATGTTGTCAGGATTTTCCTGCAAAGAACCAGTCCACGTGATTAAAGTCAGAATGTAAACAAACGTTAAACAATAGCTATATTTTTCATTTTAGAGCCGTAATTCTACTAGTTTTTATGTTATTTGACTTTACTTAGACAAGAAGAATTCTTATCAAAAACATCGATTTAAAAAATTCGCCGCGAAACTCATTTCTTTCGGATATTGCGTAATTGCCGGAAAAATTAACTAATTACTTATTTTAGAGCATTATTGTATAAAGCATTGAAAAATATTAAAAACTGTGTCAAATATTCACTATTTCAATCAAAAATACATGATTGTAAACTTTTACCTGTTGCTTTACAATAACAATCCACTTCTCTCCCAGCTAAGTAATTAGAGACATATTGTAAATGATGGCAATAACTTCTCCCCTACTCTAGGAAGAAAGCTGAAGTTTGTTTTGTTTAATATAGGACAGATGTGTCTATCTCATATATGTACAAAGTTCAGCAATTCTCTGTAAATTAATTATTTTTCTTTTGTTCGTAAACTTGATTATTATATACATTTATGTTTTGCGTAAATGATTTAAATAAAGTTTGTTTTTTTTTTATTTGGATTGTTTATTTATATAGCACAAATTTAATACTCCAACGCATTGATATAAGCTGTTATGCCGTATTTTTAACTGTTAAAGCAATAAAACTAAGTGAAGATAGTAAATAAAAACAAAAATGCCACATCCCTTTTCAATTAAAAAGTCTCTGACAATGTGAATTCTCTGACAAGATAATAAACACAGTGGGGTGTCAATTGCTTTTTGTAAGAAGAGAACTAATGCACTTAGAATTTTCTGACTTTTTTTGTTTAAAAGATAATGTGAGGTCCCAACAATGGGTTGACATTAAACATTTATATTAGAAAATTGTTAAAACGAAAAACTGAACAAAAACAACTTTCCATTGTTAAAAACCAATCAAAGATTGTATTAGTTGTGTGAGTCATAAGAAACCGTTACAAAAAATGTTATTGATGTAAAACAGAACGCAATAATTGTAAATGATTAATAATTGTAAACGAGTGTCCTCCAGTAGAGTTGGACCTTTGACATGGCGCTCGTATACAAAAAATTAGAACATAGCAATTTTTATAATGGAGAAAGGTTTACAACAAAAAAGAACATCGCATCAGGTTGCTAAAAATTATAAAACATCACAGACTAGACAACAATGGAGAAAAATATAAACGCAAGTTCCAAAGTTTTATCAACACTTTCCATCGAGAGAAAACGGACAGTGTCAATTAGATTTTTCGTAACAGATCTTTCTCGTGACTTCAACGGAGGATGTTTTTCACTTAGGAACAGACAAGGGACTAATTGGGGAGCGGGAAAGAGGGATGTAGAAGCAATCAGATAGAAAGAGGGAGGAAAACAGAGGTTGAGAATGCCAATTTTGAAGAACACGACAGGGGACTTTTCGAGAGGCTTCAAGAGAAACAAGACGTGTACACCAAGGTTTCATTGTGAAGTCTGCCAACTCCAACCAACGAGTCACTTGACTTACCGCAGCCCCAGAGCCTACTTTCGAGCAACGATAGGAAACACCATCGACACTAAAAGCGTTCAAACACTCAAACTGTGTAAACAACTGTGCAAAGTGTGATTTGTTTTGTGTTTAAATAAACAGGTTTTTTGTGAGACACTTGTCATCCTTGTCTCCTCAGCCACACCACATGCGAACAACCCTAGACCAACCTGTCATGGGATTAACGATTCCCCCTTTAGAAGTTGGAGAACTTACACTGCTGAGAAGTGGGATTTAAGTCTCCAATCTCCACCAGGTCAGCAAACTTACAATAAGAAAATATATGTAGCTAAGAAATGTTTCAAATTAAGCAGAACGTTTGCAGTTTTTTAAATTTTTACGCTTTTCCTAAAAAATTTTAAATTTAAGTATTTTTTAAAATTTGTATTACATTTAATAATCGTAAACTGTGAGTCTTTTGCCACAAAAATAAAAAATGTCAATTCTAGCCCGATTTTGAAGCGAGATATCGCAATTTATTTTTAAACACAGCGAAGTCTCATTACACTCTGCGAGAAATCTCGTCATGCGCAAGAAATAACAGTGACAAAATCAAAACTAATTTCGCAAATACAAATTGCGCTAATTGTAAAATTATTGATTCTTGCGTAATAACTTTATTTACAATATTGTCACAAACGCATTTTTTGATTAAATTTCAAGAATTTTTTTAGTTATAAATGAACGAATTTGCTCATTCAACATCATGTTGTAAATTGCCAAATTTTTGATGGTCCAACAATTATTTTTTTGATTGCTTCATTTCATCACAGAAAACATTTATATTTAAATTGTCAACAAAGAATTTTGATGAATTGAATAATATTTTGAGCGATGTAAATTTTTACATTAGGTGATCGAGTTAAGCTTAACACACAACTATGTCAAATAAAAAATTAAAAATAAAATTAATATATAAAGATCTAAGAAAACTATCTGTTAAATCTTAAAAATAATATTTTTTAGAGTAAAACGAAATAAAACCTTTGTCAATTGGTCGATTTACAACTGAGAAAGTAGCATTTTAAAAATAGTGTCATAAAACAATTAACGTTTATTGAATTTCACAGTAGGGGGTAAAGCAGGGTCTATTGACATATTTTTTCGCAGTAGTACGAAATTTCTACTGACTTCTCTTGAATGAGTCATATATCTTCTTAATTTACATACAAACAGTGGTGATATTCAAAATATTTAACAAGGGGTTCGCTAGCAAAAAATATTTCCTTGACAATCACCGACAAACGAAATGCAAGTTTTGGCCAGAAATAAATACAATACCTTTTCTTGCAACCGTATATCTAACAATCAGTGGCGTATTTGGAACGTAACGAGCCATGGGTTAAAGCCAGGTAACGATAGTATTTTGGAGCTGTCAACCATTTTTTGTTTTCTAAGCAGAAGAATTCTTTACCGCGAAATGGCGCTTCTCGAAATAGACACGTGTCATCATCTCTCGAGGTACATTAATTAATGTGCTCTGGATTCGATGATTTTGCGATAGATAAGAAAATACCAAATGATGTGAAATTTGTAATACTCTTGTATTTGGAATATAGAGAAGACGTACACAACAAATGTAGAAAACATTGTAAGTTAATGTATAGAGCAGGAAAAAACTATCGATGCGATATAATGTTTGTAAAACAAATTATTCAGCATTTCAATGAACTTTGAAAAGGAAATGCAGACGTTTGTCGTGAGATAGTATTTTGTCATTTACCTGGCTCTTATTTTATTTAGACTGTTCACTAACTAATGCTACTGTAGCTTCAGGAATCTAAAAAAACAGCAGTTGATTGAACAAACTTTATACGTTTTGTTATTATGGTTTGTATTAATAACTTATCTAGTGGAATTGAGCCAAAATGTAAAGAACCAGAGTCTGTTCCAGCTGTTCCACAAAGTAATGAGTGTAAAAAGGTAAAAAAACAAAGGTAGACTCATGTGTTGAAATTAAGAAACATGTAAAAATATCAAGTAAAAAAAAAATTAGTGATAAGGATCGTAAATCCAAAAAAAGTGAGAAAAAACGAATAAAATATGTAAATAATTGTCAAACATGTTAGAAAAGATTTGTTTTATTTAACAGTTTGTGAAACTTGTAAAATAATCTTTAAAACGTGTATTATTTTACTAATGTAATAGTATTTAAAATTTATTCAATAGATAATTAACTAATTTGCATAAGTTTTTGAATGTAGTATGCGTGCGTAGTACAGTAAATAAAATGGCAACCAGAAGCGTAGCCTTCGGGGTTCCCTACATAAATTTTACTAAACTTTCACTCCTCCAAAGATAAAGTATAACGCACCAAATCTCAATTTCTCTCCGAAAGGAAGGGGGTGAAAAATAGACACAAGTGCAACTTATAACCAAAAACAAATTCGAAATCAACCGAAGTGAGAGTAAAAAACAAGGAAAAAACAAGATTAACCAGACAACTCAAAACCAAGAAAAATAGCCAAAGCCTAATTAAACACTAAGCCTTAAAATATTATTCAAAGTCATAATTATCCTTCTCACTATGATGCTCAAAATTTTACGCATCCTATTTTTGCTCGTAATCATTTTCTTGAAACAATCAACCTGAGCACAAAGTCAAAAAATGCTAGACACAACTCCAACTATTATGCTACATCTTATCTTTCGTAAAAATGCATACCCATTAGAAAAAGTGTCTCCCATATACACAAATAAAGTGCAACTGTAAACTAATGTGACAAAAAATGATTGAAACAATTAGAAAATTAACCAGGAGGCCAAACAGCTTGAAAGAAAGCAAAAGAGTTATCACAAAAGAGCAATGAACTGATCCTGATGGCAAGAATCAAAATTTAAACAGAAAATACAAGACATGCCATAAAACTTTCACGTGAAAACAAAACAAAAGAATGAGAGAGAATAAATTGTGAAAATTTAATTGTTGTACGAAGAATGATCGAAAAATTAATTTGTCAGGAATAAAATTGTATGTGAATCAATTGTATTATTTATAATATAAAATTGTCCAAAAGTCATTGATTACATTTATAACATTATTGATGCTAGAAGTACAACTATTTTTTGTAAATGTTGATAACAGGATTTTGTCAATGTTACACACAACTCATCAAAAGAGAGAGAAAATAATTCTTTTATTGTTATTGAAGAACTACTGCAAGGAGTGTAGTGAAAATCAAATTTGCTTTCTTGAGAACAAGCACGATTTTGGATATACAAGAGAAATGTGAAAGCTTGGATTAACGACATTTTTGCATAAAATCTTGTTAATTATGTTAAAAATTTCTTAAAAGTTCTTTTTCACGATTATTAAATGTTAAAGAATATGATCGTATTTTTTGCTGGAGTAACTTCCTTTCACAAATCACATTGAATGTGACACCACGAACTTAACAACAAAAATCGGTATTCCACATGGAGGTTTAAATCATTATAAAGAAAGGAAATAGAAGAGAGAGGGGAAGACCTCTAAATAAAAGACAATGTCTGATGATGACACGAGAGTTTGTCTGTCACAGAGGGTCTCTTGTCATCAAAAGTTTGCCTTTTCTGGAGATGTAATATAGCTTGGATACCTTACCAACACCGAAGACATCTACTTACTCAGCCCTTCAACTGACGACACTCCTGTTATCTGAACAATATGTTCACCAATTATGAAGATTCTTCCATGAAATTTCTGAATGATCAATTTCTTGTGTCATCAAACCAATTGCCAACGAGGAACATCCTCAGATTCCCTACAAAATATTTATCTATTTATCCACTCACAAATCTATGTAAACTTTCTCTCTCAAGGCTCGGTCTCATGAGGATAGTTACAATAGCCTTAAAATATAATAAAATATTAGCCTTATAAAATATACAAAGGGATAGCGATAATGTTCAAACTTTCAATTGTAAATAGCCAATGTTCAGCGTATTTTTAAATAGCTTATGGTAAATAAACCAATATTTGTTATTGTTAATCCTGTGTTTTATACACTTCATTATAACGCGCTGTCTCTCAGACTGTCTCCATCTCAAATCCTGTGCGTAAATACGCGACCACTCACAAGTGAACCGTTTTAGCAACAATCAAGGTTTCTGTACCTGTCCAGAAGACACAGGTGTTAAAATCTTGACAGAGCATCAACAAAGTTGTGCTGACCCTTCGTCCCGTAGTGCAGAAGCATAGAGGGTGCTTTGCACATTGTCACATAATACATTTGAAGCTTTGTTAAAAAAATATTTAATAACTGTTTTAATTTCTGAGTGTACGTGATGAGGTATTATACATGAATTAAATAATGTATTCAACTACATATGAGATAACTCATTGCAATAAAAATCTATACAAAATAATTACTGTTTTAAAAGGGATGCACAAAAACATTGATTGGGCTGAGGGATAGACATGGTAATTTCACATTTTTGCAAAAACATAAATTTCACATGCATTTCTTGACATTTTTGTACGGTACATAAAACAGAACAACAGCCAGATTGAAACTTACCCAAAAGCATCTAGTATAAATTTAACTCTTTATAGTGCTAAAACAATAAGTTTGAAATAATATTGTTATAAGACATTTTCTAAAATTTCTATTCTTCTCTAACACGCTGTAAAAGTATCGCCACCTTTTGACAAAAAACAGCCTATTATAATAGAACTTACCTAACTTTAAAACAGTTTTAAGACTATTTTTTGTAATATTTCCAACAAGAATAGCAAATTAGCTTTTTTGTGAATGTACAAAAATAAAGTGAACATAAAAGAAAATAATTGATATGAAAATTAATTTTCAAATTTAGAACTTTTAAATTTCAATTTCAGAAATGGAAAAGAATGGAAAGAAAGTAGACGATTATTAAATCCAGTTTTTCATAGAAATAACATGGAAAAATTTATACCAAAAATAGAATATTTTTTCGAAATTTTGTAAAAAACATTAATCAAACTGAAAATTATGACGTCAACATCAACTTCTTGTTAAAACAAGTTGCTTTTAAAATAACGTTTCGTAAGTATTTTTTTATATTTAGTTAATTTCATATAAAATATCAACTTAGTGTAAAAGTAGTATAAAGAAGAGAGACTCTGGGATAATTTGTTAAACTTTTAAGACTTTATAACCTTCATCCTAGTAACACTCTACATTTCAGGGGAAAGACGTCAACCAGGAGCTAAAAATCGCAATAACCGTTAAATCGCTCGAGCGGTTCTACGATATTTGCATCCCGAAAGCTCTCGTAGACATTAACACCACGCCCATTTTTGTTGCCTCTTCGGATATACTTCACCGCGTAATGTGAGCGAGCGTTTGTAGAATAATTCGCCGGGACTTTGAAATAATCTGAAGAGAAACAATATTTTTTTATATATAATTCTAAAAGATTTTTTTTGTTTATATATAAATTTCTCTTAAAGGAATCAATATTTTCTTTATTTTAGAGAATTAATATTATTATATATAGCTTTAAGATATTTTTTTATATAAAAGTAATTTTTTTTGTTAAGCTTGGTGCCATCTGTTGGCAAAATATTCAAATTTTTTTGTTAAGCTGATGCCATCTGTTAGCAAAATATTAAACTTCATTTTTTTTAATTATTTTTTTTGATCTTTCGAAATTTCGAAGGCGATTAAAAAAATAACAAACAGCGCGAACCGTCTGTCGCTAATCAGATCGCGCCATTTGCTATTTGGTTTTTATCAATACTTTTACAATATATATATCTTTTTTTCATCGAGTTTTTATTTTTTCTTTTATTAGTATACTTTATGTAAGTTTTTTGTTAAGTTATATATTTTTTTATATTTATATATTTTTATTTACATATTTTATAAGGTTTTTTTGTTAAGCCAGGGGCCATCTGGCAATTAATTAATTTGTGTCGCGACGACGATTAAATAAACGACAATCAATTTCTTTTCTTTTTATTAAGAATAAGAATAAAAAAAAGCTATAATAAAAAATGAATACTGTGGAATAATAACAAACAAAAAAAAGGTTATGTTCAAAAAAATGAGTATATTCTACATGCTCTAAAAAAATATTTACATAGACGAGATGTCCTTTGAATGTACCTAAAGAAAACAATATATATTATGTTGTATATTTATTTTAGAAAAATTTTTATTATAAATAGTTTAAATTAGAAATTAAAAAAAGATTGTAAGGAAAATCTGCAAGAAAAAAAAAGCAGAGGGCGTTAGTTGTTTTTCTTTTTCGAAACAAAGAAGATTGCCAAACAAAGAAAGATGCCTAGTCATTGTGTCTAAATGTAACTGTTGCTTTTTGACTTACAATTGTTTTAAATATAAGAGACGATCAATAGGATTAACCGATGTATCGCTATCAGCCACGTTTATAAGAACTGCAAGGAAAAAATTTTAAGATTAAAATTATAAAAAGTGAATTAAAGCTATAAAAAAAGTTTAAAAACTAGCTTTAGGAAGCATTAGCTTAAATTTATGTCGAATATTAAAAAACTAAAGAATGAGCTTATGCCTAGACACCGGTCTTTCTTTGCTTTGAAAAATCTTGCGAAATATTCTTACATCTATTATTTAAAATTTATATGAAGTTTTTGAAAAAAACTTACCTTCTATTCTTCAAATAAAATTATTTTTCTACGGCCCATTATAATTATTATTTTTTTAAAACATTTCTGAAAGATGATTATGTCTTTTCGGAATGACGCATTTAAATCAGTAATTTTTGAATATATTTTTCCTCCAAAATAAATTCTCTGTTTTAATTATGTTTATTAATACATGCGATGGGATATTTAATGGGATAAAAATTCTTGGCCAGATATGAAAAATATTTTGTACTGAAATTGTTGTTTCTGAAAATTTACGAAATACTTTTATAAAAAATACAATTAAATAAAAATTTTTTTGCTAAAATATGAAAAAAGATAATTACCATTTCTATCTAAAATTCTCCACACTCCTTTGTGGAAAAAACAGATTTTTTCTTCTTCATCAAAATTCTGTAATATTTGCGCCGAATCCCACGATTCACTGACTACGTGGTTTCCTCTATATAATTGTCCCTCAAAATTTAAAGTATATTCAGTAAAGATATTTTAGTTTCTAATATGTCATACATTCGATAGAGATCTCATCTTGCTGGTTAAAAAATTTAGTAAAAATGACAGTATTTATACTCTAGGTTTATTAATATATGCGTTCGCTTTCACTACTCCCCATGTTAGCCTACGGCATCAAAGTCGCGTCTTATCTGTCCCCCTCTATCTTTTTACATTCTAGGTCAAAGTTAGGCCTCCTAATTCAAAGTCAAGAATTCGGGTGACCCGATTCCCACACAAAGCGACTAATGTTTTATAGTTTCAATTAAAAAACACATTTTTTTTAAGTTTTAAAAAAATTTTATTTGAGTAAACTAACGCTACATTGGTTACATTTAATAAATATATTTGGTGGTATTTTACCAAAACGAAAATGATTGCGTACAAAAGCTATTACATAGTTATCATTAAAATATTTAGTATTAGGCTGAAGTATTTTTAAGTCTTGGTTTCTCGATATTTTGTAGAGAAAAAATAGGCAAAAGTATCCGCACGTAGGGCTATACGAACCTTGGAGTGTTCTTCGATTCCAGCGTAACTCCTTGGAATTCTGTCTTATGAACTTTATAATTTTTCGGGATTTTTGGAGGTAGCCTGTATGAGTCAAAATAATAACAAGTTGAATTTCGAAAAAAAAAGCTATCCAGTGTCGTCTGGGATTTTTACTGTCCTCCATATTAACGATAAAGCTTCTTTTTTTTCCGATTATTTGAGGTAATAAATCCGAGGGATAGACGCCTCCGAATGTCTTGCTAATTTCGAAATCGCCTATGCCAGTTTCCAGAGCGTAATCGTATCCATTATTTGTTTAGTAGTCGACATAAATGTTTCGCGATCGATCGATTTCTATTGTGTTGCGATATTCTAAGTAGCATATGACGTTAACTGTTTCTGGCAAAGGTCTTTTGAACTTTAAATCGAAACTAACATTTCTGTGCGTCAACATGGAAGTATGATTTTCGGACGCTGCGCGGTTGGGAGTTAAGTCGAACACGTAGAACATGTATCCTTGAGCGTAATCGGAATACGATATATTAGCGAATTTTCCGTAGAGAATTCCCCCTATTTCTTCAAATAATGTTGCGTAACTTCGAGCGTAGGATTTTGCATCGAAATCTGGGCTGTATGGATTGGGTGAGATTAAAATCGAATCTTTTATAACAGAAATATAGTTTAAGTCAAAATTTTCAAAATTGAAAAAATTTAAATCGATCTGTTGGTTAAAAGCGTTATTTCGCACCAATCCGATTATAATTCTTTTCGGGATTTGACCGATTATCGCATTCGATATATTTGAACTTAAAATCCCTTTACTTAATGTAATCACTTTAATATTAACTCGTCGATAAAGCATTTTAATTACAAAATTTTCTAATGTTTTTTCCATTCCAATTAAGATGCTAGGACTTACTTGTATTCTATTTACTTTTAATGTAATATTCTTTAGTTGAATCTGATAATTATCGGCTGTCACAATTAGAGCGAAAGCGTCTTTTGAACGTTCCAATTTTATCCGAACGTCTACGCCGTTTATCAATAATTTAGGTTGATTAAATCTAAAACTATTTATTCCCGTTGTTCTGCATAATTTTTCTGGTTACGATTCGCATCTAATTTTAAAAGATATTACTAAAAAGTATATATCTTTTTTAAGAATAGTTCCCATCAATATGGAAAAATACACTACGTATTCTTTAAATTGTTTTAAATTTTTAGATTCTTATCAGTTTTTAAACGCTTCTTTAAATAAATTGACAGATAATCTAGTACAGGTAAAGTACGACTTTCCAATCTTTAATTAATTTTTTTCCGATAATAAAAACAGCTATGTGTTGAAAAGAAAAGGTGTTTTTCCATATAGTTAGTTTAATAATATTTCAAAGTTAAATGATACTTCTTTACCTGACAAAAAATATTTTTATAATGATTTAACTAAAAGCCACATAAGTTCCGAAGATTACGATTTAGCTCGTCTTGTCTAGATAGCTTTTGATTGTAAAAAATTTTCTGATTATTTGCAATTATATCAATTTGTCGATACGATTTTACTCGCTGATATTTTTACAAATTTTCGAAATTTATCATTAAAATATTACAATCTCGATCCTGTTCATTTTTTAACTTTTTCCAATCTTACATTTACTGCAGGATTAAAAATGGCAAAAATAGAATTACAGCTTTTTACCGATCTAGACATGTATCTTTTTCGTTGAATCCAGTGTGCGTGGCGACTTCTCGTTACTATCTAAGCGTTTTAGTCGCGCTAATAACCCTTACATATCTCAAACTTATGATAAATCGAAACCTCATAGTTATATAGTGATGATTGATAGCAATAATCTATACGGATTGAGTATGGTTCAATATCTTTCATATGGAGTATTTCGTTGGTTATGTCAATCAGAAATTGATGAATTTGATATAAAAAATGTCCTCCTAAAATCAGAAATAGGATATATACTCGAAGTTGATTTAGAATATCCTGTTTCGCTACATAATCGTCATAACAATTTTCCCCTTGCAGTAAATCATGAAAAAATAGAATACGAAAATTTATCCGAATATCAGAAATCGCTTTTATTTTCTTCTAAATCTAAAATTTAGCAATAATATTAAAAAACTTAGTTCCAGACTTTAAAAGATAAATTTCGTTATATTATACATTATAGAAACTAAATATTATCTAAAAGAGGAATTAATTTAAAAAAAAATCTATAGAATACTTTCATTTAAACAATCCCCATATTTAAAACCATATATATTTTTTAATAATGAAAAACGAAAAGCCAGTAAAAGCCAGTTTGACAAAAAATTTTTTTAAATTAATAAATAACAGTTTTTATGGAAAATGTATGCAAAACGTTCGTAAACAAATTAATTTAAAAGTGGGATTGGATAAAAAACAATGTAAAAAATATTTAAACGATCCTGCACTAGAGAGTTTCTAAATAATAAACGAAGAGTGAAGCATTTTCAGATTAAAGAGAACAAATTTATTACTGAGTAAGCTGCTATACATAGGCTTTTGTGTTTTAGAGTTAAGTAAATTACATATGTATTATACATATTACGAAATATTTAAAAATTATTATAAAGATAGGGTTAAGCTTTTGTATACAGACATTGATTCTTTAATATTAGAAATTCATACAAATAATGTCTATGTTGATTTTAAACACAATCTGGCAACATATTCGATTTTAGCAACTATCCATCAGATCATCTGTTATTCTCTTGAAGAAAATAAAAATAAATTAGGCATATTTCAAAGATGAAGCAAAATTCATGCTTATTTCGGAATTTATCGGCTTAAAAACTAAAATGTATTCAATTTCGGGAGAATGTATTGAAAAAAAAACAGCGAAAGGTATAAGTAAATCTGTTGTTAAACAAACTTTTTTACCACAATCTTTATAAAGATACACTACTTAAGAAAAAGCAATTTCGACACACACAAACGCAAATAATAAGTAAGAACCATGTAATTACAACTTAATTTCATAATAAAATCTCTGTTTCAGCTTTTTACGATAAAAATATATTTTAAATAACGAAATAGACATGCTATCCTACGGACATTATCTGATTTCTTCTTACGTATTTAGAATACTTTTTTATCAACTTTTTTCAATATTATTCATATAATTTCTATTTTTAAAATGAAAAAAATGTAACCATTTTTGTATTATTGTAATCCTTATTTTCGTATATGTAAGGATTTTTTTTAATTATTGTAATGAAGAAATGTAATCATTTTATTGTTATTGTTATAGTTTTTATTATAACTTTTTTCGTTCTTATTTTTAGGGAGAAAATGTTTGAAATATTGGGAACAGGTATTATTGTAATCCTTCATTTTCGTAAATGTAGTGATTTTTTTCAATTAATGTAATGATGAAAATGTACCCATTTTTTATTGATAATGTAATCATTTTTATTATAACTTTTTGTTCTTATTTGTTTTAATTATTGTAATAAAGAAAATGTATCTCCCATTTTATTGTTAGTGTAACTTTTTTATTATAACCTTTTTTTGTTTCATTCCTAACTAATAAAAAGAAAAAAAATTGATGTCGTCGTCATTGTCGTCGTTTATTTAATCGTCGTCGCGACACAAATTAATTTGTCAACAGATCAAAAAAAAAAACTTATAAAATATAAAAATAAAAATATATAAATATAAAAAAATAAAATAAACATATTAAAAAAAACTAAAAATATATAAATATAAAATAAAGAAAATATTGATTCTCTTAAGATGACTTAACTAAAAAAATATAAAGCATACTAATAAAAGAATAAGGTATATATATCGTAAAAGTATTGATAAAAACCAAATAGCAAATGGCGCGATCTGATTAGCGTCAGACAGTTTGCGCTGTTTGTTATTTTTATAATCGCCTTTGTAATTTCGAAGGATTTAAAAAATAATAATTAAAAAAAATGAAGTTTAATATTTTGCCAACAGATGGCACTGGCTTAACAAAACAAAATTTAATATTTTGTTAACAGATGGCACCAAGCTTAACAAAAAAAATTCTTTTATATAAAAAAATATCTTAAAGTCATATATAATAATATTAATTCTGTTAAATAAAGAAAATATTGATTCTCTTAAAAGAGATCTATATATAAACAAAAAAAATCTCTTAAAATTATATATATGAAAAATATTGTTTTTCTTCAGATTATTTCAAAGTCCCGGCAAATTATTCTACAAACGCTCTCTCTAAATTTGACCGTATTTTACAAACACTCGCTCACGTTTCGCAGTGAAGTGTATTCGAAGGGGCAACAAAAATGGGCGTGGTTTTAATGTCTATGAGAGCTTTTGAAATGCAAATATCATAGAACCGCTCAAGCTATTCAAAGGTTATTGTGATTTTTAGCCCCTGGTCGACGTCTTTCCCCCGGAATGTAGCGCGTTACTAGGATAAAGGTTATAAAGTCTTAAAAGTTTAACAAATTATCCCAGAGTCTCTCTTCTTTATACTACTTGAAAATATGAAACTTGACAAAAAATGAGAACCTTCAAGAAAACAATAAAAATTTTGTTTTAGTAAAAAATTTAATAACGATTTTGAAGATGTTGTATTTCTTCTTTGTTTATTTGAAATAAATAAGATTGTTTATTTGTTTTTGTTAACTCTTGATATTCTTTTCAAAATAAAACGTAATAAGTGTGTAAACTCACGAACGTCTTAGGAAATTGTTAAAAGACTAAAATTTGAAAATTTGTTTGAATTAAACATAAAGATATTTAATGCACTTGTATTTAATCATATTGGGTTGTTTCGAGAGTAATTTTTTTATTACTAGAGGAATTAGATGTATTTTTACCAGCCAATTTTATTTTAAACCACATTTTCATTACATACTTCGACCACTGACATTTTAACACTTATTTGTAAAAAATTTTGTTTGATTCTGTACAATTGTTTTTTTTTGGTGACCTATCAAATATAGAAAATCGAAAGCATCATTTTCTGCATATTTTAATTTTTTAGTTATAAAAAATTAAAATGCTGTTTAAACAAAAAAAATTGTGGTACATGTTTAAAGAAGATGTGTTGAGAAAAAGAAAATGACAACACTAGTTTACAAAATTGCGTTCTGGCAATTTTAATATTGAAGATACGCCACATTTTGGATGGCCATTTGCAGCCAATGAAAACAAAATAAAGGTACGGATTGAAGCAATCTGCTGTATAACAATGCATGAAATCACTGAAAGATTAAATCTGTTTAATTGAACCGTTTATTATTACTTAAAACTAATTGGTTTTGTTTCAAAGCTTGATATATGGATTCCAAATGTTATTACTGAGAGATGCTCTCTATGGTCTAAGGTAAAGAGAGCATCTCTCTATGGCACCACTTTCCTCCTCTGCTATTACACTCTCACCTTAAAAATAAATTTTGATTCAAAACTTAATAAGAGTACTATAGGTTTGACACACTCTAATCACAAAAATTAATTTTTGAAATAAAAATTATAAATAAATTGTTGTTTAGAAAAACTTTCCTTTTTTACAATACTTGAATTAATTATATAAGAAATGTGATTGGCTGGTTTTTTATATAAATTAAATTTTAAGATATGTTAGAATTTATTTTATTTCCAGGATTAGTGATGGAAGCATACAATTTTATTATTACTTGTGACAGTGACAAAAATTAGTCTGTTTCTTCTTGGTTGTATAAGTCATTGGATAGCTGTATTGATGTAATAAAGAACTTTAGCTTCGATATTCTCGATAATTTTTCTATTTTTTTGTGTTATTTTAAAGTTAATAAAAAAAATATGAAAAGGAGATGGAAGATCAGTTTTATAGTTGTTCATGGGGATGGGACAATTAACGAAGTTAAAAATAAACAAGTATTAATATAAAAAAAAATTTTTTGAAATCAATTCCTACTTAAATTACCAAAGGAGATGGAAGATCGGTTTTTTTAGTTACTTTTAGTTACTAAAAACTTTTTCTTTGTTGTGTGTAGTTACTATATTAGTTACTTTTTATTAAATAATTACAATTAACCTTTTAACGGTGAGGGACGAGTATAGTTGTTTAAGGCGATCATGTGGCAGTGGTGACAGACGACTATAGTCGCTAAATTCTTTTGGGGGTATTAGTCTGTTTCTTCTTGGTTGTACAAGTCATTGGATAGCTGTATTGATGTAATAAAGAACTTTAGCTTCGATATTCTCGATAATTTTTCTATTTTTTTGTGTTATTTTAAAGCTAATAAAAAAAATATGAAAAGGAGATGGAAGATCGGTTTTTTTGTGTTATTTTAAAGTTAATAAAAAAAATATGAAAAGGAGATGGAAGATCGGTTTTTTTAGTTACTTTTAGTTACTAAAAACTTTTTCTTTGTTGTGTGTAGTTACTATATTAGTTACTTTTTATTAAATAATTACAATTAACCTTTTAACGGTGAGGGACGAGTATAGTTGTTTAAGGCGATCATGTGGCAGTGGTGACAGACGACTATAGTCGCTAAATTCTTTTGGGGGTATTAGTCTGTTTCTTCTTGGTTGTACAAGCCATTGGATAGCTGTATTGATGTAATAAAGAACTTTAGCTTCGATTGCTTCGACTGAGTATTGCCAAAAACTTGCCAAAAACTACCATGAATAAAAATTTACATAAAATATGAATTATGTAACAATAAAAAGAGACTTTTCTTTACTAGACAAAACTGTTTACAGAATCTTTTTCTGAAACGGTAATGAGAAAAAACACTTGAAAATATACTTTAAAAATTTCTCACGTTTCTTCTCCACAACTAAGTGGTAGCCCCACACCTGAATGTTCCACTGTTGAAATGTTAATATAAAAATGTATATACACATGACAAAATCACTTACACGCTCATTTTCACATAGTGCCATCTATTGGCAACAAATTAAAAAAAATTGGTTATACACTTCAAATTGAATTTAATTAATGAATAATTTTTGAAAAAACGGTATTAACATGAAGTGTCATCCACTACAAGTTTAAAAAGACGTATTTGAACTTGAGTGGATGAATATATAATATTTTATTAACGATTAAAAATTTGAAGAAGATATATGAATAAATATATATATAAAGAGTGTGAACTAATATTAGGAATTTAATTATATTATTCGTTTGAGAAATGTTCAGATGTTATGAACAAAGTTTATGTTGAAAAAATAAAAAAAAATATATTAATGTTTATAGAGAAATAAATTGTGGATGAAAGCATTATAAATTAAATAGCATTATAATACTAAAGTTCATAAGGTGGTTGATATGTATTTCAAGCATCCAAGTCATGATATAATTGCTGAACTGTTGCAATGTGGAAAGACTACGCTAGTAAGAAAAATTATTCGCTGTAAAATTTATGAAATATCATTAACCTCTTAACAGTGGAACAGTTAGACGTGTCGCTACCAATTGTGGATCCTGCACTCACCTTTAACAGAGTCTTTTTCTTCTTGTTACCTGACGACGTCTAGCCTGTTTTTGATCTTGTGTAGAATGAGGTGAGGTCGCCGGTTGCCGCCGCTGCGCCTCCTCCTCTGCTATGTCTGAGATGTCGGCAACAACTAAGATGGTGTCCGAACAATCTCATATAATCCAAGTTTCGTGTACAAGTATTCTTTGGTAACGCGCACCATATATATACACACACACAAGCTGGGCAATAACCCCCAGTTTGTTTCATCTGCGCTATTTCAAGAGCTTACGTGCATTTATTCAGACTTCATATAGCCTTGCGTTTCTGCTCAGTTTATTTTGTGTAATAACGAGGCCCAGGGGAAGCGGTAACTGTACCTTCTCGAGGTTTTGCCTGTCAGTAATCCCTTAGAGGTGAGGCCAAACAGTTCACTGCGCTCGTTCAAAACGATAAAAGTCCTTTTAAGGACTATGGCCAAGAGGCCAAAGATTTTGGAGACAGATGACAAGACGTCGTCGCAGGAAATGGAATTTTCTCTGGAAGCATCCGCGATGAGATAGAAGACTATATGCAACAAAATAACACCTGCAAGATGACAGGAAAGCATGCAACAAATATTATAGAAAAGATAGACAAAATAATAGACATCTTGAGAAATGTGAAAATTCGAACTCGCCGGAACCAAGCCGTTAATAATAAAATTGTTTTATTGCTTGGTTCCCACAGAGAAAATATGAATCAGGATAAACAAGAGTCGAAAAACAGAAGTTGGTGAAACGGAGTAACGTGACCAAAAGGATAAAAGGGCGACAAGGGAGGAAAGGGGGGTCGGTTACGTTTGTCTCTTAGACTGTGTGTGTGCGACAAAATCGAGGGGAATCCGCCTAAAATCAAAGGAATATTGTAATTACAAAAACCGACCCGGATCACGAGGTATGACTCGATTTTATGTAAACTCTCCCTCCGCGTATCCGAAAGGAGGCGACCGTCGCGCCTCTTCTGTAATTATCTTGTTAGCTTAAATAAATCTTTGTTGTTGTTATTATCTGTTGGCTATGTCTTTTATTCGGGTATCGTCACCGCGGCTCTATCGTCAGACCCATTCACTTCCTCCACTCGCGTAACGCGTAACTTATTCGAACCGCCATCTTGACGTGGGCAGGTCTAACGGACCTGTGGGCCGAAAACAGGAGGAACGAGACTCTGTCCGCCTCCTGGCACCCACAGAAATAACGATGCAGAACCATTGCAAGCTGCAATGGACGCTATAAATTAAAAGTTGGATAAAGTGCTAAACAAAGCAACAGCCACACCAGTGCCAAGTTACACACAGATGGTGATAAAGAAGAAGACCCAACTGAAAGACATACTAGTGGTTGAGCCAGAGCAGGAGGGGTGACCCTAAAAAGCTTAAAGACCAGTTGAATAAGCACATAAACCCACATCAGTTGGGAGTAGAAATACAAGCTGTAAGAAAACTCTGAAGAGGTGGCGTTGCTATAGAAGGAAGTACAGAAAAAGAAAAAAAGAAACTACGTTAAGAGATAGAAGACAAGACCGGCCTAAAACATGAGAACCGATGAAGAGAAGACCATGCATTGTAATATACAGAGTAGCCAAAGACACTCCAAAAAAGGAAGTCCTAGAGTGCTTATATGAACAAAACGATGTGATAAATAGTCATTGGACAAGAAATGACTATAATAAAGAAATAAAACTCAAGTTTAAATATTGAAGGAAAGAGAAGCGGACGATAAATTGAGTTGCAGAGATAAGCCCAAGAATAAGACAAGTACTGTTGCCAAAGAAAAAGATAAATATGGGCTAGACCAGATGCAGAGTAGAAGAATATATCAATGTAATACAATGCTTCAAGTGCTGTAAAATTGGCCATATAGCCAAAAATTGTACTGAAAAAAAGACACAATTTGCAGTCAATTCAGACTTAATCATAAATATAAAGATTGCCCAAATAAAGGAAAAGCTGAATACTGTAATTGCAAAAGAGAGAAATTAAAACACACATGTCATAACGCCTGCGACAAGAAGTGCCCTTACTTCAGAAAATAAGAAGAATGATTATAGCCAAAATAGATTATGGCGATAACTAGACATGAAAAGATTAACAATAAAAGCGTCCCTGTGCTGTATTATGCCAATTTCAGCAATAGAAATATGACATGTGTAGAGATAGGCTGTGGGAGAGACAGTGTAGTACTGATAAGTGTGTACTGCCCGATTAGGGAGGACCTGGGGCCCTACCTTAATGAGCTGGATTAAGTGGTGAAGAACTTTAGGTAAAAAACGTCATAATAGGAGGAGACTTAAACGCCCATTCAGAATTATGGGGTGATGCAAACAACGATGACTGAGCAGAGCTGCTGTTAGACTTTGCTGGCTCCAACTAGCTACATATCCTTAATGACCCAAAGTCAGTGCCAATGTTTGACACCTCTATTGGGCGCAGTTCGATCGATATCACGATGTGTAATGGAAGAGAACTTAGAACAATACAGGACTGGGCTGTGGCTTCCATCAGCAGCCTCGGCGACCATAGTTATATATTTATGGAACTTGGGCAATGTGAGTAGATACAGGAGAAAGAAACGAATCAGTATGCTATAAACAGGACCGATTAGACACACTTCCAAATGAAAATGGAAGAAATAATGATTGAACTATGCCTAAAGAATGTAACAACTAAAGAACAGGCTGAACAAATAATAACAGACTTTCATAAGAACGTAATAGACGTATGTAATAAAACAATACCTAAAAAGAAAAGTGGCAAGAGAGCTGTCCCTTGGTGGACAAAAGAATTAAGAGAAGTACGGCGGTTAAATAATCGACTCTGCCGGTGATACCAGAGGGCAAGAAACGAGGAAGAACAGAGTAGGAAAAAAAGAGAAAATATGGATCATTGCAAGATCTATAAGCAGAACATAAAGGACCATAAGATTAAGTCCTGGAAAGAATTCTGTACCCAGAACGCTTCTAAACCCTGGGATTACATTTACAAGGCTTGCACCGGCAAGCTGAAACTGCCACAATACTTTACAGCACTGAACACTGAAGAAAAGTACACAGAGGGATATGAGGACACAGTGGAAGTCCTAATGACAGGGATATTTCTTAACCGTTTGGGCTCTGCACTGATTATTATTATTATTATCAACTCGTCTCGATTATATATATAGCTATACATAGAAAAAAGTTATTATGTAATCCCTAAAAAAAGAATATTTTTCACAAAAAAATTAGAGAATTGTTATGAATAAAAGCTGTAAGGGGATTATTGCTTTAAATAAAATGAGTACAATTTTTAAATTTTTTAAGAATAAATGCAATCGAAATTCAAATATAAATATAAAATTGTTTAAAACTTAAATGAAAACTTTTTATTAATAATTCGCTGTAAGAGAATTTTTCCTTAAAATAAAAAAAAAATAATTTTAAGGATATATCAACAAATACACACATGTATATTTGTACATATGTAAATATTTAAAACTTATCAATTTTTAATTTATACACATTTAACATAAAAATTTCTCTCAGTTTATGTAGTAATATGTTTAATTTTTTTATTTCAAATATCATTAGAATATCAATAGTTCATTTCTGACTTTTTACATCATACAGTATTACATAGCAATTTTTCAAACAGTAATATTTTGTTATAATCTTTAGAGGATAAATGTGTGAAAATTCGTATTGTTAATTTTCTACTTTAATTACATTTTTATTGGTATTCAGTTAGTTTTTTTACATGTAATTAGCCTTATCAGGTGTAGACAGGTATGGCTCTCATGAGACTCTGTAATTACTACTTCAATGTTTGTAAGTTGCATTGACAGATCTACATAGAGAATAATAAAGCTAAACTCCCTACCCATTTCTGACATCCAAGAATACTCAATTAATTCGAAAAAAGCTGTATTACTATATGAATAATGAAATGTGTTGACTGTATAAAATTTAATCAAATAAAACGGACGTCCATTGAAGTTCAATTACTTTTTTGCCTCCTCTCTAACTTTGTCTGATTTTTCATAACCACTTTTTTTCCTTCCTTCCAGTGTAGACTTTGTTTATGGACAGCCCTAATAAATTAGTCAATTAAAAATACATTTTGAAAATTATCATATTACTATTAAAAATATGTGATGGAAAAGAATAGCTATTTTATGATGAGGAGATTAACTTTTATTACAATAAGCTATATCAAAAATTTATGCAGTTTACCAAAACACATTTAAAGTGATAATTGTTATTTTAAAATGTCATCACCAGTGACAAGCGTTGATGGGATAACAAATCTCACAGGAGTCATAACTGTCTTCTCCTGAAGAGGCAGGATACCTACTTATAATAAACAAACAACTAAATTAAAATTCAGAATTTCTACTTTATTCTTCTATTTTAATTAAATTGTTTATTTGTGCTAAGTTTTAAAAATTGCAATATAAAATAATGTAAAAACTTGAAAATAAAATACTGATATTTTAATGATATTTGTAAGAACAGAAAATACTAAAAATATTACTAGACTAGCTGCAAGTACTCGCTTTGCTGGGTATTTTTTTGTTCGTACATTTATATGTAATATATGAATAGTTTTTCTTAATATAAAAGACATGCGTTAAAGACTTTTCTTTTCCTAGCAGATAAGTTTAGCATTGCTCAGGCAAAAAGTAACAATAGCGAAGATTAAGATTATTATGTTATAGCCAACTTTACCCATTTTCACAAAATGCAAGAATTAGAACCCTTGTTTCCAGAGACTAATTAGAGAATTTTTAGATGGTTCTAAAAATATGTTTGATTTCCTGCAAAAACGCATAAAACCGCATCTGCACCTGTAAATCTTGTACGTCGCTTTCTCTTAACACTTCCATTGTTAACACTCCCATTCTTAACACTTATATTGTTAACACTTCCATTCTTAACACTTTCAACCCACATATCTCCCAGCTATTATTTGCGACTTCGTTCGCACGGATTTTGCAAGCAAACCCTATTTACATTCAATATTTCAACAACCATAGTAAATTATAAACACCTACCGACTAGAATTGCTGAAAATTACACTAACTGTTTTTAATTTGATAAATTTTCAAGAACGTTTCTCAGCGTTCAAAGCTCGAAATGATGTGGTTCATATGGAATGGATGCCTAACCTCAACGAATATGGATTAGGACTTGTTTTAATTGTAGCTTGGAAAGTTTGGCAGCGAAGGTTTTCATGTTACGATCGACAAACGTTTCTGTCTTCGCCGACATGTCTACATCATCTGTATACGTGTGTTTTCTGATGTATCCGTGCACGAGGGCGATGAAGAGAAATGGCAGGGGAAAGACGACTGCCCAGCGAACAGCGAAGCTTGTGTGTGTGTGTGTGTGTGTGTTTTTTTTTCATTAGATTGTTATCATTTCCCCTTTCGGGGATTAGAGTTACCCTTGTCTTGCTTACAGCACCACAAGAGAGACGTTTACTTTATTTAACTTACTTTGAGTACTTTCAGTCATTAATACATATCTATTATGGAAATTACATGAAAACAATATGTACACAGGCTTCTTTGCCTTTACAATTTGTGACTCTTTGTCGCATAGGGAGCAGTTCGCTCCTTCCTTCACGACAAAATACTGTGCATGAAGGTTCTCATTTCTTGTAGGATTTCTCTAGTCCGTATTAGTATCAGCAGCCTCAGCTGCAGCCTTTCTCTTTCATAACTCATACACTCGTTTAAGAGATGGTCTAATGTGTGGTCACTCTCCCTCACAGCTGCAGGTAGTGTCCTGTCGTTTTCCAATTTTCTTTAGGTAGTCCTTTGTATTGCAATGATTTGTCAAAAGTTGGGTATAAAAATGATCCAGTTGGAGCCACTTGAGGTCTTTGACCCTCTTTTCCAGGTTTGGGAGCAACCAAAAGGTGTGTTTCCCTTTTTTGGAGTAACTCCATTGATCTTGCCATTCCATGATAGTGTCCTGCCGAAGCAGTTTCTTGACATGTAAAATCGGCATTTTGTCATATGAAATATTAGTCAATTATGTGGCCTCTTTGGCCAGGGCATCTGCCATTTCATTTCCCTCAATTCCTATGCGAGCTTTAACCCATTTTATTTTAATATTCAAATTATGTCTTGCAATTAATTTCTTAGTTTCCATTACCATTCTGTTAGAATCTATATATTTCTGAAACGTTTGTACAGCGCTATGGCTATCAGTATATATAGTTATGGAGCCACCCAGTCGAGCTGAGATACCCCACCAGACTGCCTGCATTATTGCATAAAGTTCTGCTTGATATACCGAGCAATGGTCAGCCAGCTTATACTGTTCATGGTGTATTTCCCGATTGTCCTTTTTCACTATGAAGGCCTCTCCTACACGTGTTTTCTATCTTTGACCCATCTGTATATATCTCTGTCTCTCCTCTCTCCTCTTCCTCTATTATTTTTATCAGGTTCCGATTGTAAGGTTTAGGCAACGTCGTTGCCGTTGGTTTGGTCTCGTATCCGTTTCTTTTATGATTTGGTCTCCTATTTTTACTGGTAGACCTCTCCTGCACATGTAGGTTCTGGCCCTCTCTTTGAGAACCAGGTCAATGGGTGGCATTCCCGCCACCACCATAAGCGCCTCTGTAGATGTGGTCCGATGTCGTCATTCGTAGGAGTGCTGATCGTTGTGCACTTCTCATCTTTCTTATTATGCTACCTTTGTTTGCGGCCTCATACCAGGCTCCTGCTGCATAAGTCATTTTTGGTGTAAATGCTCCCTCATAGATGGTAGTAATGGCCTCAGAATTGAGTCCCCATTTGGTTCTAGCTACTCTTGCTAGTGCATTAAACAAGTTTGTACACTTTGTTCTTATTTCCAAGGCATGTGGAAGCCATGATAGGTGGTGGTCCAGCACCACCCCTAGATAGTTTATTTCTTTCTCTACTTTGATGCTGTGGCCTTCCATTTTAATGGTTGGTGTGCGTTTATATAAATCAGGAGCTGTTCCCTTCGTGAATATGATTGCTCTTGTTTTTATGGGGTTGAAATATAGCTTTAGCTGCTTACCCCTATCAGAGATCAGCTGTAGAATTTGTCTGCTTTTGCTATCGATTTCTCTGCGTGAGTTAGCACCAAATAATACTATGGTATTATCTGCATACACATATTCAGTATGTCCTTCTCCCTTGTCTGTCTTTAGAATATTATCATAAGCAATGTTCCAGAACAGGGGTCCTGAATTTGATCCCTGTGGACACCCTCTGTTCAATGTCCTTTTAATGATAGTGCCACTAGCCTGATGAATTACGTTTTTTCATTAAGGTAGTTTTTTACTATTTCATAAATATTCAAAGGCCCCTTTTATATCCAAGCTTATTCCGCAACAGTACTTTTGTACGTCCAACCTTTCCTTAACATTTTCAATTACTTTCTTTATAACATCTTCAACTGATCTATCAGGGAGAAACCCATATTGTTTAGGGCTAAGAAAACCATTTTCCTCTATATGTTTGGTTATACTGCTGCTGACAAGGAAGTCCAACACTTTCCCAGCATAGGTAGTAGACCTAAGGGTCTGTAGCTTTTGGCCAGACATCTATCTAATTTGTCGCCTTTTGGAATTATTACTAGTTTTGCTATCTTTCATATTTTTGGGAATACTCCAAACTTCAAACACAGGTTATATATTTCTCTCAGATAGCTGAGATTAATTTCCCATATTTTGTGAACTATTTCGGCCACAATGCCGTCATTACCAGGTGCCTTTCCTGGCCGCAGCCTCTAAATGGCATGATTTACTTCTTCTTCGGTGAAGGCAGGGTCTTTTGCCTCAATATATGGGATGTTAGTTTCATTTCTTATTTGTCTTTGTTCTATCGTATCGTCTGTAGGATCGTCTTTAGGAGTTGAAAGTTGAAATTTGGTACACAGTTAAAGTATGTCACGAGAACGCACACTAAGAAGCACTGTTGTTAAGTAACAATGAAAATATCAACAATGAAAGTGTTAAGTAACAATGAAAATATCAACAATTAAAGTGTTAAGTAACAATGAAAATATCAACAATGAAAGTGTTAAGTAACAATGAAAATATCAACAATGAAAGTGTTAAGTAACAATGAAAATATCAACAATGAAAGTGTTAAGTAACAATGAAAATATCAACAATGAAAGTGTTAAGTAACAATGAAAATATTAACAATGAAAGTGTTAAGTAACAATGAAAATATCAACAATTAAAGTGTTAAGTAACAATGAAAATATCAACAATGAAAGTGTTAAGGTAACAATGGAAATTGTTAACGAGAAAGTGACAGTGCAAGACGAAGATGCAGTTTTCGTTTTTGTGGAAAATCAAACATATTTTTAGACCCATCTAAAAATTCTCTAATAAGTCTGGAAACAGGGGGACCCAATTCTTGCATTCTGTGAAAAACGAATAAGGTTGACTGTAACGTAATAATTAATTATGTAACGAATAGTATATTTGGCCTCAGCCGAATACCGAATATTCGGCTAGGAGCGTGGCCAAATACCGAATATTCGGCCAGGAGTGTTGGCTGAATGGCCGAATATTCGGCCAAACTATTCGGTTTGATTAACGCACGTACGAAAATTGGCGTGCAAACCGCATTACGGCAAGGATCGCGCACTCTGCTTTCTATTGGCCCACTGTTACTACGATTTTTTCTTCCAGTAAATCTAAATTATTTAAATTAATTAATTAAATTATAATTATTAAAGTTAATATGAAATGGAGCCTAACGTCTACCTCTAGTGCAAAATTGGTTTATAATTTATGTAATAGCCGTAAATAGTCCGATATGATTCGGCAGTTGTTGGTATTTAGATGTAAGTTATAACTTACAAGTTATTTTATTTGCAATCAATCTTTTTAACTCTAAAATTCTGTTTTTACTACGTATTTGTAGACTGAATAGTGCCCTAAGGATATACTTTAGTGGGGACATATGGTCTAGTTTCTACCCAGTTGTGGAACAGTTCAAATATATTATTGGGGGGTTTTCTATTTGTGAAGTTTTGTGATATTTTGTTGCTATTGTTTCTGTCAATATTTTTAAAATTAACACGATTTCAAATGTTATCTTTTGCATATAATGAAAAATGCTCATTCTTTGCTTTATATATAAAATAAATTATATATTAGTTACTCATCTTCTAGAAATAGATAAATAATTCTTTCATTAAATACGATAAGTTTCAATAAAACGTTTCGTAAATCATTTTAAAATATCGTAAAAAATATAAAAATATATGCGAATAAGAATATAACATAATTAACTAAACAATAATATTAATGCCCGATACATTCTAACCTACACGCAATCAATGCCATGAGATATCGGGCTATAGTATAAGATAAAGGCTAGAATATTATTTAATTATGAAATAATTTAATACTAGTAGTTAGATGCTATTTCTTATTAACTTTAATAATTATAGTTTAATGTTCAGCATTAATAAAAGTTACCAAAATGATTAATTTATTGTGTTTTTGTTATTTCTCTTACTCCTGTTTTTAGGTATTCGGTATTCGGCCGAATAGTGAAAATATAGGCCGAATAGGCCGAATACCGGGTAGTAACCGAATATTCGTTACATCACTAGTAATAACTTAATAATAATTTTTAATAATCGGTTATAAGTTGAAAGTTGAAATTTTGGTACAGAGGGTACAAAATTTAAATACCAAAGTGTTAACTAAACAATGATAGTGTCAAGTAACAATGGAAGTGTTAAGGAACAATGAAGAACAAGAGAAAGCGACATGCAAAATTTATGGGCTCTGAAAAAAAAAAAAAGAGTAATATTTAGAACACATTCGATTTTCAAATTGAAACAGATTAGTTCTGTTTTTCTCGACTATTCTTCTTTAAAACATTCGATAAAAATCGAACGATATAATCAGAACGCGTCGTGAAAATCGAACAATATTAGAACATTCGATTTTCAAATTTCTTTAGAAATACTTAGTTCGTTGATGAAATTACTCTTTTTCATTTGTGACAATAACGTAATAATCTCAATCTTCGCTATCGTTACTTTTGCCCGAGCAACACCGTGCCTACCTGCTAGTATTGTAATATTTTAGATTCAAGATTTGTGGATTTTGCAGTTTTTTCATTGTAAGGATTAAGATTCCAATTTTTTTAAATATAAATTTTGATTTTCTTTACAAATAAGTAATTTTTGTATTTCTATTTTAGTGTTTTGTAAATTTATTTTAGTTATAGTAATGATGTCAATCTATTATATGTAGAACACTCACTCACCAAGTTGCACGAGATAAGCAGGCACAAGAATTAGTTTTTATGGAAGTATCAACAACTAATTACTTATTGATTACTTATTAATCACTCTATGATAGATTTACAACGTGTCTTTTTTAAAGATTTAATTTCTAAATTAATGGAATTTCCAAAAGTTTTAAAATTTTTATAGTAACATTTAATTATTCCAAATTATAAACACTACCCGAATAAAGAAAATAAAATTGTTTTTTATAACATTCTCTTGAAAGAGAACTTTAGGGCACGTGATAATCCAAAGGTAATCTGTAACCAGTATCTGTTCCAGTCTAAACTCATTTACAGAACATTGCATTCAACATACAAGATGTACAAATTATTTTGTTTGATGGAAAAAATATTTCCAAAAAATATGTTAAATAAAGCATTTAGATAAATTACATAAGCTTCTGTAAGACTATTTTGCATACGAACATTTTCCTTACTGCTTGTAATAGATTCCGGCTACATTTACAAATTTGTTAAACATTGAAAAACAAAAATGTAAAAGTCGCTATTTATACCAACTTTTCGGTCATTATTAATTATCAAAAATACCACTTTTACGAAGTGCGTTTAAACATTTCAAAATGCTGTTCATTGAACAACAACTTCTAAATCACATTAGAACTGGTATCACATGACATAAATGTCACCAGAGAAGTTGCAAGAAAGTTGACATAACTTTCGTTTCTGCTTTTTCTTCAGACTCATTTACGTAGAAATGAACGTAAATCGTAGAACATACAAAATAAGTTTGTAGAAATTTTTAAATCAATGTAGGTAACAGTTAGGCAAGTAAATATTTGCGAGTTCATAAAAGCAACATTTAAAATTTTTAGATGAATTATTAAAAATTTGAAATGAATTATAAAATGTCTTTGATAGTCATATCGTGTGATCGTCTGTTTTTTCTGGCTTATTTTGTTTTTCGAGATGAAAATAAGATATCTTTTATAACTATTGATAATATAAACATTTTGTTTCCTTATATATTACGTTCAATTACAGCTGAAAACTTTATCACATGGAGCATGTGAAAGTATCACTATATCGATTATTACTTTATATTGAATACACCTGAGACTCGTGACAGTATATATTAACCTACTTTAAGTATTATTATTATATTTAGAATTCATTTTAAATGTTATTATTACATCAAATTATGAAATAAAATGTTATAAGCGAAAGAGTAATAGGAGGAAAGAAGCCATGCCTGCGGAAAAAATATATTTTAATCTAAATTATAATAAAATTCATTTATATTTACATGAAATTTCGACAATTTTGTTTTGCAAAAATCTTTCTTGACACAATTAATTATCTATATAAATAAAACTTTCTATAATACAGTAGTTACAACGACTGACACTGCTTTATTAACTTTTCTGTAGTATGCATTATGTATTAAACATAGTTTCCTAAATTAAAGCATAATTATGTGTATAAAAACTTCAAATTTTGTTAATTTGAAAACGCAGATATTCTCACAGAAAAAGCATACTGTAATGTGTGTTAACGATTTAGATAAACATTAAACGTAATGTAATATATTGTTTGACGATTTAAATTAAGGAAATGGAATCAAATATGTGCCGAGGTGGCAAGACAGAAAGAGGAGGTCGTGGCAAAAACGAAGCATGAGTAGCTAGAGAGAACCAGCTGGATGTAGAAGTGTTTTAGTGAGATTAATAAAGAGTTATTCGTAACATATTATCTGCACAGTTGAGTCTTTTATAATACATGGTGGCAACATAGAGGAAAATATACCAAATCCCAGTGCCAGAAGTTTTTAGTTTTCATCCCAAAGATTGGAGAACATGGATAGGGCGTTTCGAACAATTCGAACAGTGTCTGAACTTCACAATAAAAAGGAAACTGACCAGGTAAATTCTTTTCATGCATTTAATGGGACAGAAAACCGAGGAAATTTTGACGTCATTTAGTCTCCCAGAAAAGGATAGCAAATGGCTATTAGAAAGTTAAGGCGGCATTCGAAACTACTTCGTCCCAACTAATAATGTTATATACGAACGATATAAATTCTATTCTCGGTTTCAAGAAGAAGGATAAACAGTAGAGAATTTTGTAACTTCATTATATGGTCTGGGTAAAACGTGTGATTTTCCTGCTTCGTTTCAAGACGAAATGATAAGGGACAGAATAGTTTGCAGCATTAGAGGCAAAAAGGTTTTAGAACGTTTGCTACTTGAAACAGAACTAACTTTGGATAAAGTAATAAACACTGTGAGACAGGCTGAAACAGTGAAAAAGCAACAAGAAGCTTTAAGGAACAATTTCGGGAATAACATATATGCATTATGCAATATGCACTTAGGAAGAACGTATTTTCAAAGCTGGAAGCTACCGACAATTCGTTTACCGGAAACAAAACTTAACATTTCTGTTATTGGTGTGGGAAAACGGTTGAAACATACAAAACTAAATTTCCCTACATGTAAGGCAATCTGTAATAAGTGCAAAAAAGTAGGTCATTACGCAAAAGTCTGTAAAGCTAAAGTGGATATAAATGAAATAAAAAAACCTAATTAAAGTTTATTTCTCAGACATGTTAAAGGTTCAAGTAATATGAACAATAGCGTTAAGAGACCGCTTAACCAGTGGAATGCAAACGTTTTCGTGGCAGACATTCCTTTAAACTTCAAGATAGACACAGGGGCAGATGTCACAGTTATATCACACGAAACATATAACAGAGTGCTATCTCCTGTTAAATTACGAGAAACAAGTAGATCTATACAGGGCCTTGGAAAAAAAGCCATGTATGTTGTGGAAGTGTTTACGGAGAGTAGCTATGAAATAAGAGATTTCACATCCAAGAAGACATATATGTTATAGACTAGAACACTCCTTGTTGAGTGGTAAAGCGAGTGAACAGTTAAAATCTCGTGAAAAAATACAGGAACTAAACTCTACTTTCGATCCATTTAAACAGTTTTCCAATCTATTTCAGGAGATTGAGAAAATACAGAAACCCTATCACATTAAACTTAAATCGGAAGCAATGCCTTACGCCCTGGCAGTTCCCTCAAAAAGTACCATTGTCCTTGAGAGATAAGCTCAAGAAAACTGTGGACGAGATGGTAAATAAAGAAATAATCGAAAATGCAGACGAACCTGCAAAATGGTGTGCTCCAATGGTTTTCTTTACGAAGAAATTAGGCGAAATAAGAATTTGCTTTGATCTATCTAAATTGAATGAGAACATTGAGAGAGAATACTTTCTAATGGTGTCGGACGACTACACAGTTAGCCAATTTCATAACGCAAAAATCTTTAGTATTATTGATGCTAATGCAGGGTTTTGGCAGATTGCATTAGATTCAGAATCATCTTAGTTGACAAACCTTATAACACACTTTGGGAGGTTCAAATTTAAACGGTTGCCGTTTGGAATTAAGTCGCGCCTGAAATATCACAGAAAAGAGTACGTGAAACAATACCAGAGGCCCTGGGATTGAAGGACTGATGGATGAATTCGTGATATTTGGGGCCACAAAAAAAGAACATGATAAACGTCTGCATCAAAGTTCTTCATACACTTCAAAATGCAGGATAGACTTTAAATGCGTAAAAAATATCAGTTCAGAACAAAATAAGTCAAGTTTGTCAGATGTGTAATTTCACATGAAGGTATAAAACTTGATCCAAGGAAAACAGAAGCAATAGCTCTGTCCCTAGAGCTGAAAAGATTTTTGAGCATGAGTGGATTCCTAAACAAATTCGTACTAAGGATGGCTGATGTTGCAAACCCTCTGTACAAACTGTTAGAGAGCAACGTAGAATTGTTATAGGGGTCAGCACAAGAAACATTGTTCCAAGTGATCAAAAATCAGCTATGTTCAAACTTAATGATAATCAATGTATGATCCAAAAAATGAAAGATGTTATTTCCTGTGATAGATCATCTTACAATCTTGGCGCTGTGTTTATCAGCGTAAAAGTGGTCACATGTCTTCAAATTGCTATGCATCTAGAACATTGTCAGATACTGAGAAACAGTTTGCACAAATTGAGGAAGAAGCTTTGGCGATTGTTTGGGCTTGCAAGAGGATCCACGACTACATAATGAGCAAAGTCATGAATATTGAAACAGACTACAAATCGCTGATACCAATTTTTATGTCAAAGGCTTTGGACAGTCTTACTCCAAGACTGCAACCAATGAAGCTACGAATGAAGAGATACGATTATATCATCGTGCACAAATCGGGAAACCAGCTTATAATTGCATATGCATTATTCCGTAGCCCCGTACCTGAACAGGAAAATGAAGAATTGATCGAGGAGATTGAGGCTTACATTCAAAGTATTATTGACACCTTTCCTGCATCTGATAAACGGTTATCGGAAATCGTGTATTTACAAGAGAGAGATCCAATTTGCATAATGTTGATGAGATACTGCAAGTAGAGTTGGCCAAAGAAAAAAGAAATACCCGAGAAAATACAAAGATATTGAGATCACAGAAACTCAATTACTCTCCAAAATAAGATTCTATTTAAAGATGCCAGGATTATCATTCCAGAAAAGCTTCAAGGAAAATATTGAAGAAGTTACATGAAGGCCATCTTGGTATACAAAGTGTTGGGCCTGAGCTCGAAAGTCTCTTTGTTGGCCAGCCATATTGGCAAACATTGAAAAATTGATTTAAACTGAGCTATTTTATTATGTATTATTTTATTATGCATCTAATACGAAAAGTATCATACAGAACCTCTTATCCCAAGCGAATATCCCGAAAGATTTTGGCAAATTGTAGGGGTAGATATTCTAAAACTAAAAAAATATTAATATCTTATAATGGCTGACTACTTCTTAAGATATTTTGAAGTTGCCAAAATGGAAAAATTGTTGTTGTCAGCGATTAACCACATGAGATTAATTTTCGCAAGACATGGAATTCCAGAGGTTGTACAAAGTGACAATGGCACCCAATTTTCCCAGGTTGTTCACTCAGAATACCGTAAATTTGCAGATAAGTATAAATTTTCAAGTATAACTTCTAGTCCAAGATACCCACAAAGCAATATGTTTATTAAATCAATGGTCTAAATTTTCAAAAGTCATTACTTTAAATCTGAGTAGCAGGATCATTATTTGATGCTACTAGAAATGAGATCGACACCATTAGAGAATGGCTACAGTCCGGCAGAACTGCTAACGAGCTGAAGATTGAGAACACACCTCCATTCAATAATCAACAATTGATACCTTGTTTGATTGAATTGCTTCAGTAAGAAAGGCGGAAAAGTAGAAGCAGATAAACTGAAAACCTATTTTGATCATGCCGCAAAGTAAAAACCCTTCCACATTTGAAGATAGGACAGCCAGTCTGGGTGTCAGATATATGAACATATGGAAAGGTTAAAGAAGCTCACCATACTCCACGATCTTACATCATCGAAACTCCAAGAGGGACGTTCCGCAGGAACAGAATACATTTACACTCATTGGCTATTCTCCAGACAGTCTCTCAGGAACACAAACCACAGATCATTGATTAGGAGAAATCGACTGGATCGTCTAACCAAAATACTCCCGAGGAAGAAACTCCCAGGACGAAAAGTTGAAGAGGATCCAGGAATAGGAAACTTTATGAAACAACACTAGAAATCAAAAAAACTCTTTACCAGGTGAAAAGAATTTTCTCAAAACCTGTAGTGGCAGACCTATACGAATTCCAAGACGGTATCTGTATTACCAGCTGTAAAAGAAGAGGGGGAAATGTAATATGTGTTTATGATTTAGATAAACATTAAATGTAATGTAATATGTTGTTGACGATTTAAATAAACGAAGTGGAATCAGATAGGTGCCGAGGTAGCAAGACAGAAAGAGGAGGGTGTGGCAAAAATGGAGCCAGAGTAGCTAGAGAGAACCACTTGGATGTAGAAGTGTTTTAGTGAGATTAATAAAGAATTGTTTGTAACATATTATCTGATCAGTTGAGTCGTTGATGATACACATACTGTACCCTCTGTTAATTTAACACCAGTTATTCACGATTAAATTTTTCTAAATAAACCTGTTTAATACATAATTTATTTCAAGAAAGAAATTGTTTATGGCCTGTGTTTCATATATCCGATGTTTTGCTCATGATATTATTTCAAACATAAAAAAATATACATTTTAATATCAACGTTCATGAATATTTTTATGTGAAAATATTATATTTTGATACTTTTATCTTTTTTCACTTAGAACATGTACTTTTATCTTAAAACATTAACTTTTTACCAACATAAAACAGTCAAAATAGCAACCAAGCAAAAAATGACAATGAGTTATAAGCTCTGTTCTAGGGATGTCAGCTTATTTGTCCCGTCTTTGATATAATTCGTTTTTCCTGTATTTATACTCAACATACATAAAAATTATTGTATTGTGCTATTTATATTTGATAGCTTCTTTCTTTTTGTTTACTAAATTTAATTTAACAGTAAAAATACTCGAAACTCTAGATCATAAAAGCCAAACACAAATTAAATAGCTTAATTTTTACATTATCAACTAAATAAATAACAGCATTACTAAATATTTATTATTTATTTATAATCTTTCGATTCACAAACACAAGTCGTGTTTCCTTTTCAACACTTTGGCAGTATTCTATTTTTATTTAGTTGATACGAGTTACAAGTATGATAACACGTTTCGGGCACTGCCCCTTCCAAGTCAACTAAGCATCGAATGGTTATACATAAATTCATTTTTATAATATAACTCAATACAGCAAAGTGATTCTAATATATTGAGTTAAAAATTATTATTGCGTGACATACTATGAGCTCATTATCAAACTCAGAAAGCATATACATGGGCTAGTGCTACATTATATATTCAATTAGGCTGCAAGCATTTCCTATAATTTACATTATATTTTAACATATAGAAATCCATAAAAATTATTAATTCGTATATATCAACTTATTTCGAAAAAATGATCATTTATTCTACAGTTTATGTAAGCTAATAATTATTCTGTTGCCTTAGATGAAATTTCTTACAATGTAGTAATTTGTACACAAACATTAAATTTTAAACATATTTCTTTAAATTTCTTGGCATTAGTTTTTGATCACATGATAATTCTATATTAATCGCCTTGGCCGAAAATTTTCCACTGATCTTTTTCATATGTAATTTGCATATTTGTGATAGTACATTACTAATCTTTATTAAACAGATCTAGAAATTTACATTATTTTAATTTAACCGGATTAATAAAAAAAATTATAAAAAATTTTTAGTGTTTTGCAAGAAAAGATCAATGCCACATGACATAAGAGTCATCAATGGTTCGCGGAAGATTTTGTGCAGAGAACTTTTTTATATCTAATTTGCATAATTGTAATGGTAAATTGAATCTTTATCGAACAAATTTAGTTATTGTGTATTACAGTAGAGAGTCGTAAATCAGAATTAACTGGGAACTGGGGTTGTTCAGATTAGTGATTTGTTCCGATTACCGATTATGTATGAAAAAATATATTAACCTGTCCGATGTTCAAATTTTTCTCCGTTGCGTGTCGCTTCGTATGAATTTCCGTCGATTTTAAGCCTAACGAAAATTTTTATAATAATAATCGAAACTATCGTATCGTAAAAAATTATTTCTCCATTTTGAACAAACAAAATAAATATATTGAAAAATATAAAAACATAAAAATTATACTTCAGAAGTAAATCTAGTATCAAAAACGTTTGATTCAGCACGACACAGTCCGACTAAAAATCGTTTGGATTACCGGCGATTCCGATTACCGGGGTTCCGATTAACGACTTTCTACTGTAATTAAATTCATTAAGTTTCATGTAAGAATTTTTTAAAACTTTTAGCGTTCAGAAAAATTTAACGCTTGTTGATATAGCACAGGAGCATTTTCAGTCGATCCCATATGCATAACACGGGACATTTGTCGGTGCTATTCGGTCATGTGACAACTCATCTCTGACATGTTTCCTGATAACATTCTTTTTGCGATAAATTCGCTGAACTTTAGACACATCATTAATAGAAATATTAAAACGTCATTCCATTCTAAATATGGATTAAAATCAACATATAATAACAGGATAAATAACTAATAATTCTGCTCTGCTTTGAAATGGCCTAATCTCTTTCATATCGTAAATATACAATTTTGTATACATCAAGACATTAGACATCTTATCCTCTTAACAGTGAGGGACGTAAATAGACGTCCAAGGCGATCGAGTGGCAGTGGTGAGTGACGTCAATAGACGTTCAAAAATTCTTATAAAATACCTGGACCATTTCGTGAAGTCGTAGAATTTTCACGAGTAGTTGGGTTCTCCAACTTTGTTTTAGAATATCCTTTAGTTTTCGAGAAATTACAATAAAAGATAAAAAATTAAAATAAATATGAAATTTTAAACGGCCATCTATCGACATAAATCGAATTTAAATTTCCCGCCGTCATCTGATTGGTTAAAAAAATTAATATTCCTAATTGGCTCGCGTCAGAAAAAAGTAGGTGTGACTTCTGTAAATGACGCTATCGAGAGTGCACCGATGCAACCGGAATAAGTAAACAGCCTACGTCATTAGTCTAACGGTCCTTGTCTGACCTACTTTTCGTAGAATCAACATTGGAGTAAGCTGTTGTAAAACGTAGTAGTTTATAGTAAAACGGTCTTCTCTAATATTCATAGTACTTTGTAAAGCTCGGATTTTAATTTAATAAGTATTATTTAGTTCAGAAACATTATAAATACATCATTAAATAAGAGAATAACGAAAAACTTTATTTTTTAGTATAATACAATTTACAAAATCGAAAGTTCGTATATCGTAATATTATAAAAAAACTACATCGAAACATACAAAGTCACCTAATTTACTTAAATTCAGTTCATTATACAACTGTCGATACTCTTGCCTTCCTCAGTTTCCTCAAAACAAAATTCGAAAACTTCAATTAATCCTATAAATATTTAAGCGCCATTACTATTCGAATTAACTGTAATTACAAATATAACTGAAAAATATCTTCGACATAAACCCTAGGCAATAATTATCAAAACACAATTCTTTGAGTATAAATTTTTCTGATCGAGTAATATGTAATAATAGTTTTATCTATTAGTCTTGCCATATTTTACTTTCTATGTTCACATTTATTTAGTTTCATGTAATTACATTTTAAATGTAAAAAAATCTACCGACAAATTAGTTTGCTAATAAAGAGACTACTTGCTAATTAAAGTTTGTATTCTTCTTTGACGTAGTTCTACGTTTTAGCACTAAATTGGTAGACATGTCTAAATAACACGCTTATAAACACTAAAAACCATAAATGTCTCGAAACTAGAACTACATAATTATATGCACAAAGAAATTAGTAAACCTATAATACATGCCTTCATTTACATCCAAACAAAAATCAGTTCTCGCAAATTGTCAAAAAATAAATTATTTTCAACTTTTTTTTCTGTAAAGTAGCATATTCTGAAAAACAAGTTTTATATTCAGAGTAAAATTTCCACCTTTTATCCGTTAAAAACAACGCAAAATCCATGAATCCACGTAATAAAAAATTATCGCAGTGAACTTCAAAAAAACGAGAAACACAGAAACACCAAACCACATGCTATTAAAATTTCCCGCCAATTGATTAATATAGTGATGCTCCTGTAAAAATTTTATCACATGACGAAAAGTTTTAGAATAAATGCTAAAAGTTTTAAAAAATTATTTAATGAAATTCGATGAATTTAATTAATACACAATAACTAAATCTGTTTAATAAAGGTTAATAATTTACCACTATAACTATGCAAATTAGATATAAAAAAGATCGCTGCGCAAATTTTTCCGCCAACTATACGTCATGGAAAAACTTACGATGTCAATGCGATTGAAGCTTTCCCACTAAACACTGACAATTTTATATAATTATTTAATTAATCCAGTCAAATTTAAATAATATAAAATGTCTAGATCTGTTTAATAAAGATTATCACAAATATTATTACAAATATGCAAATTAGATATGAGATAAGTAACTAGGAAATCTCCCGCCAAGATAAAAATAGCTTTTGCTCACGTGTTCATTAAGAAATATGTTTAAAATTTAATTTTTTACCTTACATAAACCGTACAATAAATGAGTATTTTTTCGAAAGAAGTCGATATACACGAATAAATAATAATTATTTAATAATGCTTTTATCCATTTTAAATTGATATTGAAAAATTAAGCCATTTAATCTGTGTGGCTTTTATAATTTAAAGTTTCCGAGTATTTTACTGTGAAATTCAATTTAGTAAACAGAAACAAAGTTAGGTTATTAAGTATAAACAGCACAATACAATAATTTATACGTAAGTTGAGTGTAAATACAAAAAAAATCGAATTATATCAAAGATGGGAGAAACAAGCTTACATCCCCAGAACAGAGCTTATAATTCGTTGTTATTTTCAGCCTGTTTCTACTTCGACTGTTTTTTGTTGGTAAAAAGTTAATGTTTTAAGATGTTCTTAGTGAAGAAACATAAAAGTATCGAAATATAATATTCACACACACAAAAATATTCATGTATGTCAACATTAGAAATTTGAAATCAATTATAGAATGTCCTGGATAGACATATCATGTGATTCTCTGTTTCTTCTGTCTTATTTCGTTTTTCTTCGTGAAAATAAGATATCTTTTATAACTATTGATAATATAAACATTTTGTTTCTTTATATATTACCTTCAATTACAGCTACAAACTTTAACACATGGAGCATGTGAGAAAGTATTATTGTATAGATTATTACATTTTTATGAATACACCTGAGACTCGTGACAATATAGGCCTATATTAACCTACTTTAAGTGTCGATATTTTATTTAGAATCATTTTAAACGTTATTGTTACATCAAATTATGAAATGGAATGTTCCAAGTATAGGAGTAAGAGGGAGGGGAAAGAAGCCATGCGTAGGGAAAAAATGAGTTTTTATCTAAATTATAATAAAATTTACTTATATTTACGAGAAATATCGATAATTTTCTTTGGAGAAATGTATCTTGATAAAATTAATTATCTATATGAATGAAACTTTCAATAATACATTAGTTACAATGACTGACGTTCCTTTTTACCCTTTTTGTAGTATGTCTTATTATTAAACATAGTTTCCTAGATTATATTGTGTAAAAAAAAGGAAAATTCTGTTAATTTGTGAACGCAGATACTATCACATAACAAGCATACTGTATCCTCTGTATATTTAAAGTCAGTTATTCGCGATTGAATTTTTCTAAATAAGCCTGTTTAATCCGTAATTTATTTGACAGAAAGAAATTGTTTATGGCCGTATTTTATTTATATAATGTTTTTCTCGTGATATGATTTCTAATATCAGAAAAAAATATACATTTCTAATATGGACATACATCAATATTTTTAATTTTGAATATTATATTTCAATACTTTTATCTTTCTTCACTAACAACAAAGTACTTTTATTTAAAAAAAATAAGTTTTTACCAACATAAAACAGTCGAAGTAGGAACAGTCTGAAATTGACAACAAATTATAAGCTTTGTTCTGGAGATAAAAGTTTGTTTGTCCCCATCTTTGATATAATTTGTTTTTTTCTGTATTTTCACTCAATTTACATAAAAATTATTCTATTGTCCTGTTTATAATTAATAGCTTGTCTTTGTTTTTGTTTACTAAATGGAATTTCACAGTAAAATATTCGAAAACTAAATTATAAAAGCCAAACAAATTAAATAGCTTAATTTTTACAATATCTACTTAAAATGGATAAAAGCATTATTGTATATTTATTATTTATTCGTGCATATCGACGTCTTTCGAAGAAATAATCATTTATTGTAGAGTTTTTATAAGCTGAAAATTATTCTGTTGTCTTTGATGAAATTTGTTACAATTTACTAATTTTTACAGAAACATTAAATTTTAAACGATGACATTAGTTAAAATCTATTAATTTGTACACAAACATTAAATTTAAGGCGTATTTCTTGGTGATCACGTGACCGAAAGCTATTTTTATCTTCGCAGGAATTTTTCCACAGTGATCTTTGTCATATCTAATTTGCATATTAATGATAGTACATTACTAATCTTTATTAAACAGATCTAGACATTTTATATTATTTAAATTTGGCTGGATTAGTAAAATAATTATATAAAAATTTTCACTATTTTGCAGGAAACTTCAATCCAGATGACGTAAGAGTCATCCATGGTTCGCGGGAAAATTTGCGCGATGATCTTTTTTATATCTAATTTGCATAATTATAATGGAAAATTATTAATCTTTATTAAACAGATTCAGTTATTGTGTATTAATTAAATTCATCGGATTTTATGAAAGAATTTTTAAAAACTTTAGCTTTTATTCAAAACTTTTCGTCATGTGATGAAATTATTCACAGGTGCATTAAAATATGGATCAGTTCGTGGCAAAATTTTGTACAGTGCAGTCTGCTGTATCTGTGTTTCTGGTTTTTTCGAAGTTCACTGCGATAATTTTTTATTACGTGGATCCATACATTTTGCGTTGTTTTTAACGGATAAAAGGTGGAAATTTTACGCTGAATATAGAACTTGTTCTTTCAGAATATGCTACTTTACAAAAAGAAAAGTTGAAAATAATTTATTTTTCGACAATTTGGGAGAACTGACTTTTGGATATAACATATGGATACAAATGAAAGTATGTATTATTGAGCTACTAATTTATTTGTGTTTATGTGTATTGTTGTACTGCAACTTACTTCGTTTTACTATGTTAGAGAAAGTAGATCACACATTGGATTGCTGACATAAAACTGTCGGCTTTTTCATAGTGAAGCGGACCTTCTTAATGAAGTGTGTTTTAGGGAAGTTATGCTTTCTTTTTCTGATGCATGCCAATTGTGAAAAATTGTTTTTAAAATTAAATATCGGTCAATGACGATAACATATGTTATAAATGTGAAAATGAATATAAAAATATTTCTACATTTTTTTATTGTTTTGTTGTTTCTTAAAGATTAATTTATTTAAATTTATTATATGTCAAGTAAGTTTATTTACAAAATGCTAATATTTTAATTTGCTTTAAAATTTCGGTGTAAATTTGAACAAGGAATTTTAAAATTTTAAATAAACGATATACTGAAATTTTTTTTTATTTACAATGATTACGTCACTTCTACAGAAAGTAGAACACGAGACGACCTTCACCCACATTTCAGTCTGGGGGAAAGGCCGCCAGGCGTTGTAGTTGTAAACGTAACAACTTTTACGTCATCTATTGTTGTGGATGAAATTCGTTAACTGTCAATTACATTTTCTTGAATTTGATTCGAAGGTTGAAAAAAATCGTCATGACTTATAATGCCTAAAACTTTAAAAAATTATATAAAATTGAAAATAAATTAAAAACTTTTGAAAAAACCGTATCGGATAGAAAATCAAAAAAGAATTTAATTAAATTTGAAAAAATAAATTTTTAGCAAAAAATTACTGCGAAAAAAATTCACATATAAAAAATTATGTGACAATAAAAAACGATTTTTTTTACAAGACGTAACTGTTTAAATTTTTTTTTTCCTAAACGAAAACGAGAAAAACGCATAGGAAAATTCTGAAAAATTTTCCCACGGTTTACCTCCACAACTAACTGGTAGCGCGGCGTCCGACTGTTCTACTGTTAAGAGGTTATGTTGCATCTCATTAATATTTATCATCATAATATTAATATATATCATGATAGAATTATTGTCATTAGCGAGTGGTTTTACCTTTGTTGTTTCATATAGTCAATAATAGTAATAATAATAAGTCGTTTCTAATTACAGTAAAAATACTCTAGTATGTTTCCAAAAAATTATACATGTTTTAGAAATATTCGAGTGAAATTAGTTTAGATTTGATTAATTTTATAGAAAAAATATCCCCTAAACTGCACAAGTCCCTTATAAATTTCACATACATATTTATTTTTTCATGTTTAAAAAATTATAAAATTAATATATATAAATATGAAAACGAAAAGACAATTATAAATAAAAAACATCATGTTATAAAAATATGTGATTTTATATTTTTAAGTTTTTAATGTGCTTAATGTTAATTTAATACGAAAAATGATGATTTTTGATGATTTCATGAATTTGAAAATTTTAATGTAATGTACTGTACAATCCTCGCAAACATAGTTTACATATAAAATTTGTAGTATCAATTGTTACTGAGACACAAAACATATGATGCCAAGAATCACACTGCACGCATTGTATCCACAAGACTGCGTCTGCTTCTTGTTCGTCGTCAGCATTGTTACACGTACTACAGTGTTGTTGTAATTCTCTTAGTTGTGTTCGAATTCTTTTTATTTCAGTTGAGGAAGTGTGTAAAGGTCTTTGTTTTTGCCTGGTTTTTCGGTCCAATCGTATTTGATGTTGAAATTTTTCATTAAAAGTTACTTTCCTTATTTTTAATGTATTTTCGTCTTTTTTTTTCTAATTGGGCTTCTTGAAACACTGGCAGAATCTGAGAGATAATTCGTCTGTTAACTTTGTTCCAAAATTATGCTGTCATTGCAGTTTTGAATTTCTTTAAGTAAATTTTGTGTTGTAGCAATAACCCTGCGTTTAATGTTTGTTTCGTGAACTGATCTGGCTTTCAGAACTTGCTTGAAAATTTCTTTTTGCATTTCTGTTTTGGCACTTGAAGTTTGCATTGCATCATCATCCAGCTCCAATCTCTCTACTTCCAATTTCAGTTGTTGATTGTCCGCATTCAAGTGATACTATTACTTTGTCATTACTGCCTTTCAAGTTACAGTCACCACTATTTTCTCCAGTACTTATTTGCTTTGTATCCAATTTCTTTTTCAAGTAATTTATATGTTTACAAATTGTTTTTACATACAACGAATCACTACAAGAACAGCTAAAACCATGCATACAAATTTTGCATAAACCACATCCTAGTCGACAGTCTAATCTTGGACAAATATTTCTAACCATTACGTAATTCTTTTTAGTAAACTTTCAACATTCATTTTTATTGATAAAGGGATAATCTTCTTCACTTAAATTCAAACTTGAACGATGTCGAGAATTTATTGTTTGTATTCTTTTGGTCACTTTACCTTTTCCAATTTACAAATCCGTTCATTGACATAGTAATCTTTTAATTTAATTAACACATGAAGAAGTGCATCCATTCGTTTATTTTGCCTTCCCTGCATCGTGTCTTCACCATGTTTTAATAACCTGTGGAATGATTCCGCGTACATGGTTGTGTTAACTAATGAATTTTTCTGATTCCAAGCAGCCCATTCACTATTTCTGTTTGCATACATATTCATAAAGTAATGGAAAAACTCTTGCGGAACATTTTGTAGAAATAATGGCATTAATTCATTAAATTCTCTTTCATTTTAAGTGTGTAGAAAAAGTCGAAGCCCATTATAAATTTCTTCTTGCTTTTGTTTCTGAACCTTCTCTAAAATCGCACGATGCCAAGCTCGTTCTACGTGCCAAGAGCAAAGCAGTTTTTGAGTTTTGTGTCCAACAAAAACTTCTTCATATGCAGTGAAGATCCAAGATGCATCATCTGACATCAAATAGTTAGAGGAAACTGCAGGTGAAGCTTCTTTAAGCAAATAAAAAAGTACTTTTAATATGCTTTTGTTTTTTCGGCTACTTATGCACCATAAAATTGGGATACCCTCACCCCATTCATCTACAACAATAACTGTGATTAACTTGAGATTATTGTAATAAGTTGTGTTGTGTGTTTAGTCGATACAAATGACATCTGTTCCGAATTTCTCGTATATTTGGCGTTGAAAATTTGTTTGCAATACAATTATGAAGTCATTCTCTTCAATGTCGAATTTTTCAGTGACTTCTTTCCGAGATTTGTAAAATAAAATAGACATATGATTCTGTGTGATTTGTAATTCTTCTATTATCATTGACACACTTATGTTGTCTTTATGATGGCGTTGTATTCCAAATATGTTATATTGTTTTTTAGTGTTGTTAATATTTTTTTGAAACAATAGCTGATCTTGGTGCAAGGGGATATCCTGTTGGAGATGAAAATTATCTTGAATCTTGTGTAATTTGACCCGATGCAATCCCAGTTTTTAACAATACTAATTCTTCCCAGTTTTGCTGCAATACTAATTCTTGTGGTTTTATTCATTGGAATATGTGCAATAGTTTGGTCATGTGAATAATGTTTTTCACAAAATTTCACTGCCACCTGGCCAGTCTGAATATTCTTATCTACTGCAATATAAGCAGTACATTTCATATTCATCTTGGTTGTGCCTTGTGATTTCAATATTTTTTTTCTATCAATGTTATCAACTTTTGGTTTATAGTCACCTGTACGGTTGCATGTGTAAAAATGATGCTTTATATTTCCTATAGTTTTTAAACCACATACCATAATGAAATGTGAATTCGAATCCATTTTCATTTTTGATTTCCAATCAGTAAAGTTTTTAAAAGAACCAAAATTTAGCTCTTTTACATCATGGTCACATTATGATCTAATTTCAAATGATTAAAAAGTTGCTGATTTCTATTACAAGTGAAATTGCAGGATATCTCTAGGCATTGTAGCTACCTGTTATATATAAAAACATTAACTTTGAAAAATCAAAAAGCATTTTTAACGTAAAAGACAATTATACATTTGAAAATCTATTTTCCATTAATATTTGATATTGACTATCGAAAATATTAATTACTTGGATGTCTTTGTGTTCAGAATACTCTTTCTATTACTTTGTCCACTAGGATTAAAAGAAAGCGACGTGCAAGACGAAGATGCAGTTTTTTTCGTTTTTGCGAGAAACCGAACATATTTTAGACCCACCTAAAAATTCTCTAATTAGTCTGGAAACAGGGGAACCCAATTTTTGCATTTTTTGAAAAGGTTAACTTTAACGTAATAATCTTAATCTTCGCTATCGTTATTTTTGCCCGAGCAATGCCAGGCCTATCTGCTAGTTTTTTAATATTATTTGTTAATTAGCATAAATTACAAAGTGTCGTGTTTCATCTTCGCTCCCATTCAAGTTTATTGCTCTAGACACGCGTCTTTGTTTGTTTTCACTTCTACTGGTGATTAGGCTTTTATTTCAACCCTCGTCTGTTTTGGTTACAAATGATGGAGAGACAGGCGTCACGTGATCGCTTACCTCACATTTTACCACAGAAATTTCCTTATCTTGAAAGTTTTATTTTTTTCTGGATTTTAGTTATTATTAACTATTTTTTTTGATGAATTCTCATATCTATGTGTGTTCTGAAGTTGCAGATATTTTTTAAATTAAGTTTTACACATTTTTGTTTTTTATTCGATTTTTATATATAAAATATAAGAAAATTCATAAATTAATTAAATGTTATCGGAAATGCTAAACTATAAGTACAGTGTGTTTTACAGTACTATTGCGACCAGATTCTGTCAAATATTTTCTAAACATACTTATTACTTTAATTTTTATAAATTATTTAAATTGATGCATTGCGATGCGCTCAGAATCGATTAGTTATTGTCGCGCGTTATTTAAGATGGCGACAGGACTTGATTCAATTACTTTTTTATTTCAGATGTTAATTGCAGTGATATTTTAATGTAATTTTACACATAATGTATGTTTATTATAATCAATAAGTCTATATAGGAATAATATATATTCTTGTCGACAAAATTATCTCCGAAGAAGAAACACTGTGAGAAAACTGCACTTATATAGTATCAGAGTAAAAAGTCACGTGACAGAGAAGGGAGAAGACCAAACTTTACCAAATATGGATATATTAAATAATTTGTGTTTCTTATTTGGTAAATTTTTTGTAGGTCCCTTCTCTGTCACATGACTTAATAATTATTGCCCTAATAATTTTAACTTTCATCTATTCACATCAAATTTGCTAAATATCACGGGATTGTATTATTTTTCAACTTTAAAGTAGTAAAGCTAGTTTATTTTTTCCAGCGAAAATTATAGATTTATTAGTCCTCCACTGTGAAAAACAACAAACTGCTAATCGCTTTATTACTTTGTTTTCAAAAACTCCCCTCTGTCAGCTGAGGTCAACTGGCTAACAAATTGTTTACTTGCACACTCAGGGAAATGTTGTGAAGATGTCATCAAACTTTATAAAAGGATTAAAAATACCAATAGAACAAATTAAATTGTTTCAGCTTAAATTTTAGATTTTTAGAAGTTATTCACTTTAAAATAACGCGCCATAGTTTGGATTTAAAACCAATAATTAAATAAAAATAATGAAACGCTTTAAGCAAAAAATGAATTGCGCATCGTAAAATTGAAGAAAAATTAGACAGGTAATAATTTTTTCAGATTTTAAAGACAATTAGAATTTTTACACGAACGAATTATAAATCGATTAGTGCCGAATCGGCACTAAGCGCGTATTAAATAGTCACATCGTGGATGATTTCAATTTCAATTTAACTTTTCATAACGAAAATAGAATATGGAATTATTCATATATCTAAAGAAATTATTTAAATACCGTGTGGTCATAAATATATAAAAATATACGGTCATATTAAGTTTCGTGTAAAAAGCTACTACTTACATTTCACTTCCGTTGTGTGAAATTTACGTCGATGCCCACTTAGGTATTTTTTCGATTTAAATATTTTGTCACAATCTTCACAGGTGAACGAAGTACTGTTGACAGACATGCTTTCAATTTACACTTTTACTTTCCTGACGAAACAAAAAAAAAACGCATGCGTGGTGTTCATAATGAATGTGACCAATAGGTACGCGACAGGATCTCAGGCTCTAGTCGCTTGTGATATATTAATGTACTATACTAATAATGTATTTTTCATACTTTTCGGTTATTCGTTTTTTCACTTATGTGACCAACCCCAGTCCCCAATTGAGTCGGGTTAATTCATGCTTTACTGTATGTATTATTAGACTACTAATTTATTTGTGCATATAATTATTGGATATTTTTCATGTTAACCATGGAACCCTCATCCCGCTTTGAATATACAATCAGGGCATAGCTGCTACAGCTGCCATCTTTTTTGATTTTATTGTGTATGGTTCCTGAAATGGCCTTTGTAGTAGTGCTGACAGGGATGCTGGATTCACTGCATCAGAGTAAGAGATGGATATGATGGGAACTTGTTTGTCTTGAGCTGCGATCGTTCCTGTTTGCACTGGGGTATTCCTGAGTTCTGTTAGAATGCCGAACATCTGATTTATTGCTCCGTGCATTTCCATCACTTTGTCTACTATGTCTTTCTTTTCACTTCCCGAGGGATTGGTCTTGGATGATCTGTTAAGTATCTTCAGAATCCATTGCATGTTTTTGCTTGATATGTCAAGCAGGCTATGCTCCACAGAGATGAATGGGTTGTCTTCTGGTAGGCTTTCTTCTGGAGAGCCCGGCCTAGAAGTGAGTAGACTTCCTGCTGAAGGTAAGATGAATTCTTCATTTTGTCCTTTCATGATTTCTTGTAGTCTAGCGCTGGTAGTTTTGACACAGACAGCCCAAAAATACGATGAAAAGATGGCACAAAATGTAAATTTGTATACCAACCAGGGAAAAATGTAGTGGATGTGAAAAGAGTACAGCAGCTAATAGCCAGAAAAGATCTGTACCGGAAGACAGAATCTTACTGGAACAGAGGGGGAAAAACCTGGTTGGATATTATTAAAACCAATACTTACAATCAAACAGTCTTGTAGGCCGCTCTGGGATACAGTATCCAGGATATGCTGAGTGTACAAGCTGGCTGGTGGAAGCCGCAGTAGGACGGGTGAGTTGAGCAACACCAACAGGACGGTGTAGTCCTGCCTATATGGGTTGGGACCGATGAGTTGACAAACAAGCTAGCTTGGCCAGTGAATCCACTGGCTGGCTGGCTTGTTGACTGGTCTGCTGTGATTGGGTCTCCCCTTAACCAAAAGCTGACAAAACCACTTATCAAAGCAAAGATGGTGGACCCAGGAAGAAGACAAGATGGCAGCTCTTGCTGTCTTCTCAACTCTTCTTGGCTGGGAAGGCCAAGATGGCTGGCACAAAAACCAAAAACTTCGCCAAATAAATTTTGCAAAAAAGTTAGGCTTAGCAAAGCTAAGACTAGCTGCACCGCTAACCCTATCTTAGCCCTAAGACCCTATACGCTAACACTGTGGATAGCTAGCTAGGCTTATAACTAGGCTTAACACCTTCAACTAGCTAAAATACACTGGCTGGAGCAAAGTAATATAGGTCTTACCTCTTTAACTTTCAAACTCAAAATCTCCTAGGACTAACAGGATATTACCGGCGACACATAGGCGAATATGTAAAACATCGCAAAGCCCTTAACCGATTTATTGAGGAAGGATGCCCATTCATCTGGGGCCAGGCGCAAAAAGAAAGCTTCGAAGCGCTTAAACAAATCATGACATCTGCCCCTCTATTAACTTTCCCCGATTTTTCTAAACCTTTTATTCTCGCGACAGATGCGTCAAACGCCGCCCTAAGGCAATATTATCACAAAAAGAGAATGGCATCGAAAAGCCCATTGCATATGCAAGTCGCTTATTACGAAAACCAAAATTAAAATATAGCACGACCGAGAAAAAATGTCTGGCCACAGTCTGGGCCGTAAGGTATTTTAAACCATACTTATATGGACGAAAATTTGTGATAGTAACAGATCATTGACCGTTACGATAGTTACTAGATTGCAAAGACTCCTCCACTAACTCCCGATTGTCACGGTGGATCATCTTCCTTCAGGAATTTGATTTCAAAGTCATTCATAAGGCTGGAACTTCTCATAAAAATGCGGACGCCCTTAGTCGCATACCCATCCGACAAATACAGGAAGTTGAACCTATCTTTGCAGTTACGCAAATCACAGAGATACAACAGCGCGATGCTCGCTGGCGCACCGTTATACAAACTTTAAAAGACAGAGTGACCACGGAAAATCTTAATAACCTAAACCTGGAAAAATTCTATCTCAATGAGGAGGACGCCCTATGTCACAAGGGAACAAATTCTTGACGAATAGATTGATGGGAACAGATTGTCGTTCCTTCAGCCCTAAAGGAAAACATCCTGTATACGTACCACGATAACCTTATCGCGGGACATCTGGGCAAACGTAAGATGCAAATGAAAATATCTAAAACCTTCTATTGGCCGGAAATGAAAAAAGAAATACGCAATTACTGTCAAAGTTGTCAGAGCTGCGTTAAACATTGACAACGGGGACGACGATTGCAAGCGGAATTACAACTATTCGCTCCTCTTTCTTACCTATTCGAGAGAACCGCCATTGATATTGTTGGACTTCTTCCCCTTACGGAAGGTGGAAATAAATATATTTTAGTATTCATCGATCATTTTAGTAGATATGCCGAAGCTGTTCCTTTACCAAATATCAGCAGTAGAACGATAGCAAAGGCATTTGTGACCAACATTATATTGTGGCACTCGACTCTTACACAACTTCTAATTGACAGAGCTCTGAACCTGATCTCAAAAATGTTTTAAAAGGTATGTGAAATGCTACAAATCAAAAGACTTCTCTTTACCGCCTGTCATCCTGCTAGTAATGGTGTTGTTGAGAGATTTAATAAAACTTTTATCGATGTTCTATCGCATTATGTGGCTAAAGTTCAACGGGACTAGGACGAATGACTCCCTTACGCTCTATTTGCATACAATACTTCAGTGCATGCATCAACCAATGAAAGTCCTTTCTTCTTGCTGTACTGAAGAGACACTACTTACCCATTTGACCTACTTACTAGCCTGGCTACTACGTCCTACAATGTCGACAATAATTTTGTCGCGGAATTACGAAAACGAATGAAGTATGCGCATCAAACCGCACAACAATATTCGGCCCAAGCAGCAGAGCTATGCCAAGAATGACATCGAAAACAAAATAAACCGCCTCATTATAGCATCGGCGACAGAGTATTATTAAAGGAAGTTACTACGCCCCAGGGGCTAAAGCGAAAATTAGCACTGCGATGAGACGGACTGTATCAGATTATCGACGTCCTCTGACCAGTCAACTTTAAAATCAAAAATATACAGACTGAGCAAAAATTGTCACGTGTATGCGGATAGGATTAAACCAATTACCGCAAGACTAGAATTTCATTCCAAGGAAGCCCAGACAGATCAGCCTGACCCAGTAGTACAACCGGATGCAGTAACAGCGGAAGAACAGCCACCTTCTCTTGATCCGTGGGATGAATTTATACTGACCTCCATCCCTTTTCCTCTATCTGAGGAATCGCAGGAGGAGAAAGGCGCAAGCGCCGAGGAAGAAAGCGAGCGCAAAGGTAGCGAGCGTGAAGGTAGCATGTCTGAAACTGAATCTTCGGTGGTGTAAGATGCCACCCCTCCTTATGCCCTGCAAAGTCAAGGACCGGTTCCCGACTACCCGTGGGTCATGCAGCGACCCAGTCGTAGCCAAAGTCGAATACCTCGACTTGTCTCCCCCGCTACAAGTCGGCCTACCTCTCCCGACACTAGTAATGCAAGTTAGAGAAAGAGTAACCTAATTATAAACGGACTTGTGAGAAAAAAAACGGATACTACGACTTTACAATACTACAACTTTATTAGTCTCTTACCCATCTTTACACTTTTACAATCCCTTATTTTATCTCCTTCTCCTTTTCAGACTGATAGCCATGGGAGAGCCGGAACGGAGCATTATCACTTTGCTCAGTGGCCCTATCTGCTACAAGCCGGTGGGGGCTCCCGTTTACCAGTGTTCCAACAGACATCTCGTGTGTTCACGATGCCGACCCCGCATCACGACATGCCATACATGCCACGAGATGCTCGGAATCTCGCTGTCAAACAGATTGCTGCCTCTATACGACTGCCATGTATCTGTTAGCCCTATGGATGCAAGGAATTGCTAATCGAATCGGCTCAACCAGCTCATCAGGAGCAGTGTCTTTTTTACCCGTTCCTGTGCCCTCTGCACGAGGCGGACTGCCATTGGAAGGAACCCAGCAGTAATGTGATCTCGCACCTTCAGAAATTCCATCCAGAGGTCCGAGTTCTTGAGAGATCTACGTTGCTCTTTCTAGGATTGTGTGCCGAAGGTGCAGGCCCTCATGTTTGGGCCAGTATCTTGTCCTGTTACGAACAAAAATTCCTCCTTATAATCACCCAAAATCGCTTGGAGACTCCCAATATTATAATATAAGTCTACCTCCTCACTCCTTCCTCTCCTGCCTTCACCTACCTTATCACTTTCAAAAGAGGACTACAGTCCTTACAATGGAGCTCATCCAACATTCCGCAATTTGGACTTCGTACCAGTTATGCGTTGTATCCTTCTTTGGAACTGGCTGCCGATACAGTTTATTCGTTCAACACTTTTAAAAATATTAAATTCATTATATTGGTCATCTCCGTCAACTTGAACCAGTAATACTAATTCTTACCTGGTCCTTCTAGACATGGCCGCCGAGAATGACTGGTGGAATGCTCCGAATCCCACTCCACCTCCTTCACCTTCTTTTCAAGTGGCAGAAGTCAATGCTGCCACCCTACAAGTGGCGCTGGATTACAACCAGAACTGACGTCGATGAGGGGCAATCCCGGCTACCTTCCTCCTCCCGGTGGGACATAGATGCCCACCGGAGATGGAACACGCTTTTCCAGAGGAGATTCAGCGACTCGAGGAGTATTATACGCAACTTCCGGTTCACGCCGCCAGGGCTCCTCTTTTCCCATCAGCAGGAGAACATTCGAATCGTCCCAGACGAGCCTCCAACCGGAATCCTCGACGTAGGCCATCCTCCTAGATGAGAAAACTGGAGACCACTTCTTCCGTTCACCCTGTGTAATGGAATACTTATATACATATATATTAACATGCAAATAAATATTATCCTTACCTCTTCCATCTTGTATATCGTTTATTCTTTCCGAACGCGTAACGTGTGGCCGCGAATAAAAACAGACCCTATAAAATAATAAAATACGGCAAACAAGGAAACACGCGATTAATACGCGAATACGCGATTAATCACGATTTTGGAGTTAGTCATTCTCTCTCTCACGTAGAGTTCTGTCTTACCTAGGTAGCTAGCCAAGATCATCATGATCTATCTACATCTCAGCATCCTTTACCTATGCTGCGCTATATTGGAAACGGCCGCAGGACCCATACCCTTGACAAAAGGAGTAGTTTTCCTGCACCAAGGAAATTTCCTCATGACCTCCAGTCATTGGACTTTAATTAATGATTTTACGTTCGAACATTTCAATCAACAAATACAATTCATCTCTGAATCACTTGACTATTTGGAAGCTTTAATCGAATGACAAAATCTTAACCTCTCCAAAGGCATAGTCTCCACCGAATGGAAACTCCCTACAAAGTGCTTTGAACTAATCAAAGCCTCTTTCGGTAATTATCAAAGAAACTATCGGGAACTCCTTTCACTCATCACCCTCAATCCCTCAAGAAATAAGAAACGATGTTTAATCGACATTGGAGAAAAAGCTCTTAAATTCCTCTTTGGAACTGCTACATCGAAAGAAGTAGAAGCGCTTAACACCGAGATCGGAACTCTTAAACAAGAAAATGCAGGCATAATTCACCTCATCCAATCACAAACTACCCTACTTAATGACACGCTCAACATCAGTAAAAACAACCGACATCAGATCTACATCATATACAAGCGAATAGAAAACTTCGGAGAACTAATAAATGTCTACCAAATTAACCTTGCGTACGAAATTATCTTATGAACCATTGAATCTTCTGTTCAAGAACTCCATTTCCAACTACTCGAATTACGCGAGGCGGTTGACCTCGCATTTTGGGTACCAATACCGTGTTTCTTTACAAATTTTTTTCCAAGTGGTCACGTTTATTGCAACAGACAGCACAGCATCTAGTGGAATTGACTTTTTTCTGTTGGCGAAAAATGTGTGCCGGAAAATGCCTTTCAACTAGTCTAAGAGGACCTGGAGTTTTCGTTTGACTATGTTTGCCGATAATCGTTTGAGTGTGATAAGTCATTACAAGGCGCTCTACTAAATGCATTCGAAACAATAAATGATTTTTCTCCTACCATTTTTTTATATAAAACGTGTGCATAGTATAGTGAAAGGTTCAAAATTTGAAAAAAATATTTTTTTATAGCATTTTTTGCCTCGTTTTCCTAGCCACAGGATAATCATGGACATGTTGATCTAACAGATCAACACCTCCCGTTTTCTGATTATAATCCAGGACACATTCTGGTTTCTTTATTACTGTTCTGCTCCAAGTTTTTGTATCAATCATTTTTGAACTTTGGAATGTAGAGAGCATTGTAACAGTTCTCTTATCCTGTCACTTCTAGATCAATATTTTACCTCTCTTTATTGCCACAGTCTCCTCTTTCTTCAATTTTTTTCTCTGAATTTCGTTCAGAACATCTCTTCTTGCTATTCGGAGCGTTTCACAATAATCAGTATGAAACTTAGTAGATAATCTTCTTACTGTGGCCATGTGTAGTAGTTTTCTGTTGTTAGGCAGTATCCTTTGCCTAACAACGGATTTATCAAAGTTAGCACGATTTGCGTCGTTAGTGGCATATTTTTGTACTTTTTGTTTAGTACAGTGCCTTTACCTGTATAAATTATAAAATTACACAAATATCCCGAGGAAGATTCACACAAGTTGTAAAATTTTACACTGAAACATGCTCGTTTGTTAGGAATGTACTGCTTCCATGATAGACGGCCCTTGTACAAGAGTAGGCTCTTGCTAATAGTAATGTTTTCTTCTGGTGTGTAGAGAGTGGAGAATTTAGAATGTAAATTTTCGATTATTTGACAAATTTTGTTTAGTTTTGGGTTTGAATGACTTTCCGGGTCGAATGTGTCTGTGTCAGAGAAATGTAGACACTTTTTTAGGTTAATGTTACCTATGGTAGCAAACTCAGCAACAGGAACTTTTAGAGGGCAACGAGGAAATTCTAGACTGCGATAGGAAAATTTTTTCCCCCTACATTCAAGATGGCGACAGGGAATTTGTCAGGATTTCGTTATCAATTAATGAAATCCGTAGAGGGCGCTTTGATCCGTAGAATCGCAATTGATCGGAAGTATGCAAATTTTTCCCCCGAGAGTGGAGTAGGCGTGTTGTCGTGCAAAAAGATTTTCTTGAGTTTTTGTTACTTTTGGAATTTTTCTATTATAAGGTGATTAATAATAATTTTAATTTACATTGTGAATTTAAGCGCTTGGAATAAATTTATTGACAAATTTGCTAAGCGTATTCTGCAATTTTTGAAATAGATATTTTACAAGATTGTCATGTCGAGTTTCGATCTGGGGTCAAACGAAGTTTGAAAAGAGTGTACTGGGCAACGTTTTTATCAGTTAACCTCTTAACAGTGGAACAGTCAGCCGTAGCACTTTCACTTAGTTGTGGAGCTAAAGCGTGGGAAATTTTTTAAGAATTTTCCCACGCGTTTTTCTCGTTTCCGTTTAGGAAAAAAAATTTTTAAACAGTTACGTCTTGTAAAGAAAAAATCGTTCTTTATTGTCACATAATTTTTTTATATATGAATTTTTTTCGCGATAATTTTTTGCTAAAAATTTTTTTTTCAAATTTATATTAAATTCTTTTTTGATTTTTTATCCGATACGATTTTTTCAAAACTTTTGAATTTATTTTCAATTTTATAAAATTTTTTAAAGTTTTAGGCATTTAAGTAATGACGATTTTTTCCAACCTGCGAATCAAATTCAAGAAAATGTAATTGACAGTTAACGAATTTCATCCACAACAATAGAAGACGTAAAGGTTGTTATGACTACAACTGGCGGCCTTTCCCCCCAGACTGAAATGTGGGTGAAGGTCGTCTCGTGTTCTACTTTCTGTAGAAGTGACGTAATCATTGTAAATAAAAGAAAATTTCAGTATATCTTTTATTTAAAATTTTAAAATTCCTTGTTCAAATTTACGCCGAAATATTAAAGCGAATTAAAATATTAGCATTTTGTAAATAAACTTACTTGACATATAATAAATTTAAATAAATTAATCTTTAAGAAACAACAAAACAATAAAAAAATGTAGAAATATTTTTATATTCATCTTCACATTTATAACATATGTTATCGTCATTGACCGATATTTAATTTTAAAAACAATTTTCATCATTGGCATGCATCAGAAATGAAAGCATAACTTCCCTAAAACACTTCACTGAGTGGGTTCGCTTCACTCTGAAAAAGCTGACAGTTTTATCTCAGAAATCCAATGTGTGACCTACTTTCTCGAACATAGTAAAACAAACTAAGTTACAGTACAACAATACACATAAACACAAATAAATTAGTAGCCCAATAATACATACTTTCATGTAAATCCATATGTTATATCCAAAAGTCAGTTTTCCCAAATTGTCGAAAAATAAATTATTTTCAACTTTTCTTTCTGAATTTAGAAGTAATTCACAGTAAACTTTATGCCTTAAAATATCCATTGCAATCAACGCAAAATGTATGAATCCACGTAATAAAAAATTATCGCAGTGAACTTCGAATAAACGAGAAACACAGAATTATCGAACCGCACTTTACGAAATCTGGCGCGAACTGTCGTATACAATAAACAAAACGAAAATGCTCTTGTCCAATGTCATCACGTGACAAAAAGTTTCTAAATAAACGCTAAAAGTTTTAAAGAATTCTTTCACAAAAACCGATGAATTTAATTAATACACAATAACTAAATCTGCTTAATAAAGGTTAATAATTTTCCATTATAATTATGCAAATTAGATATAAAAAAGATCATCGCGCAAATTCTCCCGCGAACCATGGATGACTCTTACGTCATCTGGATTGAAGTTTCCTGCAAAATACTGAAAATTTTTATATAATTATTTTACTAATCCAGCCAAATTTAAATAATATAAAATGTCTAGATCTGTTTAATAAAGATTAGTAATGTACTATCATTAATATGGAAATTAGATATGACAAAGATCACTGTGGAAAAATTCCCGCCAAGATAAAAATAGCTTTCGGTCACGTGATCACCAAGAAATACGCCTTAAATTTAATGTTTGTGTACAAATTAATAGATTTTAACTAATGTCATCGTTTAAAATTTGATGTTTCTGTAAAAATTAGTAAATTGTAACAAATTTCATCAAAGACAACAGAATAATTTTCAGCTTATAAAAACTCTACAATAAATGATTATTTCTTCGAAAGACGTCGATATGCACGAATAAATAATAAATATACAATAATGCTTTTATCCATTTTAAGTGGATATTGTAAACATTAAGCTATTTAATTTGTTTGGCTTTTATAATTTAGTTTCCGAATATTTTACTGTGAAATTCCATTTAGTAAACAGAAACAAAGACAAGCTATTAGTTATAAACAGGACAATAGAATAATTTTTACGTAAATTGAGTGAAAATACAGAAAAAAACGAATTATATCAAAGATGGAGACAAACAAGCTTACATCCCCAGAACAGAGCTTATAATTTGTTGTCAATTTCAGCCTGTTCCTACTTCGACTGTTTTTTGTTGGTAAAAAGTTAATGTTTTAAGATGTTCTTAGTGAAGAAACATAAAAGTATCGAAATATAATATTCACACACACAAAAATATTCATGTATGTTGACATTAGAAATTTAAAATCAATTATAGAATGTCCTGGATAGAGATATCGTGTGATTGTTTCTTCTGTCTTATTTTGTTTTTCTACGTGAAAATAAGATATCTTTTATAACTATTGATAATATAAACATTTTGTTTCTTTATATATTACTTCAATTACAGCTGCAAACTTTAACACATGGAGCATGTGAGAAAGTATTATTGTATAGATTATTATATTTTTATGAATACAACTGAGACTCGTGACAATATATATTAACCTACTTTAAGTGTCAATATTTTATTTAGAATCATTTTAAACGTTATTATTACATCAAATTATGAAATGGAATGTTCCAAGTATAGGATTAAGAGGGAGGAGAAAGAAGCCATGCGTGGGGAAAAAATGAGTTTTTATCTAAATTATAATAAAATTTACTTATATTTACGAGAAATATCGATAATTTTCTTCTGGAGAAATGTATCTTGATAAAATTAATTATCTATATGAATGAAACTTTCAATAATACATTAGTTACAATGGCTGACATTCCTTTCTTACCCTTTCTGTAGTATGTCTTGTGTATTAAACATAGTTTCCTAGATTATAGCATAATAATGTGTATAAAAACGGAAAATTCTGTTAATTTGTAAACGCAGATAACTATCACATAACAAGCATACTGTAACCTCTGTATATTTAAAGTCAGGTATTCGCGATTGAATGTTTCTAAATAAGCCTGTTTAATCCGTAATTTATTTGACAGAAAGAAATTGTTTATGGCCGTATTTCATTTATATAATGTTTTTCTCGTGATATTATTTCTAATATCGGAAAACATTTCTAATATGGACATACATCAATATTTTTAATTCTGAATATTATATTTCGATACTTTTATCTTTATTCACTAACAACAAAGTACTTTTATTTTAAAAAAATAAGTGTTTACCAACAGAAAACAGTCAAAGTAGGAACAGGCTGAAATTGACAACAAATTATAAGCTCTGTTCTGGGGATGTAAGCTTGTTTGTCTCCATCTTTGATATAATTCGTTTTTTTCTGTATTTTCACTCAATTTACGTAAAAATTATTCTATTGTCCTGTTTATAATTAATAGCTTGTCTTTGTTTCTGTTTACTAAATGGAATTTCACAGTAAAATATTCGGAAACTAAATTATAAAAGCCAAACAAATTAAATAGCTTAATGTTTACAATATCCACTTAAAATGGATAAAAGCATTATTGTATATTTATTATTTATTCGTGCATATCGACGTCTTTCGAAGAAATAATCATTTATTGTAGAGTTTTTATAAGCTGAAAATTATTCTGTTGTCTTTGATGAAATTTGTTACAATTTACTAATTTTTACAGAAACATTAAATTTTAAACGATGACATTAGTTAAAATCTATTAATTTGTACACAAACATTAAATTTAAGGCGTATTTCTTGGTGATCACGTGACCGAAAGCTATTTTTATCTTGGCGGGAATTTTTCCACAGTGATCTTTGTCATATCTAATTTCCATATTAATGATAGTACATTACTAATCTTTATTAAACAGATCTAGACATTTTATATTATTTAAATTTGGCTGGATTAGTAAAATAATTATATAAAAATTTTCAGTATTTTGCAGGAAACTTCAATCCAGATGACGTAAGAGTCATCCATGGTTCGCGGGAGAATTTGCGCGATGATCTTTTTTATATCTAATTTGCATAATTATAATGGAAAATTATTAACCTTTATTAAGCAGATTTAGTTATTGTGTATTAATTAAATTCATCGGTTTTTGTGAAAGAATTCTTTAAAACTTTTAGCGTTTATTTAGAAACTTTTTGTCACGTGATGACATTGGACAAGAGCATTTTCGTTTTGTTTATTGTATACGACAGTTCGCGCCAGATTTCGTAAAGTGCGGTTCGATAATTCTGTGTTTCTCGTTTATTCGAAGTTCACTGCGATAATTTTTTATTACGTGGATTCATACATTTTGCGTTGATTGCAATGGATATTTTAAGGCATAAAGTTTACTGTGAATTACTTCTAAATTCAGAAAGAAAAGTTGAAAATAATTTATTTTTCGACAATTTGGGAGAACTGATCTTTGTTTGGATGTAAATGAAGGCATGTAAATTTATTTGTGCATATAATTATCTAGTTCTAATTTCGAAACATTTATGGCATTTAGTGTTTATAAGCGTGTTATTTAGACATGTCTACCAATTTAGTGCTAAAACGTAGAACTACGTCAAAGAAGAATACAAACTTTAATTAGCAAGTAGTATCTTTATTAGAAAACTTATTTGTTGGTAGATTTTTTTACATTTAAAGTGTAATTAGATGAAACTAAATGGATGTGAACATAGAAAGTTGAATATGGCAAGAGTAATAGATAAAACTATTATTACATATTACTCGATCAGAAAAATTTACACTTGAAGAATTTTGTTTTGATAATTATTGCCTAGGGTTTATGTCGAAAATATTTTTCAGTTATATTTGTAATTACAGTTAATTCGAATAGTAATGGCGCTTAAATATTTATAGAATTAATTGAAGTTTTCGAGTTTTGTTTTGAGGAAACTGAGGAAGGCAAGAGTATCTACAGTTGTATAATGAACTGAATTTAAGTAAATTAGGTGACTTTGTATGTTTCGATGTAGTTTTTTATAATATTACGATATACGAACTTTCGATTTTGTAAATTGTATTATACTAAAAAATAAAGTTTTTCGTTATTCTCCTACTTAATGATGTATTTATAATGTTTCTGAACTAAATAATACTTATTAAATTGAAATCCGAGCTTTACAAAGTACTATGAATATTAGAGAAGACCGTTTTACTATAAACTACTACGCTTTTACTACAGCTTACTCCAATGTTGATTCTACGAAAAGTAGGTCAGACAAGGACCGTTAGACTAATGACGTAGGCTGTTTACTTTTTCCGGTCGCATCGGTGCACTCCCGATAGCGTCATTTACAGAAGTCACACCTACTTTTTTCTGACGCGAGCCAATTAGGAATATTAATTTTTTTAACCAATCAGATGACGGCGGGAGATTTAAATTCGATTTATGTCGATAGATGGCCGTCTAAAATTTCATATTTATTTTAATTTTCTTTCTTTTATTGTAAATTCTCGAGAACTAAAGGATATTCCAAAACAAAGTTGGAGAACCCAACTACTCGTGAAAATTCTACGACTTCACGAAATGGTCCAGGTATTTTATAAGAATTTTTGAACGGCTATTTCCGTCCTTCACCACTGCCACTCGATCGCCTTGGACGGCTATTTCCGTCCTTCACTGTTAAGAGGTTAATAGATGCAGAGTGTTCCAAATTAGGATTAGACAAAAGAATTGATGGCAGACCGAAATTTGCCGTAAAACTGGGCCTCCAACTCACCGAGGAACTTTGCCAGAAATGTGGCGAAACATGCAAATCGAGTTATCGCAGTGACCGGAAATCATGCGTGATGCGTTGCCGAAAATGCTGGCGGAATAGTTCGGCTCTCGAAGGAACGTTCAAAGGAAATGTGGCAATATGTCATGGGCGAATCTTTTGACATTCATACGGCACTATTTTGGTTTAGAGTGCACGACGAGTATTTCGGCAGTTTCGTCGAGTGTTTTTAAAAAGCCAGGCATACACTGATCGAATACATCCCGGTCACTGAAAAATACCTAGTTGAAAAGAACCAGAGACTATTCTGGCTGCTCCCGCACCTAATGTCAGCAAGAAAGACAAAAAAGCAAAAGAAAACACAAGACAAAGGTGAAAAAAAAGAGAAAAGTGTTAAAACAAAAGGGGGAAAAAGAGCATTGTCAGGTACCAGAGAGTCCAGTTCCTGTCGACGGAAAACTTGGAAAAATGAAAAAAGCTCAGAAACAAAGTAAGTTATCTTATTTTTTTTAATTTGTATTTTTTAGAATTGTAAGCATAGAACGTAGGGTAAAAATAATTTCTCCTTCGCCGTCTAAATGTAAGGTAGAAAAAAAAATTCCCTGTCGCCGCGTGTAATGTAGGGGTAGGGAAAAAATCCCTGTCGCTGTCTAGATTGTAGGGTAGAAAAATTTCCCTGTTGCAAAGTTCGCTACCATAGGTAACATTAACCCTTTTTTATGCTAAGAAATCTTTTTTCGGTCATTAGTTTACCAAATGTCGGAGTTATAAACAATTCATTCCTGGACCAGTACATTTTTTCATCCGGTTTGTGCAGAATGCCTTCCATTATGCATATTGTCATAAAAATAAACATTTTTTTCGTAGATACTAGCTCCCATGTATCTGTTGATGCCCGTGCCTGTTGCATCGAGAAGCGGTTCGTTTCCGTTACTATTAATGCCATAATATTTAAATCAAAAAATAACAAAAAATACGCGAGAGGGTCGAAGAAATTATCCAGAATGAAGTGGCATCCTGAATTTCCCTGAAAGGGAAATCGTGGAAGAACTAGAGAATGGTTATCTATACTTACATCACACCAAGTTCTGGAGGTGTTGTCTCCACTGTCATCGTTATCGGACACCTTGTTTTCGCTGCCATAGCTATGTGACATGCTATCAGATAGCTGGGAATAATCAAAATCAGATTCCAATGATAATCTGCCAAGAAAAAAATTTTATAAAAGCCTGTTATATTTTCTAACGCGTGATAAAACAATTATTATTATTCTCCAGAAATATTATATTTCTTATAAACTTACTTGATAAAATAGCGAAAATATATTTAGTGAGAACAGCTAATAGGATTTTCCAACTGTCTAGCAAAAAGAAAAAAAAATTGATCTAAAAACTCGTCATATTTTTCTAATGCAAAATAAAACAATTATTATATTTCTTATAAATTTACTTGATAATTACTGGATAAATTTTATCTAACTAGTATTTCCGATAGCGCACTAGAAAGAAAGGAGAACATATCTACTAGAAAGCAACGCAACGAGTGAGAATTTCACAAAGCATTCCAAAGAAGAACAAAGAGATAGAATTTCTAGAAACAAATATCTGACATAATTTAATGCAGTCATAAATTGTAACATTTGAGAACCCTGGAATCGGAAACTTTTGTACTTACACTACAATACACATTTCCATTTAGCAAATTTTTATTACAAGTTCCTCATCCGAGAATTGATAATTACAGGCAGATGTTTGGAAGTTCTTTCTAAATGCTTTTATACGTAAATAATTTTACAGAAATATTAATAACATATCACCGTTTATAATTTTTGACTATAATATATATATGTTTACAAAAATTTATAAAATTCAAGGCTTGAAAAAATCAAACTTTTTCGTATAAACATTCGATCAATCTGTTATATGTTATATAAACAGGTATATTTTTTTAAAAAAAATCCTGCAGCTTTCTATACTGAAGTAGATATAGAATATGGCCTATACTTAACAACACGAGTGGGTTGTGGGGGGTAAGTTGAATTTGTAAAGGTAGGTCAACACACATTTGTGCAACAATGGTGTATATTTGATTTTGTTTATGTTATTTATACTAATATAATAACAGAGCACTATAATAAGTGATTATTACTTTATTATATGAACGATTATACATGTATTATTTTTTTATGTATTAAGGAAGTACTACAATAAAGCGGAATTACTTTGTTTTTTAGAAAGACTTGTGGCTGAATGATTTTAAAAACGTTTATAAACGTAAAACAGTATAAATATAGATATAAATTTATTAAACACGGGTAAAAATAAATGAAAGTAATGATGTATGATTGTTTGTATATGTTTGTAGCTGACAAAGTATCTCCAAGAAAGCATGGCTTTTTGCATGAAAATTCTCACCCCACAAACCCGAATCGATGCTTATTCGTTGAAGGATAGTCAATTAGCTATAATTTACCAATTACTTTTCAACAAGCATGTGAACGAAAGTTTGTTTCATTTAATAAACAAAAGAAGGTTGTTCTATAGATATAACATGAGAAGGAGTAGTTTTAAACAAACTGCAATCAAGTCTGTAGCGATCTAAGCTTTCATTTGCTTTCTTGTATGTGTCTTTTGACTGACTCATCCAATAAATGTTTTATCACCTCCTCCAGACCATAAATATTTTGCAAAATACTGTCCACTCCCATTTCAAAGCAATTAGAGGTAATAAGGCAGATTATTGGCTGATAAAATTCGACAGTCAACTTCTTTTACACTGTAGTTGGTTACTTTCTGTGTATGTGGATATTAGATCAACGAATCAACCACCTGTGAAAAGAGTGTAGCTCAAATTTTAACTAAATGCCATCGCTTTCAGGCTACAGTCTTTAAAATATGTAAACAATCGCTATAAAATTGCTTGTTTCTATCGTTTTTAGAACTAATTAGCTAATATATTGTTTTATGGGAGTATTTAGGTGAGTAAACATTATTTTAGAACTGTAAAGTTATAAATTGTTTGGGAAAGTGAACATTTCTTCTCACTATTACATAATATGAGAAAATATGTAAACAATCGCATGCAAAATTGTGTAGTATAGTCGATTATCGTAAAAATCGTCGAAATACTATAAAAATAATGTTTTTTATACCTTATCGCTAAGTAAATTTGTGTTGACTTCGACACTCAAGTGACTCATTAACTCCCCTCCTAGGAGAGTAATTAGAGAAGTAGTGTAAATAATGGCAATAACTTTTTACTTGCTGTAGCTAGAAGGCTGTGGTTTTCGAAGAAAAGATGTGTGTGACTAACAAATCTATGATAGTTTAGCGAATTTCTATAAATAAATACATTTTTTTCTTTTTTTTCGGAAATTTAAAATTTTATTATAATTTCAGATTTGTGATAAACAAAATACAAAACTACAGTAAACTGTAATATGATTTTCCTAGAAGTAAAAAACAGACTGAATGTAGCGCGAATTTGAAGAGAGATACAACATTTGACACAACAGTTGCATCCGTAAAAGTGCTTTTCCTGCAAAAAATCGTGTTTTTGATAGAAGAAAGCAAAGTTTTTATGAAAATTCTGTATGTGAATATTTTTCATTAGCTTTTTATCAGAGAAAGGTTTTATCTGCCCTATATTGCTTCAGCTGTACTACCCCTGGAGTTTGTCATTAAGAGAGAAATAGCATATTGTAAACAATGACATTTCACACCATGAGGCTATACAAGGGTGCAGTTCGTTTCATACAGAAGAGAATTTTTACACAAGTACAAACAATTTTTTATATCACTATTATACTTATTTTAAAATTATTAGTTTCTAGCTTTATATGCTGACATAAAAGCTTTACATAAAACTTCCACAAAAAATCGAAATAATTTATAATACACCATTTTATAAAATGAATTTTTAAAAAATTTTTGTATAAAACGTCATTTATTTTATTATGTATTATTTAGAAACTTATTATTTTTCATGTAACACAAAACTGACAAGAACACACTTGATAAAAGCTGCAATAATGATACACAGCTGGATATCCTTGAAATAAGCTGATTGCGGACTATTGCAGGTTGTTCTTAATAGTCCTGAGAGAGAGTAGGTTTTCCACGTCTGAACTAGTTGCTGTAAATACTTGAATGTGTTTCGTTATTTTCTAATCATTTTTATACCAGTTTCTTCTTATTACTTTTATTATATGCTAAGCATAACCTCACTAACTTAACTTTTTTTGTGCTTTACAGAAAAAACACCCACAAAAAACTAAAAAATTAATGATACACCACTTTATAAATTACATTTTTATAACATTTTAGCACAAAACTTTATTTTCTTTACTACGTATTATTTAGCAACGAACTTTCTTTCAGGTAACAAAGAAATCACAACTGATTACGTGACACGTGTTGCACTTCGGTTTACAAAGCTTAACGTCCTTGAGATCAGCTGTTTTTCGAAATTAGCAGGTTATTCCCATGTAAATCTCAGGGGAAGAATGATTTCTAGGCAGATTTTCATTACTTACCGTAAACATTCAAGTGTTTCACGAAATCATCGGTCATTTGTCATGTATCTATAGGAAAATATCAAGAAAATGGTAAAATAACCCCACTTCTATTGGACGTTTAATTTTTAAAATTTGCTGATGTCATAAAAAACATCAAATAGAATACAAAATAATCTTTTCCCGAGTAATATAGCGCATATAACGTTTACAGTCGAATTTTTATTGTTGCTCGAGTATACTCAGGCGGGAACTACACAAGCACACCTCTTGCTCGAGTATACTCACACTAGAGACTAAACACGTTAAACCAGTTTCTTGGAGTAATAACTTCGCTAAGTTTGACAGACAAATTTTTGTGTAAATTAATAAGAGGACTTTTTTCACAATGAAACAAGACTGTGTATTCTTGGAGAACAAGTTCATACTCGCATTGCTTATCAACATAACAAAAAATTTTGACTGCATCATTTTGATACCTTTGGTAATTCTTCAGTATAAAACCTTTCTTCTAGAATCTCGTTATTTTCATCTTTTAATATGTAAGTTGGAGAATGTGATAGAAATTGATTGTAAATAAGAAATATTTTTTTTGTCCAACTTGGCAGATATTCATAACTAAATGTTTTACGTATTTTCAAAATTCGAACTAAATAACCAATATTAAACTTCAGTCAACTTTTCCTTTTTATACCAAATAGCCTATCAAAAAGTGTACTGTAATGCAAAAGACTAACTTCAGATGGAGCTATACCAATACTTCTGTGAAAAACATTATTATATTTTTTTACAATGTCATTTAATTTATCAATATATTGAGGATTACAACAAGTAAATCATCTATATATTTTATTTCTTATAGTTTTATTTAATCTCTCCACTACCAAAAGCCTTAGTATCTGAATGAGTCAAATAATGATTAATTTTATATCTTTTAAACACATGTTTTTACTAACTTATAATAAAATTCGGTTCTTTTATCAGTCTGCAAATTTTAGGAATATTTCGTTTTAAAAAATAATTCGAAAAGCTTTTAAAATAGACTTAAGTATTTTTCCTTTATTGGGACAACATAACTATGTTTACTAAATACATCAGTTATTGTTTATAAATATTTTATATTATTATTATATCTAGAAAATTGCTTTAACACAATTAAATCAACATGCCATTGGTCATTAGGATAAAAAGCTTTAGTTTTTTTTCATTGAATATTTAACTTTTACGGATTTATTATGCAAATAAACCGGTTCAGAAGAAAACCATTTTTGACAACAGATCTAAATAAATTAAAAGCTTTAGCTAGCTTACTAACTTCTCCAAATAATGCTGAAGATTTCGGATTATAATATATCGATTTCAGTAGTCTTTTTCATTTGAGACTTTTCCACTTTTTTGTAGATTTTTTTACTGATAAAATACTCATTGAGAAATTGAAGAAAAAATTTCTTTGGGACTTTCAACAGGTGTAGGTTGATATTTTGGCTGTTCACTGATTTCGGATAAAGTTGCCAAACTTTTATTTCTGATCCACACTTTAGGAATATTTATTTTTTTAAATCTAGCCCAAAATTCGTTAACACCAACTGGGGCTAATGATGAGTTTTCTATTTTCTTATTAAATAAGATATTAAATTTACCATATGACTTTCTACAACTGGGTTGCCGCTGACTGTTAATTTGCCTTTTGTATTCCATCCATAATGATTTTGTCTCCACAAGGGGAGGGCACGACCTGGGAAATTCACTTTGGAATGAGACTTGGTATATAGGTAGTACTCTTTAGGATGTTCAATCCTCAAAACAAGAAAGCGCAATGGCCAGCCAATTTTAAGAAAAAGGCCTTTAAAAAATTAAAGCTCAGCTTATGTACTAAAAAGTTTCACTAGGTCAGCAGTTGCTGAGCAGCTCAGTTGACATCGTTCTTGGCTGCTGCCAAGTTGTTCAGGGTTCGAATCTCGATTAGTATTTTTTTTTTCTTTCTAAAAATTTTTTAAAATAAGTATTTCGAATATATATAAATATTAAAATTTTGATATAATAAATAATTTCATTTAAAAAAATGTTTAACATATATTACATGTCATTTTAATTATAATGATACAAAATAATTAATAAGTGTATTAATAATCATCATTAACTGTTGGTAAACTGATAGTATCTTCATTCACAGACATTTTACTGTAAAATATTGAAACTATTTGTATTATGGTGTGATATGTTACGGAACTATGATCTCTTCGAAATCCAAAAGTAAACTGACACTCCAAATATCGAGTCAGTCCATAAGTCCATGCTCATTTTTATGACCTTTGAAAAAAATTCTGTTTTGCTGTTGAAAATGTCAGTCTAATGTGATACTTTTCACACTGAAGTGTTACATTGGATCTCATTTATGTAATGCTGTGGAATTGGAAACATTTTAGTTATTTATTTTTGTTAAATGGAAGTAAAAGATGAATATAAAAGACATGTTTTATACTTTTTATTTTTAAGTGGTGAGAATTAATAAGAGTAGTAACCTTCGAAAAATTTGATACAATAGAATAATAAATGAAAACTGTTTTTTCCATAACTAATTATTTATAACTATTATTATTAATTATTTTGTATTATTATAATTAAAATGACATGTAATATGTGTTAAACATTTTTTTAAATGAAATTATTTATTATAATAAAATTTTAATATTTATATATATTTAAAATACTTATTTTAAAAAATTTTTAGAAAGAAAAAAAAATACTAATCGAGATCTGAACCCTGAACGACTTGGCAGTAGCCAAGAACGATGTCAACCGAGCTGCTCAGCAGCTGCTGACCTAGCGAAACTTATTAGTACATAAGCTGAGCTCTAATTTTTTAAAAGCCTTTTTCTTAAAATTGGCTGGCCATTGCACTTTTTTGTTATTAGGATTGAACATCCAAAAAGAGTACTACCTATATACCAAATCTCATCCCAAAGTGAATTTTCCAGGTCGTGCCCTCCCCTTGTCAGTTTGACTATTAAATGCAGAATGTACTTTTGATAAAACTGTGGCACGGATATAGTTTATTGTTTAATAAATATATCCTTGTCTTTGTCATCACTGTCAGGTTTTTTTTTTCATATACTACTTCTTTTTTGTCATGTACAACAGACACTCTGACCAGTATCTTTTGGTTTATGAACTGCTCTCTGATATCTAGAAATTAATTGCTTAATAATTTTTCTTTACCATCATCAAATAAATCAGTACTCTTGAGTAATTCTTCGATATTATTACCAATTTTTATATCAGGTTTTCTTTGATATTCTGCTACAATTCAGGAAGGAACCAGAGCCATTGCTTTGCCATTAAATTCTTTTTCGTTTACTTTACCAATTAGTCCTCCTGCCATCATCAATAATGGTACCAATAGCAGTCGAAGAGATCCACCAGATTGAATAATAAAATTTTTATTTAGTATGTAAAGGAACGTGTTTTTCACTTAATTTTCTGATTATTTTTTTATATTTTCGTAACTTATGAACATCGGCAAGTATGTTTTTTGTCTGAAAATTATCGCATATTTTCTTACAAATGATTAACATGATTCAGAGTAGCTTCTTTCAATATTGCTCTTCATTGAGAAAAAGAAGTTTTGGCTAAAAGCATTAGCATATGATAATTTTTATTTACATTCTTCATTTTATTTGTAAGTATATGAAAAAAATACCTTGTTCATCTAATAAACACAAATCCTGCACCAAAAGATTCTTGTTTGCTTTAAGATGAAAATCCAATTAAAAATAACTAAATTCCTTTTTTGTCAGTTTTTTATACGCATCCATAAAACATTACATTTACTGGCAAAGCTTGCCGTCCCAAACAACGTACTTGACTTTCACAGTATGGGTTCGATACAGTATGGATTATAAATTTAATTTGCATAAAATTTAATGTAAAGTAATAATACAAATTAAATTATAAAAAGGATGGTAGAGAATAAATTAAACTCTACCCTGAAGTAAAGTCAAAAATCGTCCTATATTGACCTGAAAATAATTTTAAATCATTCCCCTACCCTGGCTTCAAAATAAATTATAAAATTGTCTTCCCCGATTTTTAAGCAGTCTAAAAAATGATCGGAAAACCGCCATATTGACCTAACAATCATCCTCCCCTACTGTCACCGAATATTTTGTATAAGTTTAATTAAATTATTAACTACTAGCAGATAAGCTCGGCGTTGCTCGGGCAAAAAAACGTCATATTAGTTTTCAAATGAAGTATTTTCATTTTAATTTCACAGTACTTCTTTATATACGATGTTAGTTGTTTTGCCTTCTTTGCTAAGAAGGGCCAAGTCTTTAGCAGAACTAACTCTGGAGCATGCAACATAAAACTCACCATGCGAGAAACAATTCTTTCTCAGATCTATTCCAGCGTTTTTTCAAAGTTTGCTCTTGTGCTTTATTAATTAATCGCCATGACAAAACATAATTTTACGGAAAATTGAAGCCTCTTGAATTGGAATGAATAATCAGTTGGAATTAAAGGAATGCGAGGAATAATAACTGATTCACCAACGCTACAACCAGTTATAATAGTTGCTTCAACCACATTCTTATGTAGTGTTTTATCTTGTAGCCTCCTACCGTTACATAGTTTTGGAAGAATACAAATTTCTCAGTAACATGATAGAAGCTCCAATTTTCAAAGTTAATTTATGGAACGGAATATTAGAAGGCTTTAGAGTATTCAGAAATTCAACGGGATAATTTACAGTCTCTTTTTTTTCTACAACTGAATCTATAGAAACTTACGTCATTTCATCTGCGTCAAATTTTGTAATAAAAATTGATTGATTTCTTGAGCTCTATGATTCTTTGATGATAAAATTCCCTGCTCCTTCAGCAATGAAATCAGTTTCTTTCGAAAATTTACTAAGTCTAGATAGATGTGTTCAGTTAACGCTTCCAAATCGCCAGCTAACTTGCACAACTCCTTAGGAATGGTAATATAACCTTCCTTTTCATTTAATTTTTATCTCCAATTTGAATTAGTAAATCTGCAAACTCTTTCGCCTTAGCATCTCCATTTAGATGAACTCTCATATTAGTTTTCAAATGAAGTATTCTAATTTTTAGCCAGAAAGAAGACGACTTTAAACAGGCATTCACCTCATCAGCCCGTGTGTCCCTTGGTACAAACAGGTAGCGTTTTGCCTAAAATCTCCACATAACAAAACCGTTGCAACCGGACCATCATATCATTATTATGTTCGTAAATCCTGGAGCGTTCTATTTAAAGCTTCAACTGCTCCTTTATGAACCATGGTGACTTCATCCCAGACAATGATCTTACATTCCCGCAATATTTGAGCTATGGCACTTTGTGTTTGATATGTTGCATACCAGGGTCTCCGAAAAATGTAAATTAAATGGTAATTTAAAAGCGGAATGGGCCGTTTTTCCACCTTCAATTAAAGTAGCCGCAATTCCAGAGGACGCAACGCCAATGGCAATTTGTTTACTTGCTCTTATTTTGGCAAGTATCAGATTTATTAAGAAAGTTTTTCCAGTTCTGCCGGAGCTGTCCAAAAATTTTTATATTTCTTTTACTGGAATAATTCTATTCCTGACTTCGTCAAATATCTTTTCTTTGATCATCATTGACAGTGGTTCATTTTTGGACACCTTTTTCTGATTGCTAAACTACATCAAACGCCAATTCCTTTAAATAGACGTTGATTTTAAATATTATTATTCGATCGCCGAGGCTTTGTAGTCCATATTCATTTATTTGCAATCTTACCATTTCAAACAAACCTCCTTGTAGCAGCAAAAGGAGTTGTAGCAGCAAAAGGACTTGTTGTAAAACATCATTCATATCAATTTGAATTTTCAACGCCTGAAACTCATGATTCAATTGATGCTTAACATCTTCACCTTAATAATCGTTATATTTATCCTATAATTTAAAGGCATCAGACAATTGGCAAAACATTAGCATTGTAACAAATAGCTCTCGAATTTTTTTTGTAGAATCAGAAAGACTTGCCTCTTCTAGCGTGTATTCCCAGTGCTTGTCATTTTCTAGTAATCCTAATGTTCTACATGCATTTTGAAATGTAAGATGAACTGTGCCGTTAACAGTTTTTAGATCTAAAAATGATGTAGGTCCTCTCTCATGCAGCAACATGTGAAGATAATAGCATTCTGCATTGTTCAGGCGTACTGTATAAACTCTACCTATGACTATGATCTTTCTTAATGTCAGTGTGATTAGATACATTCATTCCCTTTTTTCTTACAAATTTACCATTTTTCAATACATATGCTGGAATTTTGTTATATAAAAGCGTTTTGGCAAAATCATCAACCTTACACAACTCAAAAAATGCTAAAAGCGTTGTTTTTAGAGGGCTACTAATTTTGTTTTGAAGATTTTTTTCAGTAAAATAGACCCTTTGACCATTTTCTAGATGTACAGCAAGGTGCATGATGAGGAAAATGTTCGTGAATAGGAAATCCTAAGATTCTCCAAGCAGCATGAGAGCTACTGATATAGCGCCCAACTTCATATTTCGTAATCTCGTCATACTTATTTTCAACTGCAAACGCAGCCTGGTCTGAACCCTTGTTAATGTACTTAGTAATGTACTTGATCGATTTCACCGAATTACATATTTCCGTATTAATATGTGCGTTAAAAGTGCGACTTAACACTGGACTGTATGGAACTACACATCTGTTATCAAGTACATTATTTTTTAAAGTTACTGTAAATCCACCATCTTCTGCTGATCGTCTTCTATATTTTGGGAAACCATCAAAACCGTATTGTGTTTCTTTGGAAAATGGTTTGGGAAAGCCTTTACTGCAAAATCCATCCTTCATACGTGGAGAATTTCTGTTGAATGAGCCACATGGGCCATGAATCATATGTGCTTTCACAATTTCGTATAACTCAGGGTCTTTCTCAGGATCTGGAATTTCGGCACTCGCAATCATGTCAATATCATTAGGATTAACAGATTCCTCTAAGAAAAATAAATTATGACTATGAGGCAAACCTCTTTTTTGCTGCTCAATAGTTGACATATAGCTTTTACATTTTCCAAAAATAGCACATTTAGTCATTAGTTGCATAAATTTCTTTTGCTTCAAATGGAAGACTCACGCAATTAAGTCGTTACGATCTTGAGCTTCTTGGCCAAAGAGCAAATTACCTTTAATTTTGCTCCACTTTGGATTACATGTAAATGTAATAAAAAGATCTGGTTTTCCATAATGGCGTACATATGCTAAACCATCCTGAGTTCGCTCATGCATATACCTATCACCTGCATGAAATATTACTGGTAAAATAGTCATTTTACCCAACTCAGAAACCTCAGCATCAGCTTTACTAATAGCATCTTTGAGATGCGCGTAAGTTTCTACTCGCAACCTGGTTTGGTTTCTTCTTATATAGCTAAGACGTTCAGTTTCAATTTTTGCCTACATGTCAACCAAAAACTGAACAATTTTATTAATATAGTATGCGATTCTGTGAATTTCTTCTAACCATAATTCGGTACGCATAAAAATCAGAAGCTGATACTGTCTTTGTAACAGGAAGTTTACTGACAGGATCAACTTGAGAAATATTAACACAATACTTATCTTCTCCATTGCAAAAAAGCAACAGGTACTGTAATGCATCATAACAGCGATGCGTTTTAGGAATGCGCACCAAATTATTATCGCTGCTTTGAATAAGAATGTCACGCTTTTCAAAAGATTGTCCAAGAATCACTAAGGCAACTTCATCTGCAGTTGGTGCATTGAATCGTCCTTTATGTTTACCAGCAGGTCATTTATCAGGATTAATTACAATTTGAAAATTTTCTCTGGTTGAATATCGTTCAACAGCTGCTTTAAACTGTTTGACATATGAATTATGCTAAAAAAGCCTTTTGTATTTGAGAAACTAATCTTTTATCCACTCCTGTGGAATTATTGCACCTAATATTCACTTCTTCATCGTTGCCTACAAAATATATTTGAAGAAATACAGGTTGTTGTTCTTCTGACGGCAAAAGGCTGCCAATCCTATGATATATTTGTCTTTGGATCTTAAAAGTTGGCATATAATTTTCTTCTCTCACATCCTTACTGCCGAACGAAGTCATTTGAAAACATCCATTATACTTTCTTGCATTTTTTAGAAAATTCTTTGATTTCGTTTGCAGTTATTTGCCACTTGATTCATTTGTTTTGTAAGAAAGATTACTTAAAGGCTCAGGTGCTTCTTTGAATCCGGGCAACATAACCTTTCCATTAACGCAACACATACCAGGGATGTCATCGTTAAATTTTTTGGCACTGCAAAATTTGCATATTTTATTCATCTCTCCTATAAACACATTCTCATCACCAGCGTAATCAATATCAGCTCGGTATTGAAAAGCAGAACGTTCCTTGTTTTCCCACTGTAAGATCTTTACTGTACGTTTATTGCTTGCATGTTTTTTTTGCAGCTTCTTTATGAGCCTGAGGATTCCTATCAAAATACTTTTTTATAGCTGTTTTGTTCGCTTCAGGATTTTTTTCTTTAAATTTTTGCGATGCTTTTCTTATTTTCTTACTTTTTTAGCGCCCGTGAATCTTGCACTACGCTTTCTCTTGTTGCTACATTCCATTCGTAATTTTCTAGTAAAAATTTTAACTTTCAACTAATACAGGTTAACCCGTTTATAACGTTATCCATGGGACCGGCAATTGTTTGACGTTATAACCGAGTGTCATTATCTGCGGGATCATAATTTCAGTCCAATAAAAAGTACCAAGTGTGTTTAAGAATCTATTATAAACTCTATTCTAATTTTACATCGCATGTATTACCGTAAAATTATTTCTCAATGGCAATACATTAGGCCTATACTGTATCTATTATGATTTTAATAATTTATTATCGTATGTATAAAGATGCAAACTTTATTTACGTTATTATGTCTAAGTTCACATCGAGGTAATTACAAATTTTAACTTTCAACTCCTAACTGTTTAGACACGTCGCAATAATGTATATAGAAGCTTTAATCTTGTCCCGCTACCTCGTGAAAAGAAATT